>NC_086291.1:27893428-28194410 GCF_963924245.1 Chroicocephalus ridibundus | reverse complement strand
AGCATTTTGCGAATGGGATACTTCGTGCAGGAATGTTACGAGGCTTTCCCGAGGCTTGTTTTCTGTCTGCGTCCCTCCCGGGCGCCTCGCCCTCCAGCAGCTCCATGCCCTTCCCTCGCACACTTGCCACCAGCGCACCTAATGGCAAAGCGTACGCTGTGCTTCAGCTTCAGAACTTCAGCAAAACGACCAGAGCTGGAAACATCCTGGCCAAAGGCAGCATGAAAGTTATTTTGGACGGTGTCCGCCTGCGCGGGGGAGACACCAGACACCCCTCGCTCCAGCCCAAGCACTCCTGGAGGGGATTTACACCAGTTCCCACTGGAGCGCTGCCCCTCGACCCAGTTCAACAGCTCCATCGCTCATGATCGTCACCACTAGTTCCTATTAAATAATATTTTGAAGCCTTTTCCCCCGCCCGTTGAAAGGCAGTGCTTTCCCCTCTCACCCCCCCCAAGATGTGCTCACAGTCTGCAACAGCTCTAACACCTGGCTTCCCTCCTATCTGAATTAGGTATCACAAACACACAGCTCACGTTGTTGAGCCTAATTAAGAACAAATTAAGTGATACTGCTGCTGAGAGAACGCTTGCATATAGTTGTAAGTTCAGCAGCTCAGGAAGCAAGGCGACCTCCCAGCCTAGGTCCCACCCTGCCGGCTGGACAGCCATGGCGAGGCCAGAAATGTTCCCTACATAGAACACTGAATCCTCTGGAATTTTGATGGTTTAATCTCCCTCCCGCCCCTGCCCTTCCACCTCCCACTCACCAGCCACAGATATTTTTTTTTCAGACACGGGCCATAATTAACACTGCAGCTATTTGGAAATAATACCGTTGCTATTAGCATCCATCACCTGGCCCCTGCAGACAAGACAGCTTTCTTTTCTCAAGTATTTAAGGAGTTTTGCATTCTTCAATAAACATTTAAAAAAACCTAACTTTTCACACATTTGAATGCGACGTTTAATGTTGCAAAGACTTTGCACGCCTCCTGAGAAACCTCCCCCTCCTCCCTACAGACTCCTGCTACGGATTTTAAGTAGCAGTTTACATGCCTTCATGCTATCTTTTAATGCATTTTCAGTCAATTTCAGGCTTACGCACAAGCTACCATTATTTATGAAACAAATTACAGCAATATCCATACGGACCATTTTCAACCACCCACCCACACAACAGTTTTACTTTCTCAGCCTATTAAGCCAGGGAAGGAATTGGGATAAACAGACTTGACAAAACCATTGCTGGAGCAAGGCCATTTCCAAAACAAAGCTTGCCACTGAGTTATGTTTCAAATATGTTTTGGAAAGCCAGAAGCAAAGCTCTTCCAAATTTTTCTTGAAGCAGAGAGGGAACTGCACTCCAGTCCTCGACTCACAAGTAACAGCCAGCATGTGCCTTCAACTCCGCCTCTGGAGAATAAACCACACAAACTCCAAACGTCATGGAAGTTGCAAAGGTGTATGAAACACACAGTCCGGCACGTTTGTGCTCATCCACACGTTCTGTCTGGAGACACGAGAAGGACAAGGAACGACTAAATGCAGTAACTATTTCTAAGGAAAGAGAGTTTAGCAGAAAACCACACATACTCGAGAAGGAAGCATGGCTAAGCATGACTGGTCTCCCACAGAAGTGACTCCGTAAGATTATTTTGGAACACCATGAACAAAGAAAATGAAACTGGATGCTCTCTGCTGACCCTTCAAAGACAATACGAACCCCAGGCTTCTCAATACTTCCAGCTGCAAAAGCTGAAGCCCTTGGTTTAAATTCACAGACTAGAATGGAGCCAAATCTGCTTTACATTAGGCTCCAAAATACATCATTCTATCCACATCAAACCTGGATTTGGGAAGTGATCTGTAGATCAAAACTCCTTCTACCCAGGCTAAAGGCTGCCCATCCAGGAACAGAGGAAACTCTGAAAAAGCAAAAAAAGAGATACGTGCACAGTCTTTCCTTACCATTTTGTATAAAAGGGAGATTTCAAAACTGAGATAGCATTACTTTGCTGCTCCTTTACAAAGGAGGAATTTAAAAGAAAGTACTGACATAGTTGCTGAAAGTGGGACCAAACACCTCTGGGGATACCGCTGAACCAGTGTAACATCAAACGAGTTTCCTACAAAGCATGTTTTCCTACAACAGGCTCAGCAGAAACAGAAAAATTAAATGTTAACATGTTTAAAAGACCTTCCACGGGGACTTCTGATTTGTTGAACTTATCTACTGGTCCTGAAACACCGGCCATGCAGCATGGTATGAAGCTAAACGTCAGCGCCTGGTTCCCAGTGGCAGGAATGCAATTCAACCCTAATAATTCTGGGTGTGCAATTAATTCACCTTGTTAGCAGTAGAGAAGTGACGTGGTTGTGTGTGAAGAACAGACTGAGTCTGATGGAAAAGAAAAAAAAAATTACGCAAAGAAATACACTATATTCCCAGACGGTCAGAGGTTATGGTGCTCAAGAACTCAGACCTGCATTTAAATTAAAAAAAAAAAAGCGTGGATTAGGAACAGCTGCAGAAACACTTAAGAGAGCGAACTCCAGACAAGGCAACAGAAAACTCACTCACTCCACAAGAAGCAGGCTGGACAGCCCCTGGACTGCTGCAGAGGACGTTTCCAGGGAGGTCAGCACAGAAGAGGACCCCCATGAGCAGCTTCTAGCAAGCATCTAAGAAACATCTTGCACATCACAAGACAAAACCTCCTGTCCCCGAGCTCCACGTTGAGAGGCAAATGCTATGACTTGTTAGGTCACACCACATCCTCCCCCTGTCACACACAGGTTCTTCCCTCAGCCTAAGAATAAGAATTTCCTTAGGCAACAGCACTACCTAAATGAGGGTGATTGCAAAGAAAATTAGCTTAACTGTTTGCACTGAAAGCCAAACAATGAGATTTTCTTCAGGCACGCTACACTGCTGTGAAGCCTAAATGAACTCCACCAGAAGGTATTTTTCTCAGGAGAGAGACTATTAAAAATTCATTTTCCAATTAGCGCAGCTAAGCCAGTGACATTCCTTTAAGAATGCTGAATACTTAGTTGATGAAAAAGCCTTTTTTGAGATTAGACGATAACTGTTGTACCTCAATTAGTAACGTAAACTACCACACATTAAAACTTCAAGTAATTTGTTGACCATGAAGTATGAGTCAAGCTATTTCTTCCTCCCTCTGCTTTCAGTGTCTTTAGTATGTATACTGACCCTTTTAATGGTATTTTTTGGGGGGAACAGAAAAGAAACAGCCACTTAAACCCATCTGTAAAGCTGCTGCCTTTGTGAAATGAAGTCTCAAACAATACAGCACTCTCAAGCTTTTCTTTTCAATAAATGCTTACGTGTAGTGATAGGTTAAACCCAAACCAACCTACCTGTGGCTCCTTCAATCAACAGACACCCCAAGAGAGCTGAAGAGCATCAGGGTCTTCAATCTACCATTAAGTTACAACAATAAAGGCTTTTCTTCTCCAAAAGCTCAGACTTTCAAGACCCCAAATAGCGTCCCCATGTCTCCTTGTTGCCTAGATAGGTACCTCATTCAGATGTCAAGGAAAGCTACCACCACACAACCCCAAACCTTCACAGATATGACCATTACTGAAATGCCAAGGTGCCTGTAAAAGATGAAAATGTGGACAAAGTGTGGACAACTCAAAGAAACCAAAGCTACTTTGGCTGGAAAATTTGAGAAGCCCAACAGAGCTTCATTGATCAGAAACATATACAAAACTAACACTGCCTTCTACCTTCAAACCCACTCGAACTTTTCCTCATAGAACTTCACACTAAATTAAAAACACTATAGAGCAAGGCTTTTCACTTAGTTTGAAAATAAGAGTTGCTAGAGATTAAAAGCTTACCAAGGACTTCATCACTGGTCTTAAATGCAAAGCATTTTGTTACTATAGAGCAGCACACAAATACAAGACAAGCAGAACAACTACTAACAGCTGTCGAGGTCTGCTTGCGTAAAGCAAGACATTTGAAGTCATTTCACCTAGAATGACATACAATTCCTGATATTGCTAAAACAGGAGGGCTGGGACAGAAAGAGCACTGCAAGCAGAGGAATTAATAACATACGGCTTCCTATACATGAGCCTCTTGGTTGAGTTTTAGAAGGGAAGTCTTGCAGCTTCTCAACTCCATGACAGGGATATCTTCAGAGTCACATCTGACTGCAGAAGCTAAAAACTGCGAGACATGAAGATGTACGTGTGAATCCTGGTTCCCTTTGGTTGACCTTTTCCACAACACTAACAAGAACTGCCATTATTGTGGAGAGCTTCTTCCTTCTACCTATCCAAGCAGAAGAGCAAAGAGTTCAGAAACTATGTGGGACATGATGGGGCACAGACCAAATTCTTAGGTGTGTTTTACTTCCATAGGGCAACGCATTCCAGCGAGAGACATAACTGACTTGTTTGCAAAGAGGAAGTTAACAGCCATGCCTTCCTGAGTCATTGCAAACAACTCCAAGAGCTCCATTGCAATCAACTCCTCTCCTGACACTGTCAGAACAAAGCGTTAACATACAGAGTTAATGGAGCAATATCAGATACGACAGCCTCCCCCTGGATGAGCAAACGGATGGTGACAGCCTTCTTGGGTGTCTCACTCCTCCAAAGACTTGGAGAGCAGTTTTATTAATGGTTTCATTACCAGTTTCTACTCCCAAAAAAGAACACTTCAAGCACTTCAAACACATGGACAAGTGGCGCACGCACTCAAGGTTTCCTTTCACCAAGGTCTGATGACCCTGTATTTTGCTGTAGATCATTTGCATTACTATAAAAATATTATTTTATCTGAAAAAGCCCTTTTATGAACTATATTATATTTCCTTTAAAGTCAGGAAGAAGTAATTTTAAGCACTGAACACTTCTACTACCAGCGTGCTAACTCAGCTACTTGCTGAATTTTTGTAACACAAGAAAAAAACGCTCAGGTACACACAGTATAGTTTAATTTCAGGTCTCTGTATACGAGCTGAAGGAAAGAAAAGCGCTGCTATTAAAAAAAAAAGCTATCAGCCCATGATTAGATACGCTAGATTTCACAGAGATGACAAGAAGAGAGCCTTAAATCATAGCAACAGTAACATAATCACTTCCAGATGACACTGGCATACTTTTTATCTCAATTACTCTTTGCAAAGTTAAGGATGGCAGTAAAAAGTTAATTTTCAGTTGATTAAAAAAACAGCAATGTACATTTCTTTTAACAAGTGTATAAAGAAATCCAGACCTGTGCTGCTGATTTCCGAAACACAGCGATGACAGTGGAGAAGATGTACAACCCCAGACAAGAAGTTGATAGCACTGACAACCAGGGGGATTTTCCTGGAATATGGGATTTTGCTGGAGCAGCTTTCCCTATACTTGGAAGTGCAGTATTACTCTGGTAAAATGCTGCTAGCGTAAGCAGAGCTCACTTTGGATGAGGCCTGGGAAAAGACCTTCAGGGAGTTTTAGGATGCATTCGTGCTTAGTCTCCTACGTCTCCCTTCAGCTGCAAGAGTGCAATTTCCTTCCTCCTCCCAATCTACCTTTATCTAGACCCCCTAAGTACTGAAGGTAAGTAAATATTAGCAGGTAAAAACAAACAAACAAAAAACCCACACCACAAAACCCCAAAGCTGGAGAGAGTGCAGCTAAAAATTTGTACGCAAAGTATTTTTTGCTCATGCAAAGGTCACTACTGAAGAAATAGTCACTACACAGATCAGATACTGCTTCATTTTCTCAAATATTACCGAGTCAATTACCTAACCGGGTCTGGTTACTTTTTATTTTAATTGATGTTGTAGAAAGAGAGGGCAGTCAGATAGATTGACTTTTTAAGAGCATTTCAATCTCCCAGGAACATTAGGAACCCAAATTATTCAGCGCTTCATTAACCAAGTGACCAGATAGTAATGGCCTTCAAATTTAAACCACGTTGCCTAACATGAGCATATCCTCCCTCAGAATTGCTGGTTAAAGAGTAATCTATTTTCCCCCAGCTCATTCTCCAACAGCTCATGGGAAAACAAAGCCAGGCTGTTCCCAGCCTTTTCATGGACATACCAATAAGCTTTGGAAATAAGATGAACTTCAGCGGGTAAAGCTGTGAGCACAAAGATGCAGAAGAAGAAAATCATTGTGCTGTCTAGCTGCAGTCATATATTACACTGCCATTCAGAAAAACATCTTTTTTGTAATCAGTTCTTCTCAAGATTCAGCTGTTTTCCTCCAGATACAGAGCACTTTAATATTTCAAGGTTCCTCTGACACAAACGTTCAGCTTAAAAAAGTGGATTTACTCACGTATTTACTAAGCAAAGTTTCCCTAAATATTTGTATGTCTATAGCAAACAAGCCTGAAGCTGTGCCAAGTCTATTTCGTAGGATCTTCTCCATACAGTGTTTAAGTGAACACTAAACTGAAAAAAAAAACCCCCAAAACATTAAGTCCTGGTTATGAGATCTTCAAGCTTGAACTCCAGGCCTGGCTGGATGCTCAACACCAGCAGGCAGAAAGCTTACAGCTCTCCCTTTTCCCACACCGCCTCAAAACCCCCTTTAAAAACAACTAATTCACCCAGCTCCCACTTCCAAATCTAACAAAGACGTACCACAACAGCTCCTGGGATAATCGCTCAAATCCTAATACCCACCATTAACTGCAAATCTTGAGTGTATTCAAACAAAACATCATTCAGAAAAAAGGGGAAAAAAACCAAACCAACAAAAAACCCCAAACAACAGAACTTCAAGCCTGTGTAAAAGAAAGTGATAAAACAACGAAAGCTTGGTAACAAACCTGTAGGCAAAGAGTTGGTTTAATCCTTGGTCTAATCTATTTCTTTGTCATAATGGGGGGGAGGGGGAATTAGACATCTCCCAGCTGGAGTCAAGGAATTAAAAGATTTTTCAAGGCATCCCTCTTTCTTTAGTGATTCTGTACGTGTGTCATCTTCAACAGCGTGGGTGCTACTCCATGCTTCAATTACAACTCAAAATTAAACTCCCAAGCTTGTTTTCCAAAATAAGACATCAGCACATCCTTTACAACATGTTTTCAAAACTTCTTAACCCACCCCCAACCTGCATAACTATGAACATCTTCAGCATCATTTCTACAAACTGCCCAAACGCTCAAAAAAAAAAAAAAAAGAGAGAGAGAGAAAAGCGTTAATACTCGCACTGCATCTGAAGTGCTCTGGCACTACTGCAGACTGGAGGGCAGGTGACCGTCTCACACTGGTACCTGCACAGCTTTGGGGATGCTTGGTTAGGTATTTTTTGCTACAAGCAAGTGTTTATTCTTATGAAAACTGCTCAGATTAGTCACCACGGTTGCTCAGGACAGTCACCACTCTCCCTCTCCCAAAGGGAAAGGGTTAAGACAGAAGACTAGAATACCAAAATTCAGGTCTGTGGTGAGGTGTAAAGGGGAGAGCACTAGTGTTCTGCACCCAGCTGAGCGCGCGAGCCTGGGGAAGGGCTGTGTTCCATGAGGATGCTGCCAGACCCACACAAACCAGATACGCCGCATCTGCTCCCTTGCGATGGCTCAGAGTCTGGACAGCCCAGCTGAGCACAGACTGTACTGACATTTTTGTTTTTCCTCCTGTTTACCCCTTAAAACTTGCAGCTGCAGCGGGAAGCCTCTCCTCACCGCAGAAGCCCCACCGGGCTGCAAGCTGCAGAGCAGTACACAGAGCAAATCCAGCTCTGCTATCCCCACTGCGCTGGGCGCCCACACGTCAGAGCTCCAAACCCATGGCTGACCCCACCGCACTGAGTCCTCAGGTCCAGAGCTTCCCATCCTAGCAGATTTTAGAGGCCAACTATCAAGTGCAACCAGTGACAGATAAATGACCTGTGCTTCAAAAGAGCCTGTTCGAGGATTAAATGAAACAGATGTCAACAGGAAGGACATGCCCTATCCCCCTCTCCTGCCCACAAGAAGCACCTGCTGCTTCCCTCTTCCTCTTGCTCCAGCTTGCAGGTCCTCAAACATGCAGGGAGCTGCAGCCGTTTCAGGCCGTGGAGCCAGGGAAAGAAAATGGCCAGTGTGGTAGACGCAGTATGATCCAGGCTTGCAGGTTGCTGAGATCGGTGCCAGAACAGCAGAGGGAAATTTCTGTCCTTGCCCTTGATGACTAATGGCCAAGTCCTTTGATGGATAAGGGTCTGTATGGGGCTGAGGAGTTTACCTTCACCCTCCACCCTCCCTTCCGCAAAAAAAAGCCCATAAATGGAAGATTTTTTTTATTCGTTTGAGCACTTAATATTTAAAATTTATTAAGGCATTATACAACAGTAAATTAAAACATTGTGTTGCTGGCTTAATAGTTAGAGTTCTTCAGTGTTTTAAAATACTTTTGCTCCTTGTAGCAAGTATTGAGGTTACTGCTCGCCCAATCCCAACTTCAGAAAAGGGAAGGGAGGGGTTTTGAAACTGTATAGACACATTCGCTCTCAAAAAAAAAAAAATCAATCCAAAGAGCTTTAACTGTTATTGAGCATAAAGTCAGCAGAGCTTAAACGATCTACAGCAGCGATTCATGCTGACTGGGACTATTTTGCACTAGAGCCCAGTAACCTCAGCAGTGGGGCCACAGTGACATCCAACTTCACTACGGTATTCCCAAAACCATTCTGCGGCAGTGTTGTCTACAGCAAAGGATGCTGCTTCCTACACCAACTCTTCCATCTCAAGTCTTTCCACCACTAAAAGTGGTTCCTCCCCTTCCCTAGCTTCCTGAAGTTTAATCCATGCTGTCAGCCCCCTCATTTCTCCATTAACTTCTTAAATTCGGTTGCCAATTCCAACCAGCGGAGAGGTCTCAAGAGTCACAGAGTTCACACAAGGTTTGCGGAGCAGTCACAGCGATAGTGATTTAATAGCCACTGGACATTCCCATTCTCACTTGGCTCAATCTGCCATTACTAAAACAAAAGCTGAGATGCAATTAGTCCCACCTGCCAGTGGAGATGCACCCAGTAACACATGGCTAAGTGTTTTTCCCAGTTAATTCAGATTGCATCGATACAAGCGAATAGCACAAACATTTCCCCATTAGCATGCAATACTGAACACATCCATGGGGGATTTCATCTGCTGTGCTGCTATCGAATAAACTGATCTTGCTGCAGCCTTTTGAAATTCCTCTGAAACCACCTAACCAACTTCATTAGCAATAACTTCAGTAGCTGTGTCATCTGAAAATATTACCTCTTCACTTTTTAAAGAGATTAAAAACCACAGATACCAACAGAGTTTCTTGAGAAATCCTATTTCTAACCTCTGATGAAAAATGACTGCACTTGTTTTTCCCTCCTCACCGCAAGCAAATCCTGAAGGGTAACAGCTTTCCAAGCCTACCCCATACTTTAGCAAGTGCTCACATCATTTATTTTTTTTAATCCTAGGAATGCACTTTAGACAACTTGTTATTTTCTTTCACTGAAAAGGGGTGAGTTGAGTTTAGGAGCATCACTGCACCCTCTGCCCTACACCCTATTCCCAGTCCAACATGGCCATGAGCCTCTTCCTCCCAGAAAACCTGCAGATCGCCAAAATACCCTCTGGGCTGCAGATGAGGAACACGAACAGGGTTTTTGGGTTGTTTTTTTTCCCCTTTCATTTTAAAAGACCTTAAGACCTCTGGAACAACAACTTCAGAGCTTGAAGAATTTATTAGTAGCTCAGCCACCTCGCAGCTAAGCTCCTGTGCTAACACCGTGCCCTCACTTTGAGGTGATGCTGCTGTTTTCTCTGGACCACAGCTGTCCTGGGATGGGCAACTCCATCCAAACCCTGTTAAAACTCATTAGGAGAAGCACTGAGTTCCCTCCCTTGGCAACATTGACGTTTGGGCAGAATTTACCACCTGAAGCTCAGCAATGAAGGGCAGAAAATGGCTTTTGTGTCATCAGCTCTGTCAAGGTCAAACCTCCAATGAGACGGTCACCAAAGTGACCCAAACACCCAACAGCATGCCCAGTGGGGTTCCTCCCAACACTTCCAGTATAGAGTGCCAGAAACCCACTTAACTGATAACACCAACACTTCACGAGTTTAACATCACCAGCTGTAAACAAAATACCAGCAGAGCTGAAGACGCTGCCCTGGAAAGGGAGACCAGCTCCCAAGGATGTAAGAATGAAACCATGATCAGGGTTCATCCCCACCCCAACACACCAGCCCATTTTGTTCCAAGTTCCAAAAAGGCAAATGAGCTTTAAGCCTCCCAGTCCAGCTGGTGTGACCCTGCTCTGGGGACCCAGGGCTGCTGTACCAGCTCAGGGCCATGCTCCAGAAGAGGTGGACTCCAGCAAAGATAAGAAGCGACCCGTGCCTGAGCCCTTTCTCCCACTCCTCCTCCTCTACCCAGAGCCTGGGAGCAAGTTTTGTAAACCACCGCTCCCAGACACACAAACCAGAGAAAAATCAAGCACACATTTATATGTATTTACACATTCTGTTTTACAGAAGTCTCTGGAATTAATAAGATAAATTGTTTCCTCTCTCCACAGGGGGTGAGGGCAGGGGAGAAAACACTGTAAATTCAGAAATAAGCACCATCTGGTCCTCCTGACTGCCCCTGCCCACCCTTCCAGCTCAGATGAGCTCTTTGAACCAGGCTTCAGCGATGGAGAGTTGCCTTCTGCATCACACACACACAAAAAAAAATGGTTTGTTTGGCCAATAAGCACCATACACATCCTGTCTGCAGAGGTAAATGGACAAAATGGGCGCAAGCACGCAGCTGTCTGATTTGATTTCCAGCCCCAAATACACCACATTTATGAGCCGAAGACTCTGCAACCTCTGTGCAGTTCTTGCCCATACCAATGACCATCCTGTCACGCAGCTGGTGGGATTTCAGCAAGTATTCCATGGGAAACACTCACGCCTATACTCAAAACTCCGACACAGAAGCCTCAGCTGCACGTCAGACCTATTCTTGGTTTTTAGTATGTTGACATCCTGAACTACGAAAGATTAAAACAACTAAATCTGCTGGTCTTCAGATTTTGTGAATATAACCAGAAACTGTAGCTATTAGATCAGTAGGGAAGAAGATAAAAGATGACACGTCAATTTACGTAACAATCCACAGGCACCTGGCACACACGTGTTTGCTGCTTCAAAGTATACAGTTTTGCAGAAAATATAAATTAACAAGAAAGTCTAGAGAGGGTAGAGAAGCATCAAGTCCACAGATGTCCAGTGCAAGTATGTCCCACCAAGAGGAATGGCAGGGGCAACAAGACAGACATCCTTTGATCCTACCCAGCACGACCACTGAGTGAAATGCTCCCAAGCTGCCAAACTACAGAATATGAGTAAGCTCACAAGCCCATTCAGTTTCTCCTTCTTGTTCTTCTTTCCAGTCACCTCGTGTTTTTTTCTTCAGGCAGTATCTCCATGATAAATGGATGTAAGCACCCAAAACAGTTATTCTGAGAAGTTACCTTATACTTGATGCTTAAAAACCAGGGGCTCAGCAATCTGCTTTGTCATCGCCACCTGGAAAATCAAGATTGTCGTGAGCAAGAAACCAAGTTTTCAAAAGGAGACTGGACAAAGCCCCGAGTAACCTGGTCTGAATTCAACATCAATCCTGCTCCAAGCAGGAGTCTGGACTAGAGGACCTCCTGAGGTCACTTCCAACCTCACTTCTTCTATGAAGAGAAGCAGAATGGGATTAAGGTCCAGGCTGTAAACAAATACACTCAGACACCTAAATATACATGGCTGACCTCCTATGGTAGTCAACGGTACCCAAGTCAAATCAGTCAGGAGAGTCTGGAGGGCAATCACACTAACGCAGACACTAAGACAGCCAGGTGATGAGTTCTCACAGTTCACTGACCAAAAGCTACACCTAAGCTCCACATGGACACCCACCACCGGGAGGGGGCCCAGCCCAAGTGAAATAGCCAGACCATGTTACAGCCAGAGACCCACGTGCTTTGCTGCTGCAGCCTTCAATACAGAAGACTGACTCCTCGGTACACGCAGTGGTACAAAAGGGCTTAGAAGCACGCAGAGAGGTTTCCTCATTTGGGCTGTCTTCCTTCACAGCATAGACTTGTCCAAGTCTGATTTTTACACAAATTATCCACATGAACAGGACTGCTGCTGAGCACCACAGGTGGAAACAGATGCCGCAGTCCTCTGAGTTGGCTCCACATCCCTCAACTAAGCTCTGTTGTACAAACCCAGACACAGGGCAAGGCCGCGTGTGGCAGACGCGGCAGAGGCAAAGGCACCATCAGCTAACCTTGGGCCTTGAAGGGAATGGACACGGCAACACCTCTGGCACACGGTCCTCTCTGCAAACAGCATCAAGTTTTCTGTAGGGAAGTTACTAAGAAATCAGAAACCCTTTTAAGGTAACTATGAAAGCTGGCTGGGGGGGCAGGGGGAGAAGTGTTGTGAGCAAGAGCTGTATTTTCTACAATAAATATATTTTGAAAAAATTTTGAAGGACTTAAAAACTGAAATAATTTTCCTCCACCCACACAAACAAAAGCGGAAAAGAAGCCTGCTCTGTACCAATACCACAGGACAAGCAGCATGCCGCAGCCTAATTCTGCCTGAAAACCTTCAATGAATCCGCAGCCAAGGAAACGTTTGGTTACAGGAGAAGAGACATGCCTACCAGGCATACACCGTACCCCACCAGCAGCAGCAAGGGAACTCAGGAAAAAGCGTATAAAGGCTTTATTAATAGAGCCAAGGGGAAGACGGTTCTGTTTCATAGCAACCTCCAAGGTTTTGCAGTTTGTTTCTGTTCTTTTTTTGGGACAGAAACAAAATGTCCCTGACATTTTTCAGGAACAAAATTGTAATGAGTTATCAGAGTTGGAGATCACCACCTTGCCATAGAGGACTGGCTAGCACACTTCCAGGGGCATCACCCCGTGAGCAGGCTGCATACAGATGCAAAACATTTCACGCTCAAGAAAAATAATTTGGCACCTTCCCTACCAGTTCACTTCGGATCAAGAACTCAAAACTCTGTTCCTGCAATACAGGCCTGTGCTTTAAAAATAAATAAAGAAATAAATAAAGAAATAAAAATGTTATCAGGCTACAGCGTCCAAGCCAACTTCTCTTCTTAAAGCTTTAAAGCCAGAAGCATTCCTGGTGATATACTGCGTTAAACAAGAATGCTTATTTTGGCAAAACTTCATTCAGCTGAGAGTACTCTGCTCTTCTCAAGAGGTTCGGAAGGAAGCATCTAGCTGAGAGCCCCCAGCTATCTCTGCTCTCTGAAAAATAATTCCGTTTCAGAGCAAACAGGGCTACAAACAAAGCTTCACAACCACCTTCAAAGGAATAAAGAAATCTTCACTCAAAGCCCATGCTGTGGCAGCAGCCATGAATGTCCAAAGCCCCCTGAGGCAGCTCCTCGTGGCAGAAGCCTGCACGGAGCAGCATCCGCATCGCTCTGCAGCAGCTTCACAGTGGAGTCCCTCAATAGACGGATATGGGCTTTTCTTTCCTAAGACAGAGCTGCCTGCCACCCCCAGCTCCACCAAGACATCACTAACTTCTCCTCACCAACACAGACCAAGCGTATCAGAGGGCCAAAGATCGTTTTGATGCCAAGTTACCAGCCAATCCTAAAGGCATCCCTCACCCCAGCTTCTGCTAGGAGCTGAAACCCAAACCCAGAGCAACATGTAGCGATGGAAAGATTCTTCTCCAAAGATTCACACACATATCTCCAGGTTTCAGGTGGACCCAGGGAGGGCAGAAAGGAAAAGGGTGACTGCAGACCTGCAATGCTCCATGGAAGGACCAGCCAGGAATTGCCACCACCTCAGTGTTCCCCAAATCCCAGCGGGATTCCTGGTCCCTCAGGTCACAGGAAAAAGCACAGCTTCATTTCTTTGCAAGGCAGATAAATCCAGGCAACAACAGTGGGTTGGATTCACACCTCAACATCACAACCAACACATCTGTCCATTTGATCTTCTACTTCTCCGGCCGGCCATTAAACTTCTTTAGAGCGGGAACAGGCAATGAAGCTGTAGGTCGATCCTAATACATACATATAGAAGACTTATTTTTATAAACCCCTCCTTGAAGGTAATTATAAACTATTGCTCATATTCTGTTCCTTGTCATGCAATGTTTGCAGGCAGCATAGTCTCAGTTAGCACTTACAACTTATTAATATCACAGTTTTACAGTCCGTCACAAAGTTTTGAAACATTTTAATTCATCTCAAAGGCAGCAAGCCCCCACCAGAAAGGCCACTGACAATCAGCACCTAGCAATTTCTAGCTCTGCAAACCCTCATTTCAAGGGGCTGTGCTGCACTTTGGATATAAAACATTGGGAAAAAAAATAGGAACAGGAACTAACACCATTTTTGGTTAGGTTGTGGGTGCTTTTTTTGTTTGGTTGGGGGTTTTTTTTCTTGTTTTTTGTTTTGGTTTGGTTTTTTTAATGGGTCATTGCTCAAAGACAGGTGAGAGGTTTCCCTCTGGTACTTCCAAACTGATGTGAATATTTTCAAAAACAGGAGACAAATCAAAAGCTGCACGAAGAGGGACAGGCAAGAACCCTGCAGGTGACTGCAAAAGTGCCTTACACATACGGAGCAGGACAAGTATTTGAAAACCAGGCTGAGTAAACAGGAAAGCCGCGGCCCCCAGAAACAATAGGATCAGCCAGGTTCCTTTCTGGGTTTTACCACCAATTGTTTCCCTGTGCTTTTGGGGAGAAGTTTAATGTCTATGTGCTTAAGAAATCCTCTCGAGAAACACATCAGCTTCCAACAGACTAGCTGGGCTGCAGAGCAGACCCGTGGAGCACTAACCCCGCAAGCCTCTGACCGCTGTAACCCACCAGCCAACATAAGCAAGACAGACAGACAAAGAGGGCCGTTCCACAGAGAGGAACTCACGAAGAGTATTCCAGCTAACACGGGACAGCATTTCCTATGACAGTATGAATGAAGTGAAGCTAGTTTGGGGGGTTTGGGTGCTTTTTATTCACAGTGGTGGCAGCAGCCAAGAGATGACACCTTGGGAAAGCCCAGGAGTAGGCAAAGCATAGAAGAAACTTCTTGCAGTCCAACTGAACTTCCAACATCATGCAACTGGGGCACCTTCCACTCATAGCAAGGACCTGCCTTGAGGTTTCAGGCTGGTCCAGTACCATTTCCACCCTTTTTGCATACATGACAAATTCACACAGATACCTTTGAAAAGATCTCATGCTCGAGCATCCCAGGGCACTTGAGTCGGGACCACATGCTACCTCTTGACATGCTCCAGCTGGAAGCACCACTCCAGCCATCTTCCAGCCACTGGGTGTGCTGCACTGCCCCTGCCTAAAGGGCAGTGGTCAAAACTCACTACAGAGACAATCTAGCGGATCACGTACCCTGCTGTGTTGAGCACTCCCTCTAGTCAGCACCATTTGATTTTGGGGAAAAACACCAGTAAACAAAAGAGAAAGGCAAGAAGAGCAGCGTGGCTTCCCCTACTGCTTCTGCAAGAGAAGCCACATCATTTGACATGGTGGTCAAGGTCCAGGGACAAGCAGCCAGGTGACTATCACTAATCTCTGGGTCTGCCTCTTTTTTTTAAAAAAAAAAAAATAAAGATGTTGACTAGCTATAATACCATAGGGAAAAACATTTTTGAAGAGTGTGATTTGGTTTTTTTAAATGCAAAAGAGTTATATGCAAAATGCTGGAAAGAAAGCCAGAAAAACCCCAGATATCTTTGACAGATTTTCATCACTCTCTACAATTTCACGCCCCATGCAGTGGTGCCTCTATTGCACACAAAAAGCAAAGAACAAGCGTGCGGAGGTTCCCAAGCTGGTACAAAGCCGCAGGCAGGAAGCGGCTCTGAAATACAGGGGTTTGGCAGAAAACAATGAGAAACCACAAAGAGGAAAGGGAGCCTCGCACACGAGAGGCAAGACAAACATGACACACATGATACCCATGACACCGTAAAGCAAGTAGCTGCGACAGCTCAAACACTTCAAGTCTTGATTTCTTCCAGTGGAAGAAAGGCGGTGAAGGACAAAACTCAGTGGAAGCAAGAAAGAAGAAAAAAAATAGAAAAAAAGAATAAAACTAAGAACGTCCTTTCCCCAACAGTTAAGTAGCTAAAGCTTTCTGCACCAACCTGACAAGAAAGTTCCCAGGAAAAAAGCAAGCTGCCAGCTATATTGCCAAATATAGCACAGAAATACTGTGACCTATGGCAGTGAATATTTCCCGACTTACAACCACAAGGATAAATAGAAACTTAACAAAAAAAGAAATGCTTATAGAAGCTCACTACGCAGTTGGACGCCAAAAACCCCTTAGAGCATAACAGCATTTTCTCACAAAAAAAAAAACCCTATAGTCTCTTTTTTTTTTTAAAGGAAGTTGAAAACTACTACTGTTCTTCAACTAAAAGCCTACAGAAACATTAAAACATTTGCCAACATTTGCAATCAATTTCTGTAGATGGAAAGTAAATGCGTGCACTCCCTCTGAACACATTTTAACTGCACCCCCTGCGAAGCCAGGGAGGGCACTCCCCACCACGCTCCAGCCCCAGCACTGCCACATTCCTACCACGGCCAAGAAAACATTAACTTTTGCACATTTGGAATAAACGCACAACCAGTAGGTGATATGAAGTAAACTAGTTATTTTTATGAAGTTTGGTTTGTGGGTTTTGGTTTTTGTTTATATATATATACACAATTTTTAGGATCTCTTTATATCACTACGACCATCTGTTGCCCAAGTCGCAAAGCCGCATGGAGACGAGCATCCTCCCAATGACGTATGATCTGATTTTGGGATCGTTCCAAGTCTGGATGAGGAAGCACCGTTAATTGCTCCTTATCAAAATACACATTCCCCTGCTGGGCTGGGTCTTGAAGATTAGATGATCCTACTGAATCAGAGGGAATCCTAACCACGTGGGGAGGAGGAGGGGAGGCAAAAAGAGTATCTGTGCAGTGCAAAGGAAGAAAGAACGGAGTAATCCCTATGTTGCAAAAACATGAACTTCAGCAAAACCTTCCCTTATTCGTACCATTTTAGGAAAGCTTAAAAAAAAAGATAAAAAAATACACCCCCACAGCTTTTTACCTTTCCCTTAAGTTTGTCCTATGTCCCAGTTTCCCGCAGAACTGCGGTTCCAAGCGAGCTACAGATGATTTTCACAGCTGCACAAGAGATGGTTGGATACAGAATAATACCTGGCAAGCATTGTGCAGGCTTGAGATAAACCAGTGTACCTGCTAAGGCCATCAGCAACGGCACCATAAAATCTGTGTGGTCACCGTTAGATTTCTGTGATGACAAAACACAGATACCAACAGCTGACTGCTACTGTAAAGAAGCCAGCTTGAGACGGGGGACTCAGGAAATCACTCTCCATCACTTCATGCACTATTTACATTTGGAAGCTCATCTCTGCAACCACGCTGGCCAGAGATGCTCACGGTTTAGGTTTATATTTAGGGTCACGGCTCCATAGTTACAGAACCTCACCACATAAAGGGCCTGTGCACCTTTGCCTCCTCTTCTGAAAAGCCTGCCTTTGGTTTGGGGCAAGCTAAGCAAAGTCAGGGATCCTGAAAAATATCATTCCGTTTTTACAGTGGTTACAATTACTGGGGAGAGGGAAACTGCAGAAACTTACTTACTGGCTGCATGGTACAGATCAGTACAGTGTCATTATTTCCTCTGTATCATCACTTGTGCTTTATTCCCTTATACATATGGGCTCGCCTGCACAGCGATGGGACAAGGAAAAAAAAAGACTGTTAGTAAAGGGAAGAATTGTACCAAGAAGCAAATAGTCTGTTAGATGTTATTTCAGGTTCTTTCACTGACTAGCTTTGCAGTTGGTGCCTCTGAATTACAAAAGGCAACAATTCTTCAGAAATCCCAATCTCGGTCTGTTATTTGCCATAATTGCACAACCTAGTGAACGGCATCAGTCTAAAAACCTGATTTATCCAAAAGGCAGTCTGTTCTCAGCTCCGAAAAGCAGCTCCTCAGTGCGGGGTCAAGAGGACATCAGAGAGCAACCCCTTCCAAAACCTGGTGCTTCTTAAAATACAAGGCATGCTTCAGCTTCCAGCGAACCTGTCAACACCAACACAATAGCCCTGCCTTAAGCACTTCTATTTTTAACATTTTCCATCCATGCAAAGGACAACTATTTAATAAACCTAAAGGAAGCTAAAATAAAAGAGAGCTGAACAAAACTTTTTTCAGGGCCAGCCCAATTAACATGAGCACAAGCTATAACCTTAGGCAGCCCAAAATGCATTGCAGGGACTACTGAATTACCAACGTATCCTGGCCTCAGGGACAGCAGAGACGCCAAAAACTGATTCCTGATCACCTGGGAACACAACAGCACATGATGGAGTTGAATCTGACGCAAAGGTCGATCACAATATGCTTGTGTGATGGAGTAAGTGTCTTCTGGTATGGCTGCATGGAGAAGAGGTGCTACAAAGGATGAAGTTGACCTTAAATAGCTCATTACTCATTAGATGTTTCTGATCCCTTTAATTTTCTTCAGGATGCCTAGAATCTGAGCACTCACAGAGTGCCTTAAAAATCCCCTGGACTAAGTACACGTGTGCACACTATCTTTAGCAAACAAGCCTTTGCTTGCCTTGCTGGCAGGATTCAGCTTGTGTTCAGGCTGAAGACACCCTGCTCCAAAACAGTCACAAACTTGCTGCGCTGGAAGGGAACTATGCATTTAGCATCAAAAATAAAACGACCCAGAGGTTCTTCAGCCTCTCCCCCAGCAGGAAGGAAGGGCTGAGCACTCCAAAACCCCCAGCAGGGCTCGGCCGCTTACATACCCCAGTGACTTCACACTACTTGTGAAACCAACCCCATTTTGGACAACTTTCAAGCATTATCTGGGGAGGAGGGAGTTGACTACGCACCACCTTTCCCCCAAATAGGAGAGAGAAGGAAGAAAGAAAAAAAAAAAACAACAAAAAAAAAGATGAAGTTGCACTACAAAACTGTGTCTGCACTTGAAGGAGCTTTCAGCGATCTGACGGAAGAGCATCTGTCCCCATGCTCTGCTTTCAGGCATCGCTACCTGTACAACCCTTGCAGGGATAAAACAGAAGTTACATCGGTGCATGCTCCACCCAAGTGCCCCCAAAACCTGAACACCCTACCGGTGATCACCGTACCTCTCCCAGCATGTCAGAGGCAGCTCCAGGCCAGCAGATGGCCTGGATCCTTCCAGCAAGAGTCGCCTGGGCAGGAACTGCTGCATACCCATGCAAAAATGCATTGCTCTAGGCCTTTTTTTGCTCATCTTTATCTCTGTGTGGGCAGGACACATACTGAAGGGAGACCTCTGTAAGAAAAGCCCTCAGATATGCTAAACTCATTTTCCATTCCTCCAGGCGCCCGCAGATTAAGCAAGCAGGTGAAAGTTGCATTAAACAAAACCCAACATCTCCTTATGACTAATGAATACAGTTCATTTGCAGGACCAGAGACCACTTTTTTGGTCCCCAAAAACAGAAGGCATAACCATTTCTCTATCTATATTCTACAAAGATTTATCACCATTCATTGTTGACTCTGTTTGCTGGAAGAGCAGCTCTGCATAGGCGGCAGATGACTTGCAGGAAATCTTCCTCCTAGGAGACGCATATACCAACTTTTCATCTCTTAGGAAGCTTTTTAACAAAAGAAATGCTGATGCAACATCAGCCTGGCCAACCTGACACTTAAAGAACAATTATTCTGCAGGAGCTGCTTTAGTAATTAACCCAAATCACTGAGACACTTCAGCCTCCTTCTCTGCTTTGGCTTTTTGTTTAACTTAGATATGCAACAAATATCCACAGCACAAGAGACCTTTATGGCTCTATCTCACCCATCACTACAGGAACTCCAAGCCCATACAGAGAAAAGCAAGTCATTATGGTGTTAATTCTAAAATGAGTAAGCCTATAAGTTTAATTGCATTGGGATGCACCATCTCAATCTTCAGATTGAGAATCAGATTTAGTTTCACATTGATCTATAGTGGAAAATCACTTGATAAACAGTCCACTCTTATCTTTTTTAGAGCTTTTCATCACAAAGAATTATTAAAGGGAGGGTGGGGGAGCCACACCACCAATCTGCTGGCCTTGAATCTGCTTCCAGGATAGTCAAGCAGCTGCATAAATATCAGTTTGCCCACTTATTTTAATGGTTTATTAATTTAAAAAAAAAAACAGGTCTCTCTATTCCTGCTCATGCAGAGTCAGCTAAAACAAGCTAGGACAGCTGAATCTCCAAATAAAGGCATTTTGCATAAAGGAAAACTCTACAAGAATTCAGTGTTTTAGCTTAAACGCATACATGAATGTCTTCTCTATGAAAATCCTCCCCTAGAAATGCTCTCTAATATCTCTCAATCTTTTCCTTAGGTTTCTTACTTCAACTAATGAGTTGCAAGCATGTGCAAGGCACAAAAGTGGAAATTTCAGACTGTTCATTTCCTTCCTTTCACAGAACTCCGAGCTTTCAAAGCGTGCAGTAAGCTTTGCATAATCCAAAATCCTCACTTTGAGTTTGTCTTATCACAAAGGCCCTTCTAAAAAAATGTTTTAGCTTATTTTCAAAATTGGCTGTAACTGGTGTAAGTCCATCCCCCATCCTGCTGTGCATCCCTGGTGCCTCCTTCCCACCAACCAACACTAACACAGCCCCAGGCATGCCCCAGTATCTCCAAGGCCACCAAAAGGTTATCTTTCCATCAAACTAGCCGCTGGGACTTCATCAAGCAAGCTGATACAACCAGCTGAGGGCTGCACATTTCCTTGCCCCCAGCTGTGGTGAAGTGGGCAGGGCTGAGAGAAGCCCACGTCCCTAGAGAGACCACAAAGCCACACCTTCATTCCTTGCCTCCCAAATTTTAAGCACCCCGCTGAGCAGCAGGACAGCTATTCTGCAAGGACACTGGACGATTCACACACAAAAAACGCTTCTGCCTTCTAATCTGTTGTCAAAGCAACTGAACACAAAACACAAGACTGTCAGCATGAAAGCCTTGAGGCTGGTGGGAGAGGAAAGAGGGGAAGCAGCAGATGCGCAAGATAAGAACAGCACAGGGATACACCAAGTATTTGAGCACCTCCTATTTGTTGTTAGTCAAGCCCAGAACAGAAAGCCCGAGCTTCCTACAGCTCATTCTTATGGCTTATACTTTGTTTTGTTGAATCATAGAATAGTTTGGGTTGGAAAGCACCTTTAAAGGCCATCTAGTCCAACGCCCCTGCAATAGGCAGGGACAGCTTCAACAAGACCAGGTTGCTCAGAGCCTCGTCCAGCCTGACCTTGAATGTTTCCAGGGATGGGGCATCTACCGCCTCTGTGAGCACCCCATTCCATTGTTTCACCACCCTCATCGTAACAAATTTCTTCCTTGTATCTAGTCTAAATCTACCCTTTGTTTAGTTTAAAACCATTATCCCTTGTCCTATTGCTGCAGGCTCTACTAAACCGCCTGTCCCCATTTTTCTTACAAGTCCCCTTTAAGTACTGAAAGGAAGATGTTTAATGACGATTTGGTTGGTTTACCTTGGTAACGTTCTTCAAAGAAACGGACTGGCACATGTCCTTTAGGCACCATGCATGGAAGATGCTCCAGGAGTGCCCTATCAATTATTTATTAATCCCTTTTTAATTGCCAATTCAGAATTACCAGTAATCTTTTCCAAGAGGATAAAAATCCTCCGCTTCAAAAAAAGTCTTTAAACATGCCTTTCTCAAGAATGCAAAAAACCACACAGATCTAGGAGTTACACATTCTTTTAACTACAAATGATGGCTTACACTTTAAAGCAAGCCTCTGCTACAAGAACTTAATTAATTAATCATTAACTCTATGATAGAAAGAGTATGATGTTCCACTCCACAATATGCCTGACCATAATCACTTGTCTTGGAGGTTCCTGTCTTTTCCATCTCATCTCAGAAGGCAGATGCAAGAATAAAGAAGTAGCCTTAGCAGCTACCTCAAGAAGCAGGACAGTCAGAAAACCACCATGGAATTTTTTATTTATTTTTTTTTTAAAAGCACAGTGGGGCTGTCCTCATTTTAGGCCTGGCAAGACACCTTGTGGTACCACCTGAAGCAACTGCCATTTCTTTACCAAGGGTAGCCAAGCAGCACGTAACTTGATGATTAACTGCTACAAATAAAACACTTCTCACAGCCTCGATGCCTCCTTCCCAACCACAACCTTTTGTAATCCATTACCTTGCCTGCTGAGTTACCTGTGCCGAAAGCTAGCTGGCTTTAAAACGTCAGCAGGAGAAAAGCAAAAGCTGATAGATTTCAAGTACATGTTTTAAGATAAGCTCCCCTTGAGCAGCCAGCACAGCTACCTGAACAAAGCAAGTGTTTCTGCAGACCACGCACTGCTGTGGGAGCACACGCTCCGTTTGCATTTTGGACTATTACCAGCAAATTTCTTAAGCAAGTCTGGACACACATCACTCCTCAGAGGGGGGCGATAAAGAAAGTTTTCCTGCATTACGCTAATTACACACGGAGAGGGAAGATGTGAACCAAACACTCTACGCTTTCACATCCTCCAAGGGTCCAGTGGCAACACCGACTCATTTTCTTGAGGTTTCCTCCAGACAGTCTCTTGTGGTTTCCCCAAAGCCGTGAGCGGTTTTCTGTGGCAGGACCAGAGGAAGCAGTGGGGATGCTGAGCACGCGGGGATGCCCGGACCAGGCAGCTGGGTGTTTGCAGGAAGGACAAAAGCCAGTAGGGCTGCCAGAGCTGTTGTGAATTTCAAAGACTCATGCAATTTAGCCAGACACAGTTGAAAATTTCTGGTATACAGTGCTGCTGACATAGATTTAATGCCTATCCCTTTTGCTGAACCACCTCTCTTCCCACAACCCCTCTCTATACCCTGTCTAAGTGCACAATACACACCAATGGCATTGCCCTTTCAAAACACATTTCATTCCCTCCCACTGTTTTCAAGAGAATGTCAACTTTTTAGGAGTGGAAGCAATAAAATAAATTTCAAAAAAGCAGGATTTGAGGGACAGAAAGACTGGCAGACAGGGTCCCTCCCATCCACCAGAGCAGCATGTTAATTTTCTACCACGCAGCAGAACACCACACCACAGCGCTGGAGTTGCAAAACAGACCAAATGGATGACATGAAAAAAGGTGATTAATTTATACAAATTAATGAGGAGACCTATTTGGTAAAAGCTTTTGCAACAGGAAGAACTGAGATTCCTATAAACATTTGTAGCCTCTTCCATGCAATATCCAGCAACACCATCCAGGCAAAGATCAGTGTCAGCAGCCCAGATGACAGCACTATTGTAATTGCGCATCCAAATCCTTGGTTAATTAACCATTAATTTGGTGAATAAGAAAGCACAGAGAGACCAGAGCCGACTACTTCAAGTGCACCAGAAAACCGGTCCAGTTCCCTCCCTGACGCAAACAAGAGCTTTATGAGAGCTGTAACCAAAGCTCTCGACCTCTGCTGAGGACTGCAGTACTCACGGGCGGCCAGTGCCACAACTTTGGGAATCTTCCGATGCCCTTCCCCAGTCCTACCCATGTACTTTCAGAGTCACAAACGCATTTGCCTAGAGATTTCTAAATATATCGGTGGATACCGAATTAAAGGTCTTAAGAGTGCCTCTTGGATAATTTTTCATGAACTTGTGTGCTCAGTACTCAAATAAAGACCAGCAGCAGCCTGCCAGGGAACAGAGAGAACCAGCCTGGGGCACAAGGGGTGCCCCAAGTTCAGGCTTTCCAGCATCTTCCAAACAGTTATGGGCTTCTTCTGACGCAGCCCTTACGTCTTACAATGAAAGGAATACAGAAAAATAAGGCTACAAGGAAATCTGTGGCAGAGAAAATACACCTTAAATTGAGCCAAACCCGTAACTGCTATTCCCTCCTGCTCGCCAGGGACAGGCGAGCAACACAGTCTCATCCTGTAGACTTTCAGCCAGATGCTCACTCATCATCTACAATGGCGACTTCTACAAACTTTTTCTTCACCCTATACCCACGACTCTCTGATTTAAAGAAATTTAATTCTGGAAGAGGAAAAAGGCTTTTGGTTATCCCTGCCTTTTTTCAATACCAGCAGACAAGAATAACTAAGGTCACTTGCAAGAGAACTGTCGTTTCAGAGCCATAGTTCTGTCAGTCAACTAATTGTTTCCTAGAGGTATTTACCATGATTTGAAATACCAGTCCTTCATGAAAGCCACAAGCTTCCTTTCCTAACCAGAAACCAAGGATTCCGGCACCGCAACAACCTACTTGCAATGTTTTCAGACAAATTGCCAAAAAGAAACAGACAGCACTATATACACTTCCTTGTAATAGTTACAATAAAAGTCAAAAAGGCCCTTATTTCCTAAAAGTGCTATGAAGCTCTTGGAAAAGCTCATCTCTGTATTGTTACTTCCAAAATAATCCATATTGTGTTCCGCAAGGAGCTCAGGTTTATCTTCCCCCGTGGTGGAGGCACCGGGGATGGCCCTGCTCACGCCCTGCGACCGGGGACCACTGGCGGGAGGGAGGAAAGCCACCGGCTGCGAGAAAGGGGCAGTGCGCACGCACAGACATATGCACAGTCACTCTGCTTAGAAAGCAGAAGAGCGGTGACTCGTGTAATGCCAGTAATTTCATGAGTTAACTCATGCCTGCAGAGCACAGACAGAGGGGATCGAAGAACCATCCCAGTCCTGAGCACCCTCTCAGCTCCGCTGGCAACCTCAGCAGAGGGGGGACAGGGGAGGGAGCAGGCTGCAAGGCGAAACAGGGAGAAAACTAGATTTCATTAAATAGACACCACATGACAATGGCGAGCGAGTTCACATTTCACCCTGGCAGCAGCACCAGCCCTTGCAGCAGCTGCTGCACCCCCACAGCCCCACATCTCTCTACTCCATGCTTTGTATACTTTCTCCAGAACCCTGCTGGGAATCAGCAGCAAAAAACATTAATTTTAACTGACAAAATAATGGCTTTAACTCAGGAAAACTTGTAACTGTCCTTCAGTGAGGGGCTTCCTCCCACCCCAAATCCTAATGTGTGCAAAGGGGAAACTACGGAATAACGCTAAGCATTTAACGATTTTGCATTTGCACTGTACCTTTCAGCTGAGCACTGCTGAGCTCTGACTGACATGAAAACCACCAGCCTCTTACCTAAAGACACATCTAAAGCAGCTGGCACAGGAGGGCAGCAGCAATGCTACCCACACGGACCACCAGGCCAGTGCATGGACCACCAGGTTAGTGCAGGGACCAAGCACGAGGAGACCTCAGCTGAACAACCCCATCCCGGGGAAGCCTTCCCAAACCGCAGAGCCCAGGAACATCTCAGTACCAGGGAAAGGGGAGATGGAAGTAGGTGAAGCCCAGGCGGGCTGCAAGGAGCTTCAGAAGGGAGAAGAAAGGGAGAGGAGCCAGAAAACACAAGTAGAGCACGCAGGAGGTCTGCAAGCTTAGAGCAACCACAGCCTTAAGCATCAGCTGCTCAACCCGTTCATCGGGCAGCTGATTCACTGTTGAGAAGCTGCTTGTCCTACGTTACTCCATCCAGGATAGTGGGACCCACGAGACCCATGAAGGCAGCTAGCGACAGCAGAGAAAGCGGCGGCTGGAGGAAGGCATCAGCTGCTCTAACAAAATAAAAGCAAGCTGCACCCCAACCACGGTAGCCAGGAAGCAGGGCAGAGGGATACACGCCAGATGCCCATGGATAAACCACATTTTTTCAGAAGCGGGGAGGCAAGAGTGGCAGACAGGGCAGCCTCTCCAGGGCTGCTCCCCAGGGACCAGCCCCACAAGCTGCCGGGAAGAAAATCCCACTGCAAAATCCCACCGGATGGGAGCATGTAAAGACCTGCAGATGAAAGGACTATAAATAATCACCATAATCAGAAGCGGACCGCAGAAGTTCTAGGACGAGAACGTCATCGTTTTACTCGGTCAAGCAGTCCCACTTAACACTGTGATACCAAGAAGCATCTGATGGTAGTTTTTTCAGAAGGGACTGATTTTTCATTCCACTAATCTCACCAAGAAACACTTCCAATGCAAACCGTGCCTTTCGGAGCATGTAGCTTATACTCCACAACATTTTAAGTACAGCATAAGAAAGTACCACGAAAACTGCCAGTTTATCCCCCTGGAGAGGTTCAATGCAACCATTTGTTTAAAGACTCTATGAGATGCATTCAAAGAAGGTTAGAAAGATTCATTTTCCTGAAACAAAATATGCAGGGAAGATAAAGACTTTTTTTAATTTTTTTTCCTTTAAATCCACTCAGGATCTTTGCTATTTCACACACACACAAAAAGACCAAACCAGCCCAAGTACATTGTGCTGTATGAGCACCAGCTCACCCAGGTGGGAACAGCGTCTCTTCCGAAGCTGAGTAGGTTGAGCTATAAAACAGACCTTGAAAAAATAACTTGCAAAGCAAGTGCTTAGAACTGGGCTGGTGCCAGCCTCAGACTCCAGAGCGCTCCTTCAGCCACGGAGCACCCAAGGGAATGAATGTTTTGGGCAACCCACCAGCAAGTCAAGCAGTACCACATGCAGTCAGCCACTGCCCACTTGAACACACACGTGCTGGGGAAGAACCTGTGTTATCAAGCAGGTTTTGATGATTGGTAGGTTTTAGCAGGGTTTTTTGTTTGTTTGTTTTTGTTGAGAAAGTTAAGAAAAGGGTTAAGGCCAATGCAAGGGCCAAGTTTTACTCCTGTCTGCTTCAGCCCATGGACAGGGGACAGCTGCCCCACCATAAGCCATTTAACAATTCTGCACCCTGATCTTCCCAGATCAGCATCTCAAGCCCCCGAGGATGAATTAGAGGATTACCCCACTGCCATGGGGCTAGCAATCTCCTTTAAAACATGGGACCCACTACAAAGCCAAGTCAGATAAGCAATTCTCTCTCTCAAAGCTCACAACAGAGACAAGAACATTACAGAAAGCTGACCTGAGAACTGACAAACCCTGGGTCATTGCAAGATCTCAATATACCATCTCTACAAATGCCTTAAAAACCTTCTCTTTCCCTGACAAAAACAACAAACCCCCAAATCGACTGTGCAAATAAGCCCTGAAGCTGTCTGGAAGTCTACCTCCCGTGTACAAGATGGTACTAGCTTACCTGCCAGGGGAAAAAGAATCCAATAATAGTTTTTGGATACTATTTCTAAAAGAGGAAATTTTGAAGTTCTCCACTACTGAACACAGCTGTGTTGTGTCAGAACTGTAGGCATGATTACCACTGGAAACAGCGCTTTGATGACTATCGCACTGGAATATCTAAAACAAGTAGAAGCATGGAAACAAGAAGTGCTTTGCCACCCAGTTTCAAAACAAAATGCTGAAGATCACTGAATAATATATAAGGGGTTGGTCGGGGTAGGGGGCAGTTTATGGTAAGTGATCTCTCAAATAGGGCTGGACTGGTAGAAAAGAGACTAAAAACTGAGAGTGATTAATTATTTTTTAAAATTTAAATAAAATTACCTTGCCATTTCTGTTCCTTTTTACAGTTGACAAGTTTTTACCATTTTCCAAGCTTCTACATCAGAAAAATTGAGAAATCATTATGTTTTACCTCAAAAGTACACAGCACACCCCAGAAAGGCTAAAAGCAGGTTGCACCTGCAACCTGCCAGGCTACAAAAGGCACCTCTCAGCTCAGGATTCTCGGTCCCATTTGACAAGTGCACATGTCTACTAGTAGCAGTTCTTTAATCTCACAGCGCAGTTGCTTCATTAGCAGCTGTCCTGGAGCTCTCAGCAATGCCGACTTAACAGCCAACATCACCATCCTACCAGCACACTGCTGAAAACCCTGCCTTACTCAAGGGATGCTACAAATCACAAGAGCAACCCCAACTACACCCTTTGCAAACTATGAAATTCACCTTATTTTCTGATCAAAGTAAGCAAGATCTCGTGGTTAAGAGATTCGTAAATGCAGACTGGAACAGTTCTTCTCGAGCAGGAGCTTATGAGGGGCCGCAGCCCCAGGCTGAGCTTTTGAAGGTTATTATGAACCAGAGACGGTGACGTTCGATGCGAGTAGTTCAGTTTAACACGCCAGACCTCGTATCCCAGCTAACCCGCAGGTAGAAAACAGAGCCAGACAGTGAGCACGAAATCACTCAGCGCGGTGTCACCGGTGGCGGTAAGTGATGAATTAGGGCCCCGAGGACACAAGCAGGAGGTCTCAGTCTGACAAGGCTTGTATGATTAAGGACAATGCTCACAGAATTATGGTGAGCCAGAGAACCAAGTTTCCCATCCCATCCATCTGTGCTGGAAATTATTTTCTCTACGTGTTGTTTGCAGAGCAATCCCGTTTTTCATTTCCGTGGGAAGCAGCAGCCTGAGATTTTCACTTGCAGACTCAGAGAGACCAGGAGAGCCTCCTGAAGCCTCGGGCTATAAGAGAAACGCTACTTAATGCTACTGAATAAGCCAGAAATTTTTACGTAAGCTAACAATTCTGAGCAGCAAACGACAGTTTCCAAGGTTTAAACCTACAACAGCAGCTATTTGACTGTGTCAAAACCTGGGATTAATCCTTTGAGCAACTCAGGGCAAGCACCACAAATAGCAGCTGTTTTTGCAGCAGAATACCATACAATCCCAGCTTTCTCCATCCCCCAAAATAAGTGCTCTGCCATGTATAGTATTCCCAAAGGCGTCACGCAGCAGCATCAGCGTCCCAAGACAGACGGAGGAATTGGAGAAAACCTGAGAATTTAAAGGGTATGCAGGAAGCGATAAAGAGCTTTAAAACAACTTTATATAACTGCACTGAACAACTGCTGGCCATTAAAAGCCCTGATCTCTTAACTACTCGTGTTGAAACCTGCAAAATGTAAATCAAGCCTCTGCGAGAACAACTAAAATAGAGTCCCCCCAGGGCTCCACAAATACCACGGCGAAGCCACTGCGGCCCCACGCCACAGCACGGGCTCAACACGTCTGCGAGGGCTTCCCGACACACCCCATAACACCAGCATAAGTGCCGGAAACGCTCTCTCCCAACACATTAATTACCATTTCTCCGTTTTCAAATTGCAGCTACGCTATGCTAAGCTTCACGTGCGCACGTCCTGCTTGTTCGCCGTTGGCTTCGCAGTGGTTCCCTAGGAAGGCAACGAACCGCAGCCTCGTAAAGTTTTAATAGGATAACTGGCAAACTAACAGCATCACTCTGCTGCGCTAAATAAAACAAGGCAACTGATTGCATCCCAGTGGCATAAACTGCGTACTTAATTTAAGGCACATTTTATAGCCCTCCCTTTAAACAAAAGCTGCTTTTTTGTACTAAAGGAAAAAAAGCACAACCCTCTTCTGCTACAAAAAAACTGGCAAATCAAGCCAAAGCTGAACATAAGAACTGGCATCTTGCCTGGGTTTCCTTGTAAATGCCTTCAAATGGCAGTCATACCCCAAACTATGCTTCACGGACAAAGTATATATAACCAAGCATGATCGCTCTCCTCAAAGCCAAATAAAGGACTGAGTGGTTAGAAAAGGATGGGGGGAGGTGAATCAGAACGGGGACAGGCAATCCACTTCTAACAACTAGCAGCTTTTACGAATTTTTCTTTGTTTTATACATACAAAATACTGTCCAGCTTGGTGGCACAGGTTTCTAGGCTGGTCTACAGTAGGGATTTCAGAAGAATTCAAAAGCAGGATCCCTCAGCTCTAACCACGGTCCGTGCCCACAAACACAGCCGACATGTTTTTAACAAAGGCAGCCAGCAATTTAATTTTTCTTCTTGAAAGGCAGGCTGCCTTCCAGCACCGAACGCCGGCTCCTCTTCCCAGGCAATGACAGAAGAGGTGGGAATCGGTCTTTCCTGCCTATCAGATAGTCCTGAACTACAGCTGAGGCCACCAGAATCATTGGTCAAGCACATCTCCTGGGCACCGTCCCTGCCGAGATGCAGCGGATGAGGAAAGCCAGACCAGACTGCTCCCAGCTCGCAGGCTTGTTGATAAAAGCACGGCTGCTCTCAGTGGAGACAGGGACACTCCACAGCCATGGAACAGCCACCAGCATGCTGAGGACGCTGCCTCTTTGTCCGAGGAACAAAACACTGGGATCACGATAGCTGAAATCGAGCAGATCCGGGCAGAGAATAAAGTGGTGGGGACAAATGAGAGGTGGCTCTAGCCGGGACAGTTGGGAAGGGAACAGGGAAGCACATGTAAGTGGATAAAAAAAGGTGTAGAAACAACAGAAAGCACACAGAAATTAGAGCTGCAGGAGGAAGAAGTGAGAATCTGCTCTGAAAAAAGACACATCTAAAAAAATACAAGCCTTTGCCCAGCACCAAAGACACTCCATGCACCTCCGTGCTATTTCTTTCCCCCTTCTTCCAGCGTTCAAAGGAGCATCTTTAACACACGGCTTTGTTTTGGCACGTTAGGGGTCTAAATAGCAAAGCCGTGCTAAAACGTATGCACACAAAGCACTGGGGAGATGCCAGAACTATCCCAATGCTCCCAGCAGAAGCGAACAGCACAGCCTGTAAAAATAACGTGACACTCTGGCTTCAAAAAAAGCAGACAACTAACTACATACCGTAATGCCTCAGCTTCCATCTGCTATTTAAAAGTTGGCACCGCTGCCCCAAAGTCCCTTATTCCTGGAATATACAGGAACTTGGGGGAGGGCAGTGTCAGGGAAAAAAAGACTGGTTGGGTCAGGTCTAAATTAGAAATAATTCAACTTAAGGAATTGGAAAAATAGGGGAAGCGAAGGGATACTCTTAAGAAACGTGGAAGAAAGGACACAGAGGTGCTCCCCCTCCTCTCGCCCACTAACCTAATTACCCAGACACCACCCTGCGAATGGGTTCAACTCCCCCCTTCTCCTGATTTACAGCTGCAAGCTCCTGTCTCCAAGCCTCGTGGGGGAGGACTTTTACTTAGGAGGTCTTAATACCCTCTCTCTCATACAAAGAGAAAGAAGTTTTGTAACTCCTGATGTTCCTTGTGCAGGGACTGGTAATTACCCCAATCCTCCTCTCCCTGGGGAGCACCCTAACTTCTGAGCACAGGCCTTCTTTCCAAACACTCCTGGGATTCGAGCCTTTAACTTACTAATAGTGATCCACACTGTATTTTTCTATAGCAAGCCCTTTGCTGTCATCTAGTCTCAAAGCTAAAGATTTTTAAATGAGTTCAGAACTGTAACTTGTAAGAAGATTCAAAGGAATCCCTGCAGCACACTCTCACATGTTGGCAACAGACCTGTGGTTCTCATTGACCTTTTGCAGGCTTCTCCAAAACATTACACTGATCTACGCGGACCGAACATTGCTGGACGTTAATCAAGACATTCCGAACTGCCAAAAACTCGATGCAGGGTGGCATTTGCATGCTGGAAGCCCAGAGCCGACACTGCTCGTCCTGAATGGGTGCAAAGCAGTGCTAACCATTCAGGACACCCATGCTTTTAGAAATAAAGGCAACTGCAGCATCAAACAAGGGTACGGGTTTGAGCGCACCGCCTAATCCTCAAAGATCATGCAGGACTAACTGCATAAAAGGGCTCTGTGTCCCAGAACGCGTTCACATCCTACAGAGTACACAAATACTTGTCAAGCCCTTTGCCTCTTCTCTCTTACTGATGTCAATAATTAAGTGTCCTGCAGACCGTGGTGTGGTGTGCTGTGAGGAACAGCCTGGGGGCACACAGAATCCAAACGCAGCACCCAACAGCTCACGCAAACAAAGCTGGCTTGAAGTCTTCAAAAGAGCAGAGCAGAGAAATGCCGCAGAGGAGTTTGGGGCATTTGAGACTAAAATAGCACTTTTTGGTACTTCACGGTTCTTCAGTTGCAATGAGCTCGGCGATGCATACAAAGGCATACAGGAATATTTACGGCTTGCGCGGCACATGCACAGATAGCTTAACGCTTTGCTATCAGTCTTCCTAAGTCCCGCCACCACCACCAGGCCCGTAACAAGCTTCCAATTCTTAGAAGGCTTTACAGTACAAATACTTCACCCAAAAAACTAACTGGAAAAAAAGAAACAAAAAACATGCTCAAATATCTGGAAGTCAGACAGGCCACTTCTTCTTAAAAAGTTGTACTCTAGTCTAAAAATATGCCAGAGCAAACTCACAAAGGTACAAGAGCCTGCAAACAGACCTGAAACCCAAGCCACTGACAACCATCATGCTGCAATGCTACAGCATTTCAAAGATGCTGTTGTTTTCATCAAAGAAACGTGTACATTTCTTCAAAGCCCAAGACACAGTGTACTGTTTGCTCCGGTATGTCAGAAAAACTTTATTTTTCAAAGAACACACATATACATACAGGTGCACAGACTCAAGGGCATCTGTAATACAGACGGCATGTGAGAATGAAGAATGATGATGATGATGTATTAAAAAAAGATGCTGAGATCAAATCTTAGCTTACTGCTTGTTTCAGGTGTCCGGAATAAAAATCCCTAACATACAAAAAAAACATTATGACAAAGAGGCCTTAGTAACTATGTCTCCTTATCCAAAGAATTATGTACGCTTTTGTAGTATATTTATTTCAAAGAAATGCTTTAGGGCAGTGACACACTCCCGGCTGCTGAGGCAGCTGGATGTGGTCAGCAGGTGACCCTTGGTACAGGACTCAGCACCATCATCTCCATCTCATGACCACAGGCAGGAGCTCCCACGCCACCCGTCCTCAGGCTGTGAAACCCAAGATCCAGCTCCCCCACCCCTAAGGCAACTAGGTTTTTTCCTCCAAATTACACCAAAAGCACGATGCATCGTTGATGCTAAAACTTAAGGTTCAACAGTGGCTCTTGAACAGGAACTGTGAACGGTTACGCCGAGGCTTTTTTAATTTTTACTTTATTTAATGATGCGAGGATGTAAGTTGCGGTTTTAACTTTCTGTTGGCTGGCTCGTCTTCCAAACCAACTACCCTTTCTCCATGTCACGACAGCTTAAATAACTGAGCAAACAGAGGAAAGGAAATGCTTGTCCACAAACCAAAGTGACAGCTAAAATAGTTCATCCCAAAGAAACCTCCGGGAATGCCAATTAACCAGAAGATTCTCCTTCTCCTTTTTTGACTCGATGTTACGGGTTTTGCAGTAGTGCTGACTGCTCTCTGACAAACCTAACCCACATAGTATTTAGTATTTAAAAGACAGTGCTGCCTCTGTGGAGAAGGTTGAAACTCCAGTTCTCAGAGCTCTGTTCTGCAGCTGTGGTTGCCTCCAAAGAGCCCACGCCAGCAGCCAAGGGGCAAGCAGCCCATCTCCTGTCCTGCTGGACCAAACCAGTGGCCAAGAAGACCCCAGCCACAACCGGGAGCGTTTACATCAGGGGAAGCACATCGCAGAATCGCCCAGGTTGGAAGGGACCTTTCAGATCATCGAGTCCAACCACCAACCCAACTCTGACAAAACCCACCACTACCTCATGTCCCTCAGCACCACGTCTGCCCGGCCTTTAAATACCTCCAGGGATGGCGACTCCACCACTGCCCTGGGCAGCCTGTTCCAATGCTTGATAACCCTTTCGGAGTAAAAATTTTTCCTGATATCCAACCTAAACCTCCCCTGGCGCAACCTGAGGCCGCTTCCTCTTGCCCACCCAGCCGGCATCTCCCATATCCACCGACGGAAAAACCCACTTCGGCCACTGAACACCGCCCCGGGGCCTACTCACAGCCGCCTATTAGTCCATTTCATCCCCAGCAAGGCCCCCCCGAGCCCGGCGGCGGGGCGGTCCCTCACACACACACACATTCCGCCCCCCCACCCCCGGCCTCCCGCTGGCTGTGGCGCCATTTCCCCCGAGGCGGGCCGGGGAGGAGGGTGCGTGGGTGCCCCTTACCCAGGTGGAGGGTGAGGTTGACGGCGGTGGGGTGCTGCACGCCGGCCAGCATGGTGCGGCTCTGCCACCAGGTGGCGTCGGCCGGGCTGTTGTAGTCGGTGAGGAAGGCGGCGCCGTGGCGCAGGTGGGGCTGGGCGGCGTCGCAGAGGTGGCAGGACTGGGTGACGCCGGTGACGCCGGTCTGCACGCAGTACTCCTCGGCCGGCGTCCCGCACGTGTGGGTGGCCAGCACCGTGGCGTTGAAGGCGGCGTTGACGAACTCGGGCATGCAGCGCTGCGGGCGGCCGCTCCGCTCCTCCGTGCACTCGTCCATGGCGCCGCCGCACCGCCCGGGCAACCACAACCACAGCGCCGCCAGCCACAGCGCCCGCGCCAGGCGCTCGCCGCCGCCCCCCATGGCGCTCGGCCGGCGGCGGAGGGGCTGGCGGAGCGGCGCGGAGCCGGCGGAGGAGCTGGCTAGCTGGCTCGCTCGTTCGCTCGCTGGCTGCCGCCGCTCCGCGCCTGGCCGCGGGCTGGGATGGGATGGGCCCGGCCCGGGCGAGGCGGGGCGGGGCGGGGCGGGGCTGCCGGCGCGGGGCAGGCCGGGAGCGGAGTCCCGCGGGCCGAGCGGGGCCGGAAGCCTCCCCCCTCCTCCCGGAATGCGCCCGCTTAAAGGGGCGATGGCGGCGGCGGAGGGGTCCGCGCCTCTCTGAGGGGAAGCGTCCGCTTCCCGCCCGGCGGCGGAGCGGGCTGCCGCCCGTCGCACCGCAGCGGGTGCCCGGTGCTGCCACCGCAGGGGCCGCCCCCTGCTACAGCGCTGCCGGGGGGACGTCTCCCTCACAGCACCGGCGGCGTTGGCTGTGGCAGGCCGGAGTGCCCCCCCCCCCCCCCCCAGCCATGGCGCCCGGCGCACGCGGCGCCTGTGCCCTGTCAGAACCCACCAGTAGCCACCCGTTTCTTTCTTTCAAAGGCTTTTCAAAGCGGGGGAGGGGAATCAAGTTTAATTTTCACATTTCTCAAGGAATGTGAGAAAATTGATGGTGCTTTGCCAGCTGGACCGTTCCAAAGCCAGCTGGTCTTGTGCTGTTCGAGGGCGCAGGCCTGAAACGGGGTCCGCGGGGGACCCCTGCTTCCCCCTCAGCTTCTTTAATTTTTAATGAACTCCTAGCTATTTTCATATCTAAATCCAGATCTCTGTGCTGCTTAGGGGCATTGGCTCCCTCAGACACGGCCGAAGACTGGGTTATGATTTTTAGCTATTGCTGGTTTTTTAGCTATTGCCCTGTACCTTTTCAGGTTGAGGAACTGCGTAAAGACTAAAATCCAGGAATCATGTAAAGCCAAAACTGCTTTTTATAGGAGAAAGTGCATCCAGAAGCCTGCTCAGGAAACAGGAAAGCACTCGTCACGATAGAAAGTGTAGGAGAGTGAAGGGAAGGCTGTGTAAACTTGGTTATATTCTGAGAAAGCCTGTGCGCAGGCTGAAAGACCAGAAAAAATATAGTCTGTTCTGAGAAAAAAAGATGCACTTTCTTGTTTTGAAGTAAACACACGCATCCTGTAGAAGCTGACCCTTTGCTTCTTGCATTAAGAGCCTGTGTCAGACTATTTGCAAGGTCCATGTAAGCAAGCCTGGAAATTATCCTGCTGCTGGTAGATGTTGTTATTACATTTGGCGCTACACACTGGTGTGGTAATTCCTCTTTTCGCCTCCCCATCAGCGTATTCACCTGGCCATGATGAGATAGCCTCTGTGCCGAGAGCCTCCCGGACACCCTGGCACCGGCAGAAGGGACGCGGGGTGCATTACAGAGCCATCGCTGCATTGATATTTTCAGGCTGGAATTACACATCTCCAGCAGAAAGTTTGATTTCTGCCGCTTCCCCTCCCCCCCCGCCCCTTTTTCCTCAGTTTCTAAAAACAAGCCGGGTGCTGTGAAAGCGATGCTGAGCTGATGCCATCAAGGCAGAAGCTGTGGAAATGGCGCTCTGGTAGAGCTCCTCAGGTTCAGTAGGAGCCCAGCCGATGCCTGAGCTGAGAGTGGAGCAGGGCATTCACAAGGGACGAGGGAGCAGGAAGCCACATGGAGCAGATTGATGGGAGGGAGGGAAAGACAGGGGTAGAGGTGAGAAGGGAGCGAGGGCTCTGAGCAGGATCGGAGGGTGTTGCCACAAATCCCGCTCAGTGGAGCAACGGGATCATCTGTCCATGTGTGGGAGGTTTCCAGGGATAACGGAAAAAAAAACAGCTTAATGCAAAATTCTTATGTTTAAAGATACTCGGTTTTGGTACCTAAAAATAATAATTTGATTGAGTTTTTTTAACTAATTGTTTTCCAACGTTTTAAAGTATGTATGTAGGACCATCCTCAACAGTTTATGTGAAGCCCTTCTGTCATTTCCAGGTTACTGATTCGAATAAAGAAATCCCGAGAAAGAGATAGCTGCTGATACTTGCCGTCAAAATCCACTTCATACTCGTAACGTCTTTGACGCAATTCGTCAAAGAATTTTGCACGAAGACGACGCTACTCGCAATTTCGTCTTTGACCTACGTATTTAAAATACCAGGACAGATCGAGTGATGTAGTCATATTTCATTTGGTAAGCCTGCACTCATCTAACTAAAACCAGAATTAAATCTCATATCCCTATAAATACATGACCTGTGCTTTCCTATTAATATCTTACCTGCTGAAATACTCATATAAAAGCACTGCAGCATATTCCCTGTAAACCCATTTCCTCTCCAACACAGGAAAAAGCACCCTCACGTAAAATAACCATGTCTTAAAAGCACACAACCTGGATAACGTCTCTAACTTCGCAATGCTTGCAGGGGTGAACAACAGTAAAAAAAAAACCCTTGGTCAATAAATTCTTACAACTGGAAACTCCCACGGAGCGGAGTGAGTCATCCTGCACGGCAGGAGTGGCCTGCAAGGAAGGAAGGACTGCGTGATAGATAGGATGGGCACAAACAACAAAACTTTCAGTTAACCATCTGCAAAATGAGAATAATATTTGTGGGCAAGCTTCGTGACTGTGCTGGGCTCAGACAGCACAGGCATAACGAAACAGCAGCCCAAAAAATGACATAGCTGCTGCTTCAAAAGCAGGTGAAAGTCTTCAAGCACTTATTGCCCCAAATTGCGCTAATCACAGTGATACCAAGTCTCAAGAAAATTTGCTTTCTGTTTCATAAAGAGGTGGCCAGGGAAGAACTTAAACATACAAAGTTAACTGTAGAAATTGGCACATTATTATTTCAATTATTTTTTGGGGTGCACAGATCAGGTTAAATGAATGAGAAAAAGTGGGGAGAGAGTAAGTGCAAAGAGAAGAAATGCAAAAAAGGAAAAGCCACATAAAAAACAGAGAGGAAACAGCCTTTATAAAAGCAACTCTTACAGGAAATTTTGTCAGCTTTCGGAAGGCCAGAGCTCCCGAGGTTGGCAGTCTCACTCTTTGAATAGATCTCTCTTGGAAAAAAAAAAAAAGAAAAGAAAAAGAAAGGCAGTGTTTTGTTTCCTATTGATCAAAAAAAAATGTGGTGTGCACCCAGAAGCGCTCTGAAACAACAAATGAAGAGCGCAGTTAGTCTCTGTCCTTCTACAGCAGCTCAAACCCAGCACTAACACACCTGTACGCTAAGACATTTGACCCTTTGGGGGATTAAGCAGTCCAGAATGTTTGTAGTAAGCGTCACAGGGCAGCAAAGCACTTTAATTTTCAGTCTTCCCTGCTGATTTAGCATCAGCGTTTGTTCACGAACAGAATTTGAGTGCACACACTAAGGAAAACTGCTTAGAAGTTTCAGACTGTGATAGTGGAGCTGGGTTGCTCCGTGGGTGTCAGTTATTAAAACAGGTTGCTAAAAGTAACCCCCACGGGCAGAAACAACCCACATTTGCTAATACCAATAAATAGATAGCTTGAGGATCCCCAAATGAAAACTGCTCTACACCCAAACATTTCATTACCAGTACATATATGTCAGTTTATGCTAAAGAATGAAGGACAGAAAAGCCCCGTGCTCACCATCAGCCTCACAGAGTTATCAGCCAAGCAACCTTGTGAAATGCCACTTGTCACAACCTGGCTGGTTTGGGCAACATAAGAAGAAGTTTGCAGCAGTTTTCTGCCCTGCCCTCCATCACTCAGGGGCTTCCTGCCGGCTCCACTGCTTTTTCTCAGTGGGCGCAATCAAAACAACAGTAATCACAGCAGACATCCCCTCCCCAGCCGCCAAATCACCAAAAACACTTAAAAGAAAGCAAGCGAGTCAGCAGATTTCATCAAAGAGTCTGTGCAAAAGAGTCAAAATCCAGAAAGGCTGGGTGAGAAGATTCAGATGCTTCTGCAGGTGGATGCAAAAAGAAACCACACTGCAGTCTCCAGTAGTGCATTGGGGAACAGAGTAAAAACAAACTGCTCTAAACCATTTATTTTTATGAAGATAAAAGCCAAGCTTTACACTTACTTGTTTTCCTATCTTGGTTGAAAACTTTATTTTACCCAGCTAGATTAAATATTTTGACTCAGTCCCAGCTGGGATAATCTGTGTGATCCCACTGAAGCATAGGAACGACTGCAGATTTGGTTGACTGGTCCATCACATCTCTCTAGTGGCCAAAGTGGGATGATCAAAGTGTCCGTGTGCTGTGCAAGGTGGGATTGCAGTTCCGTTCTTCCCAGCTGGGCACTACTTCAGCCTCAGCGTCAATGATGACGATGACGAAAAAGGCTGATTTCTCCAGGCAATGCCCTCCAGGCTTGTCTAAAATGGGAGAGAAGAGCTGTAGCAGAGTTGAAGCATCTTACATTTTATTTCAACGGGGGGGGCAGAAACTGTAGATGGGGGAACCAGGTTAAGGATTGAATTATCTCTTTCCACGTGCAGCACAATAAATACAGTTTATGATTAATGTTACAAATGCATAAAAAATGCACTTCTGTATTAAAATTAAAGTGTGGTTTACAGCCATCCTGTTTAGAGAAGGCCTTCTGCAATCAAGGATAGGTCTGCAGAGAACGTCAATTAGTTGGCAAATGTCTGAGGTTTCAGCGCAATCTTTGCCCACTATCACTACCAGTAAAAGTACAGAGTGAATCAGAGAACCGTACGAGTTACAACATCTTCATACCTATCACAATTTTATGGAAGCAGAAAGTTACTGTAATCTTATAAATAAAGCTGAAAAAGAGAGCTACTAGCCATGAAAGCACAAGGTGTTTCATAGAACAGTTTATTTAAGTTTGACTTTCTTAGTTGCTCTTTTGCAGATTATCCGAAATAATCCTTTATAGCAACTACTGGTAGGTGAATAAAAAAGTATCTCTGAACCTGTTCATGCGAGGTAATCTGCTCCTTACAAGTTTCTGCAAACCCAGGAGAAATGCAAGACATAAGCTGATTATTTTATCTCTTTTCTGAAGTGGGTCTGGGATATATCCTCATTTTCTCTCCTTAAGACTGTAATGTTGGGAAGAAATATGCTAAAACAAAAATAAAACATGAAAGCAGCTTTTCATCTTCCTATTGTGGATTCAAACACAGCCCGTCCTTTTAACCAAACCCCATTTTGGTTAGTGGGTGTCTGGTGGTGTACACGAAATGAATTCATAGTCTTTGATTCCTCGCAGATAAGATTTTTATCTTTTATCTTTGCTCCCTCTTTTTATTCTGCGGTGTAGTCCTGCACTGAATTTAAGCAACCGCATCTTGCAGCCTACGTTAGCCCGTGGCAGTACCACCAGAAGGACCTGAGCCCACCCTGACTATACCTCCTTCCCCACTCCAAGACCCCCACTCTCCTGTCCAATGCCACCATGAACAGCTGCCTTTGTAAAGCCCACCGATGAGGGCACAGGGACGGGGACGTGCACGGGTGGCTGCATTCAGCCTTCAGACATCCAGTGGGCTTCTTGGAGATGGGACTTTCCTCAGCACTGCTCTTCTTCCCTTTTGGCGCTCCCATTCTCGGGCAGTACTCCAGCAGCGCGCTGCAGTGATGGAAGCGGACAGAGGAATTGATTAAATTTATTTCCGTGTGGTATTACCTCTATAGTATAGAGACATTAAATTCACCAAGAATAGTCTCGGGCTCAGTGCCACCTTCATCCTTTGCACCACAGGGTCCACTGATGGATGCTCTGCCACCAAAAAAATTCCAGCAGTATTTAGGTTTCCAACAGGCTGATGAAGTTCCCTCTGTAAAAAGCAGGACTTGTTTACCCAGATCCGTTTGGATAACGTCTGAGTCCTGTTCTTCACCGACTTGCATAGCTATGCAAATCCTTCACGTGCATGAGCTGGGGCTGTTTACACTAACTGTAAAACATTCCCAGCAGAACTGTCCTCCAAGCCTGATAAAATGCTATCCCAGAAAATAGTGCGTGTGTTGGGGGTGGTCATGGGTATCTCACCATTGAAGGGTGTTGACCTGTGTGACCACAATGAAGTTGTTTAACAAATATCCTTCCTGAACTCCCAGCAGGATTCCCAAGATTGTTTTCAACAGAAAGTTGGAGAACTTCTTTTGCCCAGTGCCAACAGGGCTGAAATTTTCTTCTCAGTTAAGTCTTAACTATTGTTTATGGTCACGACATGTTTTTTGATACCACAGTCTGCCACAGTCTTGCCATCATCATTATTTTATTAATAGTAAATCGTGTTGCTGTTTTATCATTTGTAAAACCCTTCTTTTCCTCATACAAGATGGCCATTGAGAGCCATAAATAGTTGGTCTTGACTAGCACGCTGCAGTTTGGTTTGTTGTTACAGCAGAAGAGTCACACCTGGATGCCCAGCTGGAGGATGGCAATAGCACGTCATTTTGGGATCTGGAGATTCACTGATCTCTCCCAACTGCTTGTTCCTCCCGCTAAAGCTCTTCAGCAACTTGTCTCTACTCCCACATGGAACTGAGTCGAGGCAGAGCTGCTTCCCCGTCGCAGGACTTGGAGCATACAGTGAACGGCGAGGAGCTACAAGGAGTCTGACCTACAGAGCTGCCTTTGGGATGCATACCCAGGCCTGGTCTTGGTCATCTGTCAGCGTGCCCCATATCTCCTCTTGGTACCCCCCAGCTCACTGTGGTCTCCCCTGCATTGCCTGCGTGTCTGCTGATGGTCAGACGATGACCTGTTGAGAGGACAGAAGAGACATTCTCTGTACTCAAAGCCCCCCTGCCACCAACGACTAAATAGACAAAAGAATCAATTCAGGGAAAATCTGCTCAGCCCCTGTAGCAAAAAAAAATACTTGGAACGAACAGAATCTTTGGAAAATATAGCTATTAAGCTCTACAAAGTCTCTGCAAAGCTCCAAAGCACACATGAACTACAATTTTCAGAGGTTTGTAACTCAGCCATCTTTAGGTAGGTGGTTGCAAGAACACTAAAAGCTTGTTTTTGACATCCAGACCATTCCCTTATCAAACATCAATCCCTTGATCTACTGTTCAGAAAGAAGAGAATGTCACAGTGAAAAATACATACAGTGGCTGTGATTTGTTGCACACTGTAGTATTCCCTAATGTTTTCATTTTTTCATTTGATCCAAATCACTCTGACCTGAAAAGGAACATAAAAACCCAACAAACGCAATGCTAACGAGACATGTACCATATGCAGTTCCAGTGGGGAAAAAGAGTCGGTTTTGCAAATTACAGAAGGTGGAAAAGTCAAGGTTGAAAACACTACATGTTTGACAACACTACCAGCTTTGCTTACAGTAAAATAAGGAACGCTGGTTTTGTTTTAGCAGAAAGGAGGGCATGGTCTAGGGGTTTGCCCTTCCTACCGGCATCACCACTGTAGTTGTGACTTTTTTCCTGTTCCTTGGCAGAGCACTTAAACACGGTATCCTCGTTCCTTCCTGACCATCAAAGCATCTAATACCTATCCATTAACACATTGCCAACCCTGCTAAGTGCTCTTGGGCACATCAAATCAAACTTGTCTTCCTCTGTGGTCTGTCATGGCTATTGAGACTGAATTTTTCCAGCACGTCTTTACCTCCGTTTGGGTAGTAGGTAGCCAGAAGATGGGCCATCTCAGTGGAATGGCACAGTACCATTACTGACTTAGTACTACTTCATGTTTGTCTCTTCCTTTCTCTGACTCTAGACTGTCAGGACTCCTCCCTCTTGTATAATTGCTAAGCCTTCTGTTGGTAGTAAATAAATAAATAGTGGGTAGATAGTGCGTCTAGTCAGCTTCTGAAGAGCACCTGCAACTCCTCCTGCAAAGAGCTGGGAGAAATGCCAGCGCTCTGATATCCTATCCTTCCTTCCCTTCTCTTTGAGTAAAAAAGATCCTCCAGAGACCCAGACGGTTGGGTCTTGTGGGAAAGAGCATGTAGTCTGCGGAGGCCTGAGGTTGTGGCCAGGGCTGTGTCTATCCTACCAAGTCCTCAGCTAGAGCAGAGGGCAAGTCACAGTTTCTTGGGAGTGTTAAGTCTTACGATCTTGCAGTCATGAGAGGAACTGGGAAGAACATAAATGTGCAAGACGTTCCGTGGTTGTTCTGTCACCTGTAGGTATCACAGGACTGGAAGATACCCTAATTTTGCCGTGACTAGGAATTAATCCTGGTGCATAACGCAGAGTGTTGGAACCTCATTCATTGGGAGCAGCTGAATTCCCGTTTCCTTCTGTGTCCATAGTTTTTTGAATAATAAGACAGTTCATCCTCCTGGTTTAAAGCATGCAAAATGCTACGTAAACACCCACACTGCTACTTATGGATTATCAAAGCAAAGAGAAAAAATAAGATTGTTAGGGAAGGAAATGACATTTTTAAACTCATCAGTGGGTACCATAAACAATGGAAAAATGTCTAAAATGCCTTATAAATAGACCATTTCCTGCTAAATGTCTCAATTTTTTGCTTTTTGAAGTACCAGCAGCAAGCTACCTAAGGAGGAGATTTTAAAATGTATTAAAATAAGAACTTAGTAGCCAAGAAAAAACATAGTTTTCATAGCTGTGAGCTGCATTTTCCTTGCTGGGAACCTCAACACACTACCCACGTTTTCATCCCTGACACTTAGTTCATGGAAATACCAGAAAGACAAAGTCAAGTGTTTGGAGAAATGCAGCAATTGCAAAGGGATGGGAAATTCTAAGACCTGTCTCCTGTTCTTTTCCTTGTCAGGTCTTTAAAGAGTAGGCAATCTGTAGTCTTCAACTGTTATTCATCGCTTCCATTTTGGAGCTCAGGAAAATTATCACATCAGAGAATTTAATTACATTAAAAGCATTTATCCGAGTAGATCAACTGCAACGTTTATCTGACATTTCATTTTTGATAGGTTAATTTACCTCCAGCTATAAGCATGCTATTTTAAAATCATATGAAGAAGTTAAAATCAAGATTTAGCATGCTGATTTATTAAGCAATGAATTGTAATTGTTTGGATGGGGTTAACTTACAGTCAGCACCAGGAGAGGGTCCAGAGGATAGGCTACATCTTCACGGGATGGCAATGTCAATCCCTCCTGCTCCTGTTTTCTCCCAAAGATTCAGAAACCTGTCAGTGAAAGGCTGCTGTATTTTAATTAGCATTAAATTGACATGAGAAATTTAGATACCAGAAGGTGCTTCTCAAAAATTATTTCTTATATGGTTTTAAATCACTGAATGCTCTTTAAAATAGGACCTCATTGTGACTGGCCAGTGTTTTTTTAACCCAGAATGTAGTTTTTGTTGGTCCGCTTTTTGGCTTGAGTCATTCTCAAAACACATTTCACACCTCCCCATCAGCCACTGGCTTGTGGCAACCGAGTTTTTGCCACCCGAACTGTTTAATTTCAAAGGTTAAGAAAACAAAAGGGCTCCAGAACATAAACATCTTTCTATAGTAATACATACCTAGCATACCGCTTCCATCAACGCTTCAGTGCAGCTCACAAAGCTCCGAAATAGTATCTGAAATTTTGTTCAGGTTTGTTCACTCCCGCGTTTTCCTGTATTTAAAACTAAGAACTGTCCCTGGAGGTGCACATTAGGAGGGAAGGCCGCCTTATTGAACGTTGCTGTTTTATCAGACACCACCGGATACCATTTTTATGAGTTTTATACCCTTATCTGAGGCCTCTACAAACCCACAGACATATTCAGCTTCTCTTTCATTTTGCCAAACCACCCGTGTTTCTTCTTACAATGAAGTTGGTGCATAATGGGTGAACTGGATTTAATGAGTTTTGCCAGATGGGTATCCCTCCGGGGTACTCCCTTCCAATTCATTTATGCAAATAGAAACGTAATTCCCCGCACAGTACCTGAAAGCGTGGCAAGCTTCCAGGTCATCACTAGAAGTTCTTTTCAGCTTGCCCTAATTTGGGAAAATATTTAAAGTTGGTTGTTGGGGTTTTTTTCCCCCACCTTGTCTTTTATGTCTTCCAGCCTGCCCGGATCTGAGGATCTCCCAAAGCAGCCAAGCTGCAGGAGACTTTCCTGGTTTGCTAACCTGTAGAAGAAGTCAGGCTTGAAAGATTTTTTTCTTGTATTCAACTCACCTCCAGCTCAACTGTGGATGAACACAGGTGCCCACCCCTTTAACAAATTCTGTCTCTTGGGACAAGAGGCAACAGCAAGTGCTCAGTCTCTGGAAGCCACATGGCCAGCTCACAGTGTAGCAACATCTGGCTTTCCACACAGAGAAAAGAGAGTGAGCAACGCTGCCCAAACAGATGACACATAACTTCATCAGTCCCCTGAAGTGCACAACATTTTTCTCATACTGAACCCAAGTACTCGCGGTCGAGTTTCCTTCCAGGTCGCAGTTGGGACAGCAGATGTTCTCCCAGTGTGTTATTCTCCTCGCATCCTGCGGTCGGCATTGCCAATTTATTCAGGTTCCAGAGTACAAACAGGCGTTAGCTCAATGAAGCAATTTTTCATCCCGCTACAAATTACAGGAGACAATTTTGCAGGCTTCTCTGGGATTCCTGCTGCAGGGAAGCTGAAATGGGAAGGGGTGAGGAGCTGGCCTGGTGGCACAGAACAAGAGGCAGCTCGCAGCTGCTCTCAGCCTGGATGTCTCCTGCTCTCCTGCGTGGCTGGAAGGGCACTCGAAAAAACGTTTCATACTCATTGTTAGGTCATTAACATGCCATTAATTTATTAATTTTTTTTTTTTTTTGCTATATATATGGGGCGTTTTGGGACTTGTCAATGGTATTTCTCTGTAAACTGATTTGTGTTATCAACAACAACAGACAAATTCAATGTTCTTTGGTAGATATGACACGTACAGGTTTATCCTGAGACATTGCAAAACAATTCTAACAGGGTTGTAATAGAGAGAAAAAACTTGATGAAACGTACTGATAGCAGCTGATATCCTTCAGCTGAATAGCATGAGTAATGAAAATGCACTGTGTGTTGTAAAATACAGCAATTTGGAAAAGAAAAAAAAGCCGAGCTGATAGATAGGCTGTGTCAACGACAGTGCCGTGCTTCCCACCTTTGTGCTCTCTGGAGCTGGACAGAAAGCTTTCCAGCCTTCGCAGCAAGGACAGACAGACAGACGTCTATTTTGCAGTTGTCCCAGCCTGAACCATCAAGGCTCTTCCAAGCACGTTACGGTTTCCGTAGCTGCACACCATAACTTCCTTCACGTTTCCTGGAGCTTGTGGAGGTGGAAATCTCCAGTAAATGCCTGGTTTGAAGAAAGATGGCCAGGAATGGCATGAAACAAGCGTGCTGGTGAGGTACGTGCCGTCCTGGAGCTTTGTCCCAGCCCTGAACTAGCGAGGTACCGGCTGGTCAATACGGCAGCGGAGCCGCAGCACCAGCCAGCACGCATCGGAGGGTGCAGCCGTGCAGCGGGTAACGCCTTTTGGGAGAACTGAAGACGAAAGAAACCAACCGGCTTGGCATCTGCGGGACTAACCCAGAGCTCTTCACCGCCAGTTCAGATTTCCTCACACCTTCTGCTGGAACACACGTTGAGATGACTTCTCTGGTGATCAGTCTCGTGCACCCACGATGCTATTCATGGTGATACGGATCCTGGTGATCTGTGGAAACTTGTGGTAAAATCAGCAGGCTAAGGACTTACGGAGTGTATTTAATATAACAGCACTTCACCTCTCTCGGCGCAGGAGGTTATCTTTCCATGGGATAAAATGAACATTACTAAGCACAGCCTGTTGTGATTAGAGATTTTTTTTTTCTTAGAAATACAACTAATGTTCTCTTTTAAGACATCTGTTATGTAAACACTTTCAGCTCAAGATTAAGTTCCCAGCCTTCTCTTGGATAAGCTAACTATGCTGAAGCCTTTTCCTTAGACCTATTTTTGGCCTCGGATACTTTGTGATCACTTTGAACTCTCTCCAAATTTTTAACACTGTAGAAATGCTGGATGGGAGAATTGGGCACATTTTAGAAGTAAATCTTCGCATTAGCATGTGCAGAAATAATATAAATGTTTTTATACGCACACGTCTTTGCAGCCACCGTGTGTTCACGTATTTTTATTCACTTACTTATTTACAGCGATTTTTAAGTCCTCAGAGGTAGCTTCCTGCGTAGTTGGCTGCACAGCTCTGGTTTTACTGAACTCGCTTCCCTGACAAAGATCATTTACTTGAAACAAAACCGAGCAGACCTGAGTCCACACTGCAGCTTGCAGTAACTCCTCCGCCACCGGTCTCTTTTGGAGGGTCCCCGCTCAGAGTTTGAAGGTTGCCTTTACCACAGCTGAACATGGGAAGTTTCAGCCTGAAAACGAAGGCTCCACTGAAGCTGGAAGTAACTCAAAAGAAGTTCTATAGTGTGGGAAAGCTAAGTGAGCTACTGGCACTGTTTAGACAACTTTGAATATATGAGTCACAGGCAACGCGGAAAGGAACCGACCTTTAAAATGTAAATTCAGAAACCAGCATTTGGGGCAGCTTAAATATGCTTTTGTTGGTTGCTTGGAGATGTTGGTCACTATAGCTACCTGATGGAGCCACTATTTTTAATGTATATTGCACGTAGGCTCAAACATACTGAATAATATTGACTAAGGTCCCCTCCAACCCAAACCAGTCTATGATTCTGTGATAAGATGCTGTTCTCACAAATACGGATTTTTAGTTTAATATTATAGACCATTAATTTAAGTAGCTTTGTGAGATGAATCACAAGATCGCACAGCTACGTCTGTCTCTCTAGTTCTCTGTGTGTGATGGCATTAACGTAAAGAGGTGCTGACACACGCAGCCTTTTGTCTAATGAGGTTCATTGCAAACCACCTTGGAGTTCATCATGTCAGCCCAAAGCCTCCGCATCTTTTGCTGAACCATTTTCCTCTCATTTTGAAAATATAGCACGAGAATCGGTTGGTAAGGTTCTGGAGGACTTGGAGCTTCGCGTAGCGTTGCTGGAAGCCTGGCCTGGAGAGGGAGAGGGTGGTGCTGGATTCGAGTGGCCCGGGCAGTGCAAGCTGGGAGGCATTTTACTTTTTGCACTATTTTGCCATTCCCTGATGACGCAACATTAGCTGAGGAGCTGTATCATAGCAGAAATATTTTAAAGCTGGTTTGGTAATAGTATAAGAGGAGTCAAATAGAAAACTTGAATGTAATATGCAGTAAGACTGAACGTGTATTTTGAGTAAATCCACGTCGCGTTGCCGGGAAGCTGGTCTGGCTGGGCTGACGTGGCCCAGAAACGGTTACCAGCTTCTCGTCGCCCCATCCGCGGCTCCACAGAGACCTCTGGTACCCGGTCTCCTCACTCCAGCCGTGCGTCCTCCTCCCGCCTTATTCTTGGTACTTCCAGAGGAATTGCTCCTTCTTGCCTTACTCTTCTCAGCGCACGGCACGTTTAAGGTTACAGCAATTTATCTCGAGAGCCGACAGGACATTTTAAAAATCTTTTTGGTCAAAAATGTCAAGTAGGCACCAGTTGGTATGCATCCTGGTGATTCTTGTGATTGAGAACCACTTGGGGAGACGAGGCTGTGGCAACACTGTCTTTGTTCCCAGTGATAAATTGAAAGCGACGCTTCTAAAGCAATCGGTTTGAATCCCAGAGATTTTTCTTTGGAAAATATTTAAGGCTAAATTTTTTTAAAACTTCATCAAGTAAATGCCGTTTGGAACACTGAAAGAGAAAATTCCTTCTAAGTTTTGAAAAATTCAGCCTTGGACTTTGTCCTGAGCGAGGGAAGAAAAAAGAAATCTTAATCTGAAGCTCCCAAGAATCTGCAAACATGGAAATGCTTTCGCATTTAGCTGGGGATTTGGTTTGCTTCATTTCTGGGGCCTCACCCTTAGAATAAAGCTTAACAAACTGCAGCCCGTAATTTGTAAGCAGACTTTTCTCCTAATGGGTTGACTGTGTTTTTCTCACCTTATATATCAGCCCACTCCAAAAATTTGCAAAGTCTCTTAGCAGCAGAGTAGGCGAGGGCCGTGCGAGCGGCGTTACAGGAACCCGGTGATGGTGTGATTCCCAGCAACGTACATTTGCGGAGCGGGTTTCGGATCTGTTGAAGTCTTTCCTCTTAACAGTATGAAAAGCACCCTGTGTGTAAATCGTCTGCAGGATGTTAAGAGATTACCGTGTTATCGCCACGAGTGAGCACGCGGCATCTGCTCCCAAACAAACCCAATAGCTGCTTGCTCTTAATCCAACACAAGATTGCCCCTTTTGCCCTTTTAAGTGTGTTTAATGTTAGGGAGGCGCTTGTTGCTGTTTTGGGGGCTATTTACTGTGAGTTTGGGGAACAAACAGATACCAAAGCCAGAGTCTAGCTCCAGTTGCCCCACTGTCCGAGGATGATGGTGATCCTTTTTTTAGCAGTCATTAGCATTTGCAGAGGAACATCTTTCTGCGTGATCTGTCCTAATTCATGGAAAACCAAGATGGATATGCGTCGCTCCTTCGACTTCTACTGAATATCAACGTTTGCCAAGCCTTACCACCATGATCACGTGAAAAATGCTCCTACAGAAAACAAGAGAAGCCCTGTGGAAGCAAACTTCTGTGATAGCTGACACATCAGGGATGCTGCCGAGGCTGACGGCCTGGGCTGAAAACGTTTGAAGTTCCTCAGCGAGCTCTTTGACGGGCACTTTTTCTCTCCGCTGTGGGAAGGGTTGGTGCAGGATGAAGATGCTGGCCATCACTACCAGACACCGGTGTCTATTTTCAGTCTGTTCTTTTTGGTCAGCATGGCTTACCCCATCTGCTATTTCATGGCCCTTGCTCGTCGTCGTCTTTGCCGGTGTAGCAGAGGGGCCCGGGCCGATACAAGCGGGTGTCTCCTGCCGGAGCGCAGCAGCAGAACTGCCCTCCACCGGCAAAGGTGTGGTAGTTTTTTAACCCCCCTTCTCTTTCTCCTCTTTTGTGGCAGACGGTTGCCTTGCCCAAACGATAAGCAAAGCCGCACGGCGTTCCAGAAGCATTGCTGAGCCCCTGGCTAGTCCTGCGAGCTGCCTGCCCGCTCCACTAGCCAAACTGAATGTCTGCGCTAGCCCCGGGGGAGGAAGATGGGCCGTTTTATGGCAGCTGTAAAAGTGACACGGCAAACACCAGCGCTGCTGCTCATCCGCTGTCCCAGCGGAGCCGAGTGGCGTGGATGTGTGTGGTGTGCGTCAGCAAGCGGGTCGCGGCTCTCCTGGCTCCTTGGGATTCGCGTTACAAACTAGAGCATTAGCAAAACGTGGTTGATGAATTTGGGTCTGTTCTACCTAGTTTGAGACTGGTGGTTCACATGAGGTGGGTCTCAAGAGCTCTAGCACTTGAAAACCTTTGTCTCAAAATACACGTTCTGCCTTTCCTGCCTAAGCCTGTGCAAGGTCCAGGGCTTTTGGGCTTTGTTTGTTTATAAACACGGGGGCATTCCAAGAGATTATAAATATCTAAAAGTCTAACATAGTTTCACAGTCAGGGATGTACTAGAAAGCCTCTAATTTGGCTTCTCCTAAGACCAGAACGAAGCTGTTTCCAGTGTTGTCATTAGTTTTCGTGTTATGAGTTTAGTAGCCCTTCTTTCCTTCTGCTTCCACACTTGTTTTTTGCGGCGTGTTGCCATGTTCTCGTTCCCTTCGGCCTTGTGTCTCTGCAGCAACGTGCTCGGGACATGGCTTGAAACACACAATAACGCTGCTAATCCCCAATTCTTGTCTTCAAGAAAATTTTACTTTTTCTGTCTGCTACCCATTACATCCTGCAGGGGATCAGAGACATTTTATTGTCCCATCCTCAGCCTTCCTCTGGGACTGGCCCTGAGCATCCCCTCGCAGACCGAAGCGAAGGGGCTGTTCCTCACCTCCCTCGCGCAGGGATGGGTGACCTCTGCCTCCCCGGGCTGGGCTCTGCCCGCCCGCCTTTTGAAGCCCAGCTCCGAGACGCCGTCCGGCCTGACGCAGCAGGCTCCACGCCGCCAGGCAGGCAAGCGAGGCCTCCAGGAATTCAGGTAAAAAGTGCGTTTAATGGCAACTCTGTAACTTGTTGGTAGCATCGTTAATATTTACGTGAGAAGTTTCAAAACAAGCAAGATAAAAATGCAAGTAACCAACTGAACAAGTGTTATTCTTCATACTGTGGTTTTGACGCTGTTGTCAATATTACACTTCTGCTTTTCCACTTGGAACTGGAAAACCAGAAGCAGCAGTGATTGTTCCTGAAGCCCCTGGTGTCAGCTGTGCGGTGGCACCAGCCCGAGACACAGAAGCAGCGCACCCCGGGCCGGGGCAGCAGAGAACAGCCAGCGGCATCGCAGCTGCTGGATCTGGCATCTCCTCCGGCCATGGCCCATAACCAGAGTGCTGCAGCTCGGCTACTTCATTCTTCTCCAATTTCAGACAATTAAGATGTGTGGTCCAAGAGAGGGGAGCGCTCTGACAAGCTGGCTTTTTGAAACGAGCGCAGATCAATTCACTGACTCAGTAGACAAGCTCGGTGTTCGGTGTGAACACGTACCTGTTGTTTCAGGTTAGTTTCCAGTTCTCTGTGCCCAGGCTGTTGAAGCCCCTCAGGAGCGCGTCAGCCCTCGCTGGAACTGTGATGTTCACTTCTGGCCCGGGGAGCGCGGGCGAGGGCCACTGCTGTCCCTCCTCACTTGCCCTGATGGATTAGCTGTTAAAAACCAGACTGAATATTGTTAAGCAGCATTTTCATGCTTGACGCGCCTTAATAGGCAAACCCCTAGGCACAGAGATAAAACCAACCAAGCTGTAATTTGTAGATGCTGAATGGTCCACGTCACCTTCCCCCTCTGCAGCCCGTGGCCTGAGCTCTCCCCAGGTCCCGGTGCCCTCCCCAGGTCCATCCCAGCAGCAGCTCCCGACCCACGCGGTTTTGTACCTCATCACACCTGGCTGTGCTCTCAAGTGCCAATTCATTTTTGCAACAACTCTCACAAGCAACACGAGATCAGGTTTACTCTGTTTGTTAACGAGCAGGGCTGTGGCGCAGAGCGGTGCCCAGGAAGCACAGACGTCTGAGAGCGCCACAAAACTCATCGCGGCAGTAGAAACAGAACCAGCGAGACCTCACATGGCAGCCTGGCTGGCATTAGCGTTAAGGTAACGTTTTTACAGTCTTTTCCAGTAATAGTAGATAAGAGCTTTACTATTATCTTTACTATTCCAACTTTACTAAGTTGGAATAATTTTTCTAAATTGAGCCGAGAAACATCAACTTGACTCTAAAAAGGGAATTTCTTCCGCTAGGACTTAACACCAAAGTGCCCCCAGTAAAATCACTTTTAGCTAGCATCACAGAACATCGTACATATACCCAACAAGCCCTGGTACCCTGTTCTGCCTCCTAAAACTCACGTCAGAAGCAGGGAGAAGCTAATGGGAATGATGGAGTTGGAAGCAGACTGGGGGAAAAGGCCCCACCACACACGGAGACCTGATCAGAACAAAACCTCACCTGAAACGGCAGGACTCGGTCACGGCAACGCCAGCGAAGCTGCTCCCAAGGGCAGAGCAGCTCATAGAGCTCGTCTGGATTTTGCCCAGTATCTCCAGTTGTGTTTCCACACAGGTGGAGACTGAGGCAGCGCGGAACAGCCGCTGCTGCAGGCCCCCCCTGCAGGCTCTGCTCTGTGCTCACCTCGCGCCCGTCCTTCCTGCCTCCTCTTTAAATGCTCATTTCTTTTGAAAACCAGTAATAGTTAGAGAGGAAATTAGCTTTAGCAGATACTAGATTATACTTAAAATCTGTGGGCTTGGTACTGAGATTAGTTAAGTATAAATCTCTTTAAAACCACTGGACATCTGCTTCATGTTCCAGTTTTGTGTCAGTACCACGACTGAGGGGCAAGCCAAGGAAAGCAAGTTTTGTCCGGATGCAACAAATAGAGCCGTGGAAAGGGAAGGTGGCTAATGCTACGGCACGCCTTTCAGTGGCCATCCCTTCCGATTCCGTAACAGGCTGTTCCTGGAGAAGAAAAATAATCACATTTTTGGTAACGATGGCATGGAGTGACTGTTCTTCCATCTACAGAAAAGTCTACATCAGCAGAAATGGAGTTCACTGCAACAGACGATGCAGAAGACACACACTCCAAATTAATGCCAGATTTAAGTTTGGAGATGAATACCGAGCCACTTGGCTAAAAATACAAAAGTACAGCATTGTTCATACATTAAGGAAAAGTATAAAATCAAGAGGCTTCTGAGGTAGAAAACAGCCGCAGCTGGCACGAAGAATACAACATCTGTGGTTCTCTGATAAAGATGCTTGTGAAGCTGCATGAGGTACGGGGCGGGATGCAATTATTCCGTGGCTTTACCTGATGATGTATAGCAGATACGGGAACGGGGTAATACCATGAAACAGATCAGCTGCCACTTAGCTGCCCGCTCAATACTCAGAGCCAGCATTTTGTCAAATTTTGTGCCAACTTTGCTCATTATAATACCAAAACACACCTCCACCCCGAAGGCTGCCCATCTCCAAGGTGCGACCACTCCTCCTTGAGTCTGCGCCCTGAATTTCTCATCAACTATACCTTTAATTGTGAAGCGAGAGAATTTTACACCAATCATAATAAAAGTATGTATCACTCGAACTCCACCTTGAAGATAACAAACAGTATAAAAATAGCCCGAGAGAGGGGGGATACCCAGGGAAGACACCATCGCGAAGAATTCCATCACTGACTTCCGCGACCAGTCGAGGGGCTGAGCCGTTCTTCCCCCCCATAGGGACGCCTTTGGGTAAGACTTTGATTATACCGAGCGCTTCCTCGGGAAACTTAGAAATCTCTCTAGAGAATCTCTCACCTACATTTATAGCCAGGCTGTATCGTTTACAACGTTGTCGTGTGTTTTGTATATGTAACAATACTTTCATTTGCACGTGCTTTGCAGACAGCGTATTTATCACGGGCAATCCTCAGAACCTTTATACCTGTTGCTTAAATAAACTGCACTGTTTAAGTAGCTAGTCGTTTCGGTTTCTCACTGAATGCGACCAAAGGCTCGAGAGTGGCCGTGCTGGTTCATGAGCACGACTAGGCTGAAGGCGCAGTCCACTGTTAGCGTATCCAAATCGTAACAGTTTAATACATATTAAACACGACTGGACTGATAGTGCTGAATTGGGCATCACTCAGAATTTAAACCCAGCCGCACCTGGCCTCCCACCTCGGTGAGGAGGGTTAGAACGCAAGGGGGTTTATCTTCTGCCAAAACCGCTTTGCCCCTTTCACGCAACACCACCCCTGCGCCGAGTCACCTCCCGGCGCCCGTCGGAGAGGCACAGGGGGAACTGCACCGCGCTGGAGGGCTGCTCATCCCCTCTGCAAGCACCAGGCAGCTGAGCTTTGAATGTCTGCAATCCACAGGCTGCAATTTAGACGCCTTATACCCCCTACAACCAAAACTAACAACAGACAGCTTCAAAATCTAAATCTACATACAAATACAAAATTATAGCACAGAAGTCTTTAAAAACAAACTCTTTATTAAGAATAAAATGATACAACTTGCAGTAAATGCCCTAAGGGCACGGTATATTACAGAGCTGTACGTGTACTAAGGAACTGAAATGGCGGACAGACCGGGAACAGCACGGAAGGGATTCGGCAGAGAAACGGGCTTTTGTCAGAGTGGAAAGACTTCGATGAACTTCCATTAACTACCACCTGCCCCTCCCCACATCCCCGCAGCCTCCTCTATAGCCACCACCAGCTCCACGATACCCCCCTCCTCCTCGATAGCCTCCCCCCCCTCTGTAACCTCCCCCCGGGCCACCATGGGACCCCCGGCCCCCCCCGCGCCAGCCGTACCCGCCGTACCCTCTGCCTCTGTAGCCGGAGCCACGCGGGGAACCTCCCCAGCCTCTGAAGCCACCTCCGTTGTCGTAGCGAGGCATTTTGGGGGGGCGAGGACCATCTCCGAACCTGGCAGAGAGACACATTATATACTTGGTGCAATCTTACGGATTCCATTTTTTTTGTTTTTAATACCACAAGAATAATCAATTGCCAAGATACTCAGTTACGATGCCTCTATTTTCTGTTATCAGAATACGATGTTTGATTTAATAGCTGCATTTTTGCACCTATTCCACTTCAGCAGAGCTGGGAAGGGCCGGCCGCACCACATGAGCAGCCCCTCCTCTGCACCTCAGGCAGGTCCACACCCAGGGCAGGTTTCCCCTCGCTCCCACTTGTCCAGCTCACACGAAGGCGTAGGGCGCCCTGGTCCTGTCTACGTGAGCACGCTCATCTTTATTTTGCTCCTCTCAGAACACAGCGAAGCGTACATCGAAGCTGCTGTTTGTTTCGTTCCCTAAATTACTAACAGCTCACAGGTGTTTTCATTTTAATTTGCTTCAGAAGCAAGACCTGAAAACAAGGGGCAATAGAGGGGTGCAAGCACAGCCAAAGATCTATTTCCAGAGACAAAGATGAATAGGTTTGCCCAAAATAAAGTTGGATTCTTTAAGTCATTGTTTTGGGAGAGGCGATGACAGCTTTTATTCCTGAGAGCCGCCTGTCCTTCCTATGGAAACGGGCAGTGATCTATCTACACCAGGCTTTGACCGTGACAATTTTACACGCACTCAGACTACCGGCTTTGAAACAAAAGCCTGGGGCTCCTGTCCACGCGGGACAAGGCTCTGCTGGCGATTTCAGCTCTGGGCTGTGTAGGGAGGGAGCAGCGGAGCCGACAGCTCTGACTGCCCTGCTCAGGCTCTCGCTGTCCTTGGGGCGGAGGTTGCTCCTCGCCCCAGAGCCCCCACAGCGCGAGCCGGCGGCGCCGAGCTAACCTTGTGTTGGCCGCCATGAGGCTGATGCCCGCGGCTGACGGCCTGGAGATCTGACGGATGACATTCAGCATTCGCTCGTTCACTGGGTCCAGCTGCCGAATGATCTCCGGATCTTTAGTTACTTCCACAACAAGAGCCTCCATCGCAGCACGCAGCGCGGTGATGCAGGCAGCTGCCGTGTGGGGCATCTTCAGCTTGATCCTAGAGCACAAAGTACATTAGATGTAGCACAACAACTAGGAGAGAAGCTGTTAGGAAAGACGTTCGGGAGAGTGGCTTTTCATTGAGTGCTGCACACACCCAGCCAGAAATCTATGTTCTCATTTCTGAAATTCTCATTTGTCAATGAGGGGGGGTAAAATTTGCAAGATCTCTAAAATTTGACATTGTTAAAACATAACTATCCTTCTGTTTAAATTTGCTCTCGAGATTTAACATACTCGGGTAACACCAATACGTAACTGCTCGCATTAAAACAGAAAGATAGAAAAATATAAAGTAAACTAAAAACATGAGGCGCCTCAAGATTCTGAAAGTTCCAGGCCGGCTCAAAAATATTAGTCAATTAAGCTTAAGCAATTCTTCACCTCCATTTTACTGACGGGGGGAGGGGGGGGAACATCCAGATGGTATTTAGTCATGGCCGTAAAACGCATGCTGCCAGAGGCAACCATTGCTCTCCTCAAGCTGCACTTCTGAGACTTAAAAACAAGGTTTCCTCTGCCTGTGTCTGAAGAGGAGGTACAAAACACATAGCAGCTCTTACTCACGTTCCAGTTGAAGAGGAAAAACCCAGCAGTTTTTATGGAAACTGCCTGGCATCATATTTTCAGTTCAGGCAGATAACCTGCCCCAAACAGTCCTGCCGATACAAAGCCTCCCTTCCTCAGAGGAGGCAGAGGCAATGACCTCCCAATCGACCTGCAGCAGCACACAGCTCGCTCTAGGGCTCCTGTTCCAGAGACTCGTGCCTGCGTTAGCAGCCGCTCCCCTCAGCCTGCTCTTCCACAGACCTCCACATAATGAGCACCAGGCAGGCCCGTACCAGTCGTCCACCAGAATGAGCTCCCCGTCCGACAGGACCCTCTTGGAGGCAAAGAGCAGCAGCTGCAGCGGGCTCACCAAGGTCATGGCTTTGGCAGAGATGGCTCGCGTTCGAATCTGGGGGTGGAAGAGGAATACAACTCTTGAAATGGAAAACAGACCCCTACACCTTCCTCTGACCCCTGAAACCAGAGAATTTTGTAAAAGAAAAAAACACCACCCAAAAAAAAATCTAGGTATAATGTTAGGAAATAACAAGAGCGCGCACACATAAAAAACTGAATGCTGAGCAGATGTTTCCAGGGATTCAGCACTGGCTGCTGCAAAGAAACACCAAAACTACTTGCCACTTAAAAGTATTCATTTTTCCGTGACTGCATGTCTGCACTTATGTAGCTGACGCTGGGCAAGAGCCATCTTACGCTTTGTCAACCTAAAAATGACCAAGGCATAGCTGAATTATCTTCCCACCTTCTGCATTGCTGGGGTGGGATGAACATCTCGTGTTGCTGCTTTGATTGGGTCCTACACATGGAAATTCGGACGCTGCTCCACGTCTGTGCAACCAGCCCCTTTGTCATTTAATAGAAACAAGACCTGAAGCTTGTACTTTCAGTGAGCACTTGGACAATAACAAGCCGTCGGACCTACGCCAGAGACAGCAGTGCTGACCACACAGGCTACTGCCCTTCATTTTACAGAAGGACTGAAGACTACAGCCTCCCACCCCGAGAGCTGCCTCCCTCCCTCCTTTCTTTCACACAGGACCATGATGGAGCGTGACGGGCAGAACTCAATGTACTCACTTGTCCTCAGGGAGAAGAACTGTAACTCTGAACAGTGTAGACAGTGTGACAAAAAAGAAACCCCTACAGCGTCACCTCTTGCTGTAAGATCTTAAGAGGCTCCCGTTACAGCACGAGGCCTTGCTAATTTGCTGCCTATCCTCGAACACATCTCTACAGCAGTTCCCAGGCAGAAGGACCGCTGGTGCTGTACACAGCTGGTTTCAGCAACCAGCGACAGCATGCACGAGGGCGTCCCCATCACTGCGCTGGAGTGACTGTGCCCGGGCAGCACAAGCAGGCTGGCAGCCCCGGGGCCGTCTCCCGGCTACGGCCCACACAGAGGCATCGCCTTCGTTTGCTTCTTGAGAGAAGGGCGAGCAGGAGCAGCTGCACTCACAGTGGCCATCACTGGAGCACATGAGAGCACCCAGGTGTTTATGTGTGCATGTACAGCACATGCGGAGTACACAAAATTAATGGGATGGAGGGCAAGGTCATGGGGACCCCGGGGAAGGCATCCCAGGGTTCTTCTGAGATGCTTGGGAAATGGGAGTCATCCTCAGGAGATGACAAACTACCTACATGCCAGAAAGGGAGCACCCCACTGCCACGTTACATGTTCCTATTTTCTCTCTGGATCCGTAAGTAGCAGAAGTGCTAAGGGCAGAAAGTCTCTAGTGCCTAATTGGTACGGAAGAGCTCCTAAAGCAAGCTCTTAAACAAGATAATAATTTAGATCTTGCGCTACAACTGGCTGTTTTCACAAAACTCACAGAACTGGCTATGCAGCTAAGACCTCTGCTTCTACTGAAACTGGTTGATGGAAAGTTACTGTAAAGGCTGAGTGACACCATGACCATGTAAGGCTCACTTTCTGGAAAAAACAAACAAACCAAACAAAAAAACCCCAAACAAGCTAAACACCACCCAAGCGTATCTTTCTTCTTACAGCTTTTTTACCAAAAAGAGCCTCTTAGACACCTTGGCAGCACATGATCAAGAACAAATTCAAAGTCTTTACCTTTTCTCCGAAAACAAAAAAAGGTGAGGGATACTTGATGTCCTGGCTGCTGAAAGGGCAGTTGACAGATGACTTGTGGATGAGCGCATTGTGCCCCTCAGTGGTAAGAATTTTCCTCTTCTCCTTGTGGTAGCAGACATTGGGGTAGACCCCAAAAGCAAGCAGGGAGATTACAACATCCAGATTATTATCTGGTCCAGTGTTGTTAAATGGTTGAGTCATCAAACATTCTGTTGACAGAGAACAGAAGACTGGCTCACATCCCTGGGTGGCGCAGGACAGGGCAGGAGAGTTGTTTAGCGTCCTGGACCAATGCATTTTCTCATTCAATCAACTGGTAGATGTGCGTCTGTTCTCAAACGACCTCTGCCCTCAAACCATTTCAGTTCTACATTTTCAACTTATTCATGGAGAGAAAAATCTGAAAAATACTACTACAAAGAGATGTTTTTCTCCCCCAAGCTCTTCAAAAACAAGGAGAGAGGGGTTTGCCCAGAATGTGCTGTACCACAGTGTGTTTCCTGTCATTTGTTTTGGAGACAGATCTTTTGGGGGAGGTCAGAATGGATGTTTTCATTAGTTTATTTGTTACAAACCTCCCCAGAGTCTCTGGTGGCTTGTTTTCAGGTCATCTTGCCCAGAAATAAAGTTAAGGATAAATGCAGCAATGATCCTAGCAGCATGAGGAGAAAAAAAAAATTACAGGAATTTAAAAAAAAACAAAACCAAAAACAAAAAAAAAAAAAACAAAGGAGGGGTAGATGAACATCTGCTGAACCCAGCCAGCCATGCCATTTAACTGAGCAAGCTCCTCAGGAGCATTAGGCAAATTCAGAACCTGGTCAACTTTGAGAATTTTATTTTTTTTTCTTAGAAAACTGAGTAAGACACCACATTACTGCACATCCCTCCTGCGGCACAAACCCAGCAAATCATAAGGCACATAGCACACTATTTAGATCACACTCCCCCCCTAAGGCTAATGAAAAGGAGGGGGAAAGCACAACACAGCACATTTTGGAGATGCAACAAGTGCAGGAGAAAGAAAATCAGGGAGGTAACTCTCTAAGGACGATTGCTTAACAGATTTTTTAATCCTGCAGCCCTAATCTCAGCCTCCAATATCTCCCTGTGTTGCACCACAGCCATCACAACTTCTCTGGTTTAGAGAACTACGAGAGAACGAGACAGCACTGAAATTTCATCTGAACACAGCTGTAAAAGCAGAATAGCTTTATGGCAACTCCACTACAGGCCTCTGTGCTTGTGTGTTCATCTTATTCATTTATTTCTCATCTCAGAATGAAAAATGCCATCATTAAATTACTATGTCCAAGCAGAATCACCTTCAGGGAAGCCAGAATTAATAAGTATTTCTTTCAGCTGGACTTTTGCTTCCCAAGTCATTCTAAGAGTAGCCATGCTGAGTCTTTTGTGTTCACAAAATCTTTTTTCTGCTTCTTCACCACCCATTCTAAAAAACAAACAGAGTGAATTAGAAGTCTGTTCAAGAAAAGGCAAAGTGCGACAGTCCAGCTGTCATAGCATCCATTAACACATCTAGTCTGGTCACAAAGCTGCTCGCTCTGCCTTACCCATAACTTCTCATCAAATTTTGTGCCAAGACAATATACCTTGCATCATCCCAGGCTTGGAAGGCGGAGAGCAAAGCAACGTGATCTGAAAACCTGTTCCCAGCAAAATTCCTATGGACATAACCCAGGCGTTTGCCTTCATTGATGAAAGGTTCAGGGAAACAGGTAGCCGCAGAGATGGTACAAATAGCATCTCCCACACTGAAAGAAACCACAAAAGGTATCAGGACTGGGTTTATTCACAGCGTCGCTGCCAGCAGCTGTTACAGGCAGTTGATGTTAGTAAAAACTTCTCCACTAGAGACCTTGGTAATTTGGCCCTTATCTACCAGTTCTTCACAGAAACGCCTCCCTGGAAGGGGATGTTAAATTTGCTCCAATTCCAGTCCTTTCACAACAGCAAGTGTTCACAAGCCCTTTGTCTATCTTCCCCCCTCCTTCCCCCACATCCTACACCATCTTCTTCTAGTGAAAAGGACTGCACGATCACAATCACAAATAACACATCTTTACTTCTGCTAAAGCAAAACGTGTAGATTCACTTTTCTTCTTATCTAGGTGTCAAATGTCACATCTCCCCACCTCTACTTCACTGCTGCAATTAAGTATTTAGAGTCCCACTCTTCTGTAAGTATTTCTAAGTATTCAGCTTCTACTGGTCCCTTGCAGTTAACTCTGACTTTCATGAATACTTTATTCCCTGTACTGTATACCATCTATCCTCTGCTCTCATGAACGTTCAGATTCCAATCCCCTGTTGTAGCATTTATTGCTCATCTAGATATACTGGTTTTTCTCTTGTAGAGTGCGTGTCTAGAGGCTCAGGAACTCAGAGAAACAAGATGACGACCACTGAGACTTACTAAAACTTACTAAAAAATACAGCCCATTATCATCATCTTGCCAAGACGAGGTTCAATGGGAAGTTTGGCTAGGATTCTTCCAAGAGGTGTCAACTCATCATTGGAATCCAGGGCATCAAGCTCTGAAACAAGATCTCTTATTATCAAAGTTGGTTAGCTAATCCCAGAAATCCTCAGATAAGAAATTGAATATTTTAATAACTGTGTTTAAATTGAACGCAGTCTTTAAGTTTAATATTGTTTACAATATTGCCAACCTGATTTTCAAAACTGGTCTGAGGTCAAATAAACTTTGCCTGTACAGATGTTTTACTACCTCCTCCACAATTGAAATAATTACTATTTAATTATACATATTTTTCCATTTCTTTTTAGTTTGCTTCTGTACAAACGACTATTACACTACTCAACATTTTTCAAGTCACAGAATCATAGAATGGTTTGGGTTGGAAGGGACCTTAAAGATCATCCAGTTCCAACCCCCTGCCATGGGCAGGGACACCTCCCACTAGACCAGGCTGCTCAAAGCCCCATCCAGCCTGGCCTTAAAAACTTCCAGGGATGGGGCTTCCACCACCTCTCTGGGCAACGCCTTCCAGTGTCTCACCACCCCCATGGTGAAGAGCTTCTTCCTGATGTCCACTCTGAATCATCCCATCTCTAGTTTTAATCCATATTTGATCTAATAAATCTAACCTCATTTCTGCCTCACGAACACCAAAGCAGCCCTATCGCAGTCAACTGTAGAGTCTTCATTGCAATTGCCAAATCACAGAACCCCCTGTTCATCAAAAAGAGACCACCACAAGCTCTCTTCCACAAGGCTTTGCCTGCCCTTCTCCCCTTCCATTACTTACAAACGATGACCTGAGCTCATCCTCGAAGCTATCAAACCATTGTCAATAATCAAACAAGTGCGTGTGGCTGTTTGCTGTACAGGCTGCAGGGTCTCATCAGTCTCCTTATCTTTCTAGCCATTTGGCCACAACCATTAATCTCTACTCCATAAAACTATTTTTAAGTTTGCATGACAAAGAAAAACAATACAAGTGTGATCTTTAAAAACCCTTTTAAGATATAAATGAAGAATGCAAACTTATAGTTCACGTACTCTATATACAGACTACTTTGGGAAACTGCAGCATACCTAAAAGCTTTACATTTAAAAAAAAGCTTTGGAGCCTCAGCAATTAAACGGGAAAGTGAACAAATAAAGGATGCCTGAGCCACTGTCAAATCCATTTTTCTTGGTATCTATTGAACTCAAAAGCCAAAACAATATTCTGAAGAGCAGCCTGTCTCACCATCCTAAAAACTAGTTGTATGCATGCACTGAAAAAAATCACAGGTCATCCAGCAAATGGAGGCACAAGCAGAAAGGTCTCTTTGGTGTTAAAGATGAAAACGTTTGCCTTTTCCCCTGCTTTGCATTTCGTAGCTGCGGCGTAAGAAAAGCACTAACAATTTTTAGATCAGAAAGTCATTAAACTTGAACACATATCCATAGCTATGTTTTTAATTCTGGTTGCCCTTCTGGAGTGGACTAGATGATCTCTAGAGGTCCCTTCCAACTCTGAAAAATTCCGTGATTCTGTATACAAGCAGTGTAGGCTCGTCACACAATTTTTTCATAGAATCAACAATCAAATAGATATTTAGGTTCTTAGAAATTTTAAGTGCTTATTTAGTGACATTTGCAAAGCACGCTGAGGTTTGAGATCACTGATTTTAATCTAAAACATAAATTTAGGGTTCCTCCTTGCTTCATTTTACTCACATTCTAGTTAGTTCCTTGAAGAAACTGGGGAGACAGCTTAGCCTCCACCTCAGGTTCTCCTGTTTGAGCAGTGTACAGATGCTTGCATATTCAAAAACTGGAGATTTAATTACTTGACAAAATACTGAGATCTTGGGTCAGCAAACTGTACAAAGCAGTACTTATACAACAGACCACTAACCTCTCTTTTTCAGTACTTTTACAGTAGTTTTGTAAATGCCTTAAGCACTGGACTAAGTCTACATCATACACAGCAGTGCCACAGCTGGAAAACAGGAAGCTGGAAGCTAGCATGTTACTGGTACAATAACAAAACAAGCCTTAAGTTTAAAGGCTCAAGTTTCTTAAAGGAATGACACTCCACTTGGGAATTCAAGTATTTCTTCAGCTGCAAAAGATGCTGCCACCCACACGATGCATCCAGGAAACACCTTGTTGTTCCAGACAGCATGCTACTATTCAATCTAACCAGAGATGTTAAAGCGGTTTGTAAGTGATCATTGTACATGGGAAATCACTTGGAGTCAGCTTCGTTAACATACAATCTCATGGACAAACGACGATACCTCTTAACGTGCGTTCTGCTTCAATCACTGCATCCAAAGGTGGCGGCTCTATTGCTTTGGCCAAAAACTGACCAATTCCTCCCAGCCGCAGTAATTTGATGCTCAAAGCAATTTCATGAAGTGGTGTCCGAAACATTTCGGGTGTCATATGAGTTTGAAGTCTGGAATGAGAAGAGACAAAAAAGCCCATGGTTTTCTGAACACAGATAGAGCTCTTAAGTCTACTGCACAGTGTGGTTAGTGATCTTTTACCTTGCTGGTTGACAAATGAACTCCTAGGAGTTCACTGCTCTGAGCAACAGACAGCTAGAAAAGGTTTCAAAACACCTTGAACAGATATTCAGATTCAGCTGGCACCAGATTCAGATGGTAACTCTGAATAGATTCTCTGCACAAGTCCACAAACACTCTTTCCTTCCTAGGCACCATGGAGCCAGTATATTTTGGTTTTATATTCTTTGAAGGAAGGTAACCTTAAAGTCATGAAGTCCCGTGTTCACTTCAGTAGCCTAAGTCAGTTCACTGTCAAAAAAAATCTTAATTAAAATCACTCCACTGTACCAGGCGGCGGATCTAAATAAATTTGAGCAATTTAAGCAAAGTTTTTGATCAACTGATGCTTTCAGAGGTTATAAAAAACTAAACATCAAACACAGCTCTGCTCTAACGGCTATGTGAGAAAGAGGCACTGAAACTTTCATGAGAGAGATCAAACACTGAGCATAACAGCTGGTTAGACTTCTGCAACCAGCAGAAAGATTTCTGTGGCTCTGGTAACTGAGAAACAGCTTGGCACATAGCAGAGGTCAAAAGTTGCAGCAGCAGGCAAGGTGCTAGAGCAGCAGTTCAGCAGCATGAAGGGGTTTCCTGGCCACAGAAGGGGGACGGAGGGAAAAGTAACATCTGTCTTTTTACCACTTTCATGACAAAATTGCTTGTTACGTGAAGATGCCAGCTTTGAAGGCAGACTAGAGCCTTACCCTCATTACAAAGCTCTTTTCTGCCTGGACTCAATTCCAAAGCAGTATCATTTTTCTCCTGTGAGGTTCTGTAGGTTGCAGTGAAGTTCTTAACAATAAAATCACAAACTTATTTGTCCACCGCCCAGTATGGGTAAAAGCATGTAATTTTTTTTTAACCAAAAGAACTGAGATATCCAAGAATTCCAGCGCGAACTGACTACATGCATCTCCTCTCTGTGCTTCCTGAATTTATTTCCCCAGTTTGATCAAAAGTAGCATACAACGGTTCTGGCAGAAGTCTCTGAGGTTATTTTATTTCTAAAGAGCACAGCCTCACCTTTCAAAGCGAGCTCTGCTGCACAAATGGAAACAGAATCCAGCACGCACACGTCCGGCTCTTCCTTTCCGCTGCTCCAAATTAGTTTTTGATGCCCAGACTGTGGCATAGTTTGTCATGTTATTATGAGCAGTGAACAGCTTCACTTTTTGTCTGTTACAGAAAAAAAAAACCAGCCTTAAGATCAGATGTTCTTCATCTTAAGTCCTGCCAAATCAGTTCTTATTTTATTCCTTGCAGCCACACTGTTTTTAAGAAGCAAACCACCCCTGTTTGACTAGCTAAGCTTTGGATAGTTAGCCATTTATCCGGAAGGTAAAGTGTCATACTCTTTATAAAGCGGTGCCCCAAGCTATACACAGAATGAAGTTTTCACAACTGTCTCAAAAGCTTAACATTCTCATGCAATTAATGAGACCCCTATGTGCTCAGAGAGCACACGTAGCAAGATAGGATCTCTAACAGACTACAAAAATCTTCCTCTTTTCCCTCAGTTAGACACTGAGTGTTTGTAATACTCCTTTGGCAGACAACATATTTCAAATACGCATGGAGACCCAGCGACACCTCACATGAATAGTGCCAGCGTGAACGCAGCTGACCAAAACCAGCCCACTGAAATGCCAGTGTGGTTTGCAACTGTGTTGAATGGCTAAAGACAATGCAAATTTGTCTTGAGCAAGTTAGAGTCCTCAAATTCAGCTCTGTGACTATGGGAACACAAGGCAGTTCTGTGTGTTCAGAAAACCTTTTCTGCATTCCAAAGAACAGGATTTAAAAAACAAAAAGCTACTTCATGAACTCACTTGCAGGAGTCTATAACGTAGACCACATCATTGATGGTAATGCTAGTCTCTGCAATGCTGGTAGATAAAATAACCTATAAAAACAGGAGATGCATATTGAAATATATTGGGTCTGAAAAAGCTAGGGATGGACTGCAAGATAAACTACATTAACTACTGCAAGATAAACTACATAACTTCTACTAAAAAAAGTCAGCAGTACATTCCAGAAAAGCACAAGAGAACGAAGCATGTTACGCTCCCCAAAGGAAGGCACGCATACTTTTGTTACTCCGGGAGGCACGGGATCAAACACTCGACGTTGTTCCTCCAGAGGAATTTGGGAATGCAGAGGTAGAATTCTATACTGGCGGCCTCCTACAACATGAACACAAGGTGGTCAGTAACTGTTACTGTGTAAATCGCATTTTTTCTTTGCACAACATAATCATTTTTACCCATTTATTCTCACGACAAAACAATCCTGCTCCCACTCAGATAACTCATCTTTACACATTCAGTAGTTTCCTTTGGAAAAGGAGATGAAACATAATAGAACAGTTGCTTGTACCAAAGCGTGGATTCATTTCTAGATGCTTCTGCATTGTATATATCAAGTTCCAGCCAGGCAAGAAAACAAGTACAGCTCCCGGGACATTCAGGGTCTTGATATAAATTAGCAGGGCCTCAATGAGTTCAAAAGAAGTTTCCTTCTCATTCAGCTGAGCCATGGCGTGCTTTGTTTCTGGGCCATATTCATCACTGCAAATAAGGTTGCAATTGGCCTACCAAAAAAAAAAAAAAAAACCACAAACACAAAAGAAATCATATAAATTAACTTACTCGACCTTACCAGACTGGAGACTGGCTGCCCAGGCAAATAGGAAAATGAGATGTGTGGATAGGGAAAACCATCTCAGGGACAGCTTGCAGAATGACTCACAATTAGCAGTTCAAGTCCTGCTTCCCCAGCTTTCTAATACAAGAATGGAATTGTAATTCCATTGCATTGAGTTAGAACTCAATAAAAATTTGCAGCAGGAAGCTATCAAACGAATTTAATTTCTATTCAGATAAATGAGGATAACTAAGCAGAAGAAAATGCTTCTCTCAAGAAAACCTAATAATTTTTTAAAATTTCAAATAGCTGACCTAAACAGTAGCTTCAGACCTACAAATTAAAAGCTTTATCATGAAAGTGATAGTTTCTTGACAATGCATGTAAGCACTAACAATATCAATTGCAAGAGAAAGAAGGGAGAAAATCTAAATTTTCACCCTGAAAAGGTATCACCAAGCTCATATTTCTGTCTCCATTTCTCCTGCCAAGGTCACCAATGTTTTCACTGTTAAAAGCATTTCAGTTCTATCTTTAAAAGAGAAGTAGGCTGACAAACCATGAGAATTTTAGCTCCCACAAAAAAATAAAATCTTCAGTTTACAAGGGCAATAAGAAAATTCAATTCTATTTCTGAAGTTTACAGCAATCTCAGATGTTAAAAATACGAAAACTGCTAAAAACATTTAAGTTCAACAATGCCAAATGAATTACAATTGAGCTAGAGTCTTAACTGGCACTGTTTAATTTTTCATATCAAAAAAGTCAAACATACATCATCATCTTCACCACCTTCCTCATCCTTCTCTTTCTTCTTCTTTTCCTTTGGTGGAGGAACGAACTGAGTCATTTGAATGCAATCTTCCAGGAAATAATCTGCAAGCAGAAGCAAGCATTGGTTATCAAGAGTGACCGCTAGAAGCCTGTGTCAGTGAATACAACTCTACTTATCATCTCTCAAGATTCTTCTGATATAATTGCGTTATTTCAGAGTACAAGATTGTACTCTGAAATAAGTACAAGAAAGAAGCCAAGATTGGAGAAAACTCCTTGGCTGTCAGCTACGGTATGAGAATTATTCCCACAATTCCAACGATTCTTCCTCTATTCAATATACTTCCACATAGTTTTGTACTGTTGTTTTTTCTTTTTTTTTTTTTTTTTAATACTGGCTGATTTAAAGCTATTTCCATTATTCCTAATATCACAGACAAGCGATCTGAAACACCACAGCTTGATTATTACTATTTCATTCTCTAATGGAAACTACCCCAAGTGGTGGTGCTTTAGGATGGGGGGGGCGTTTGTGCTGTGGGTTTTTTTTGTTAAGGGGTGGTGTGGTGGTAGTAGTACTGTTTGTTTGTGATTTTAAACCAAACGGTGCTATGAAATGATTCGGTGTTTTTGCCTTCTTTGCTCAGGGTAAGCCACATCAGTAAGACATGACAATCCAAAAGCATTGTGTATCTTGCAGTACCCATAATTTTAAAGTGTATGACTGATAAAATAAAAACTAAAGCAGTTCCTGAAAGTCCAATCAGTGATTTACCTTGGACAGGGTAGGTTCTACCAAAGACCTCAACGATAGGACAGTTGAAGAAGTATTCGCAAAACATACTAGTATCGATCGTGGCAGACATGAGGATAACCCTGATTTCAGGATATGCCTGAACTACATCTCTCAGCACCACCAAGAGAAAGTCAGTCTGCATACAAAGAGAATAAAAGCATCATTAATTTCCTACTCATAAGAAGCAACATCTTCCCAAGAGACCAGAAAAAATTACACAGACATATACATTTATTGAGCAGGAGCTTTGTTGGGCAAGAGAAGTACCAGTTATGAAAACAGTATTCTGCCACCAGAAACAGTCGTCAGTGCTTTATTTTGCAAATACTGCAGTTCCTGGGGTAAGTGAACTTTAGGATTTCCAGTGTAAAGAAGAGTTATTCTTTTATCAGAATGAAACAAACTAAAGAAAAGCATTCAGAAATAGTTTGCTTCCTTCCTAACTATACATTACAACCTAAGGTCTTTTAAATTCGGTTTACATATAAAGTAGCCATAGTTCATAAACTAAATAGGAATGACTCAGCACAATTGTATGCGCACTTTTATAGTTCTATTTAAACATGGTATTTATTTAGTTTGGCCATGCAAGCAGGCAGGCCCTTAGCTCAACAGATAAAATTCTAATCTCGTTCAAAATTTGATAACTTATATTTTACAACATTAATACAAACTTAAGAGATGAAGAAATCAGAAAAATCTGCATTGCAATTCCATCGAAATGAGTCTCCAGATTCCGTCAAACAAGCCGAAAGAGCATGTCAGAATGTAGCAGTCTCTCTCACTCTTCATGTGGCAAAGCTAAAAACTATACGGAAGAACCAAAGGCACAGAAAACATTTCCCATTTCTTAAGTTACATACAATTCCTCCCCCAATTCTATTTTTAAACCTGTTGCATTTTTCTTTGTGTCCAAATTGAAATGTGTCACTATCAAAACGGCAGCTTCTGTAAATACCACTGCTGTTTGTTATGGTAATACAACACTGTTAGTAGAAAAAGCACGCCAAAATGAAAGCGACATTCAACGTGCTCCCACATTTGGACAAGAAGTGCTTGTACCACGGCGTTCTATTTTCCAGAGAGGACCAGGACATAGAAGGAGATCCTAACAGGCCAAAGAGATAGGGCAGCAAGTAAGCAAAAGTCCTTGCTCTTTTAATACGTAAGCACTCATTAAGAGAAGAATTTCTAAAAATCTTATCGAAGATGGAAGGCAATTAATGAAATACAGTTTCCTTTCACATGTTTACTATTACACAAGAACACATGCAAAAGTTAAACAGAACAGAAGCACAGAGAGAAATAGGATCACAATCACCAGCTAACTCACGTTAATGTCTCTCTCATGGATCTCATCAACGATAACATGACTAATGCCACGGATCCCAGCCTCCACCTTTCTCAGAAGAACACCTTAAACAGACACACTAGTTAAACATTCATGTAGGAAACAGCCCGGTCTTCCCCGCACCCTATCTCTTTTCATCAAGAACAGTTGCACTGATTTAAAAATCAGCAAGTGCGAAGGCTGCCCAGCACCTTTTACAGCCCCATCTCTAATTGCCAGGCTTTCATTTGTACAAGTGATAGGGAGGGGATAAAGTATTACTACTAGAAAGACTCCTTCTTCTTTCCCACCAAATACCTCTTCCCCTTCTGTCTTTTAAAGACGATCAATATATGGCAATTTTGTCTCTTCAGGAGTTTATTTCTGCGTGGTATTAGATCTGTATTATCATACTTATGAATAACAATCGTAATCTTTCTCTGCACAACAGTGCGTCAGCAAACTTATCCTATCAAAAAAAATATCGTTAATCTTTTAAACATATTTTCTAAACATTTTAATGTAACCATGTTTCTGCTTTTGCTGCTAACTGAGAGAATTCAGACCCATAATTAATAAGCTCCAAACATAAACAAAACAATACAGACCTACAGTGCAGAACATGACACTGGCGTGCGGCCGAGGAAGCACGGATTCAAATCGCACGCTGTATCCACAGCTTTGCCCAGGTTGTTCTCCTCTCTCATACGACACACGCTCTGCTACAGAAACGGCACTAATCCTCCGAGGCTGAGGGATGAAAAAGTTTTCTCTAGCTTAATCATTAAGTTTTTTTCAGTTTATCAGAATACCACTAAAAACAAGAAAGTAAATTATAAAAGCTACAGGTGTCTTAAGATTTCTTTACAGAGTAGTCATTAAATAGTAATATCTAGAACAGCAGGCTTTTTTCTTCTGAAATGGTTAATTCTGCACATAAAATTACAAAGGAGGGATATAAGGATATACAGGAACTACCAGCTGGCATTTGCCAAACCGTTTCCCCTCAGTCTGCCAAAAAGTTTTCACCTGGACAAGGTACAAGCCAGATTACCCCAGCTGTAGATACAAGAAAGAACACTCCAAATGAAAATATACAAGATGCTGAGGCTTCTCCTACATATAGTACTGAGGAGATACTTTTATGCATGATGTCCCGTAACGATAATCCAATTTCTCAGCATACCCTAATAGGTGATTTGTAGTATCTGATGACAAAACCTAGGCAGCTGCATTTGTAACATGTTCCTGACCTGTGTCACGACTATGTTGCACTCTGCAGCTCTGTCGGTTTTGATGTATTCATCCAGGATATATTGGGGAACTTGGGTGGTTTTGCCACAACCAGTGGCACCACGAATTACAACAACAGAATTGTGATGGACTGCATCCAGAATTTCACTTTCAAAATTCTTCACGGGTAAGGCTTCTCTCTCTTGTTGGATCTGGAAAAAAAATAATCCAGCACACTTCCAAAAATCAACCTAATCTGCTCCACATGCATACTTTGCCTCGCTGTTGTACGCAGGTTTTGCTTACACAAAGGAAAAACTGCGTAAGAACAAATCATACTTTGGATTTTTTCCTTTACACAGTGCGACACATCCCCACATCCATCCCAGTGTAACATCCAGCACTTATGCACACTTGGTGCACATTGCTACTGAAATCCAGTCTTACACACTTTGTATAAAATACGCTTAACCTCTTTTGGAAAATAAGGACTAGCACAAGCACGCCATGTTGCAGGAAGCACACTTACCCTTTGCAATTCTTCGTCCTGCTCCAAACGGTACATGAAATCACTTTTCAAATCCATGCTTATTTGCTCTGGAGTGAGCTGGAAACACAAGACACCATTTGGAGGCTTTTCGACCCCTCTGCTTACCTATATCATAACGTCAATATAAAATCACTCATGCCAACGTAGTGATTACAAAGATCAGCAAAGGATCATTTCCTACGTAAGCCCCTGAAATCAGTTATGCCTATGAGTTATTTTCTTTCATTCTTTCCAGTGAGTTATGAATTATAACTAATAATGGCCATCCTCAAAGAAGTTCTCGGAAAGATCCAAAATACTGAAAAAGAATGGTTGTTTAAATTTAAATACTTCAACTGCTTGAGAAACACACTCTAGTCAGCAGTAAGCCAATGAGATACTTAGATGATCATTCAGACAGGAGTTTTTAAATGTATGGAATGAGATAATGTAAGCACATAACCACCCACAGAACAGTAGCTGAAAAGTGAGCAGAGAGGGAAATTTATCAGGCAACTCTTGCATTACAACTAAGAAAGAATTTCAAAAAAATTCAAATTTTTTACCAAAGGGCTAATTGGTTTTGCTGAGAATAAGTTAGCTGCACCATGACTAGTACGTAGAAGTCATACTGAAATTTAAAGCCAGCTCAATTTGCAATGTCCGTAAATATACTGAATATGTGGTTTAAGTAGCAACACTCAAATTTGCATCAGTTCCATATTTTCTACATTAATATATAACGACCAATGTTAAATTAATGTCATTTATGGAAAAAACTGCAGTCAAAAAAAGTATTAAATTATTATTCTGGTCATAAGTACTCTGGTTCCTTGTTGTAGGAAACCGAAGTTCCTGCCCTGAGAGCCTTTTCTGACCAGGTTATACCAGTGCCCAAATTATGCCTCTGAACTTGGCAACCTAGTATTTCTTCCCCTTCTTCCTCATTTTGTCATGCCACATTGTCGCTCTTCATTTTTTCTGTGTTGAATGGAACTAGAAATGACCAAAAAAAAAAAAAAAAGCAAACAGGCTGATTGTGTAGTGACACCAGTGTGGAGCAGTTTCTCCCCTCCCAGAAAAGAAAGTCCTAGCATGGAAATACGGGAAAGAGAGGCTAGCGAATTATAAGTGACATGCCCATAGGCTTACCTTGTAATTTCAATTAGAACTTTGTATGGGCTGAGCTATAGCAAGCAAAAAGTGAAACAAAGCAAAGAATTGGGACATCCAAGATACTGCTGCTCAAGAACCTAATAAAACATTAAGTAAATACAAAGAACTCCTACCAATGAAAAGACTCCCTTCCTCCAGGTCAAAAAGGGAAGAAATTTTATCAGTGGACTGTTTCCTCCTTTGGAATAGCTCATACTTTAAATCCTGGGGGAAAAAAGCATTTAAAAGTTCCAGAAGCATGGGGAAAACAAACGACAAATCAATTTTTTAAGCTATCTTACATTTGCCAGAGGACCCTCATCAATATTGCAGCTGGTCCAAGGGTTCCAGTTGGAATGAGGTGGTGACCATGGAACAACTCCTATATGACTTTGTCTCTGCGATGGTTCAAAGTGGGCCAACTTTCCAACATTAATCACAACTGGATTACTGGGATCCTCAGGCTGTAAATCCAAAAGCAAAGTGAGCAACGAAAGATGAATGTATTAACAAGCAGGCCTGATGTTAAATACTGGAGTATCTGAACCACACACTCACCAATGGCACAATCTCCAGAGACAGTTCCTGCACAATGTTTTGCAGCCGATTCTCTAAGTCAGAAGACAGTGACACCTCAAAGGGTTCCACCTATTAAATGTTTAAAATCTACACGTTGATATACACAAAATGACAGACAACGGAAGCCAGAAATGAGGCTACCAGAGAGCACAATGAACCACCAAATAGTTTCCAGTGAAACAAGGTCAAAGAGTACCATCAGTTCAAAATTCACATTCTTGAAACATTTTGCCAACTTTTCATTCAACAAGAATCTGAAGAATACTTTTAAATATCTGAGTTTAATTTCAGAGGGAAGCATTCCCAAACTTGTAATTGAATACCAAAAAAAATGCTTACGTGCCAGAGCATGAAACGAAACAGCCAAGAATCCTATGTAGCATAAACAGAAGTCTTTAAGCATCTAGAAAATTTATACTGGAAAAAGCATTTATTACAAACCCTATTTCATTTAACATGCTGTAAAACTAGTTTACTTCTCCGTTCACATACACATGAAGTCATATTTCTGATCCAAATCACTGACCCGACCAGAAACAGTTGCTGGTCTACAGAATCAAAATTATTATTAACTCGTAAGCTGTTAAATACTTAGAGCAAACTTTAACTCACTCATCTTTTAAGAGAATACTTGTGTTATTAAAATGCAAGCAACAATTTCCAACTCCTCTACCAAACTCACCGATTCTCCTTTTTTCTTTGTCTGTCCGGAATAAGGTTCTATGACACCAAGATGGTAGAGCTGTCTAACCAAGGAAAGGGCACAGGACTGTGCTGCCAGCTTTTTGTTTGATCCATGCTCACGACCGAAAATCCCTGCAGCACACAAAGTTCAGAGCTGTAGTAGTTAACAAGTCAAACAGCTTCCACAGAAGATACAACTCTGAAGCGGGCTTTGTGTTTGTTCACATAGGCGAGGTTTCACGGAAAGAGTCTCAAACCTTATAAATTGAGAGTTCCAACATAAAATCCAACCAGACCCTTTCATCAGCTGACTTATACTAACTGTGTAATGTTACTTACTGACTTCGGGGGAACTCACGTTAAGCTTTTTCTGCACTCAATGTCTAAGTATGATTATCGCATATCACCCAGTAACATCGTACAGATTTCACAACAAGCTCTATCTATGTAAACAGGTATGGTATGGGCAGCATGCCCACTGCCTGGGAACACGTTAGACACCTGCATTTCTCAGACATGTGACAAACAAGTAATTAAGACAAACAAAACCTACCATATCTCACAAGCATTTATTTGTGCTGAGAAGAAAGAGTAGCGGATGCATGTAATGGACAAGCAGTAGAACACAACGAGAACACAGCACACAGAAAAAATATTTCACATCAGGAAACGAACATGGAAGAGCTCTAACACATAACTACAAAAGTCTGTACCCACGAGCATGGCCTATTCCTCTGTACCAACACTCATCTCTTGCTAAGGTAAAAAAATAAATAGAAGCACTTACTTCTGCCCAGCTGCTTCACGTAAATGTTCATTTCTGCAATAAAGCTCCTGTAAGACAAAGAAAGAACACAACGGTACAATTATCAACAGTGGACGCTGACACTGCAAAAATAGCCACCCTTTCCAATTTTTCTAGGCAAAGACCTCTGTGTCCTCAGTCAGAGACTCTCAACTTATCAATGGTGAAGGTAAAATATTACTGCTTTTAGTCCCTTTAACCCCAAGGTAGTAGGTAACAGACAGGCCATCAATAGAACAAGCAGATCTGCTAAGACGAGTGCTGCAAATGCCACCGTTTGGCATTGAAATTTAAAGCCACACCATTAGGAAATACACTACTAGCTATCTAAGGCAACAATTATAAAGGAAACAGCATGTTAATTTAACATTAACATACATACCCCACTGTATCATCAACTGTACCCCACATTATACTCACGTAACCCACTAGTAGCCTGAGTTTATTAACACAGACACAACACTTAATATAGCTACCCTGGGTTTTGCCATACATTTGGCTGGCTCAGAGCACAGAGGAAACTAAACCAGGTCATTTTGTCAAAGACCATTGAACATATCTGCACAGGACACGACAGAATACTTGAATTTTCATGAAGCCCTTATTGCCATACCCTGGGAACAGCATATAGTCAAAAGTAACTCTGCACAGCAAATGTAATAGTCTGCCCAGCAGGCAGGTAACCAATTCATTTAAAGGTCATCTGGTATATTAATTTAGGCTTAAAAAAAAAATGAGAAAGACCTATGTTGACAGAGGATGATGGAAGTCAAGATCCATGTTTTTAAGAATCGCAAACCTAAGCATGTACTTGCACAGATTAAGAATAAAAGCCAAATTCTTATAAAACAGGATTTAAACTGGCAAATGTGCTTCAAGATGTATGACTGGGCTTTATCAGACTGAGAAAGTCTTTGAAAATTATGCCTTGGTACTTCCACAGCTGCAGGCAGAGCCTTGCATCTGTGTCCTTGATTTCTTGCTGTAAACAAACAAGCAAAAAAATGTTAAGTAAGGGATTTAAATTTCAAGTTAGAACTCCTTCCTGTACTACCAGTGAACTGACCTTCAGGCACAGTGGCTTCATGGGTCAAAGGCCACTGGCTTTCAGGGACACAACAGCCAACTAAGGCACCGATGACAGTATGTTTCTCAGCCAGGCCTACAGTCAGCATTCAATCTCATTATCCTCCACCTAAGGGGAGAACAGCAACACCAGAAATCAGTTTGCAGCAGAATCCCACGCGATTGTTTAGCACAGCCTCAGCAGCCCACTCAGATCTTTGGAGCTGCTCGCTGCTACCATCTTCAGCAGGAACAGGCAAAGGTATCCCACGCTACTGATGGAACCCCAGATGAGAAAAGCCACATCTCGTCCCTTACTATTGAGTTCATACTTTGTGTATTAGGAGAGCCATGTTTATATTTACAATTTATACCCTCCTGTTGTAATTTAAACAAAGTTTCCAAATGCAAATTTTCCATCTAAGTTCTTATACCATGTGACTCTGATTCATTGATAACAAAAATACATTTCTCCTTTAAAAACCTCTGAGAGCAAGGCTGACGTTTCTGTTATAGAGACCATTACTTTTTTAAAAAAATATGAGACTGGTAAGATATACAGCAACAGGCATTTCTTAAAAAAAAAACAAAAAACAAACCAACAAAACCCCACAAACAACAAAAACCAACTATATTACTGTCCTCAAAACTCCAAAAACATCTTAAATTATTTCTCTCCTGTTACACATACCAAAAGGATTAAATCCAATAGTTTGCCCCCTCCCAGGGAACGCCAGAACACACTGGGATTGTTTCATGCCTATCCGATGCACTGCAGCAGATTGTTAGTTCCCCTTCTGCTATTCCATCCAGGGCAATTCACACAAGCTTTCCTGGATATAGTAAATACAAAACTCTGAAATGCTCTCTGGAAGAACACTAAATGGGCTGAGAAACATACTGTCATCTGTGGCCACATCATTCTGCTCAAGATTATATGCCTTTAAATACATGGGGCTCAATGCTTTTCCCTGCAGAAGACGTAACAAAATAATCTGCAAATTACGGAATAAAAGAAGTGCTCACGAACTACATCTGCAACAAGCATATTTAAAAGTCCTAGTACTGTACAAACTATTTTTTTTATGTTACTCATTTAAGGGAAAGAAATGTCCTTGCTTGAAAACATGAATGTGACTTGAAGATAGGTTTTAAATGAGAATTTAGAACTTTCTGACACCAACATACATATTTTAGATGTTCTAAATGTTTGTAAGACTTAACAACAAGAGAATACCAGAAGTCCTGCAAGTGAGACTCTCATGGAAGACTGTAATAAGAAAATTAACTTGCCTTTCTAAAAAAAAAAAAAATAACTCTCAAACAAATTTATATACACAAAAAAAACCCCAAACCCAACAATAAAAATCCAGCATCGGCAGCCTGTTGTTTCTGACCACAAAACATAATTTTATTTCACAAGAAGTAACAGAATGTCCTGAAGTTTCCGTGATTTGTAAAGACTATTCCAAACAAGGGCAAAAAATCAAACCCATCAATTCTTTATGCACAATCTGTTATGCGTTATTTTCGTTTGGGAGAAGCACATGTAAATTTTCTGATGGAATGAGCAGAAAGTCAAAAAAAGACTAATACCCAGCTGGTTTCAACTGAAATTTAAGACCCTCAAAACTCCTTCTGGAAGATTCTGCCAAACTAATTTTTCCAGTAGAAGACTCCACTGTCAAAAAAAGTTAATTATAATAAAAATATAAATAAAATGTCCTTAAAGAACATTTCTAGATAAGCAAATGTAAGCAGTAAGATTTACTCAAAATGTACAAAGGCAAGTACAGCCATACAAACAATTACCACAAGGAATTGAGTGCTGTTTCCACTCAAACTGACACCTCAACAGTTAGCTATAGCACAGCAGTCATTTTAAAAGCCACACATCCATAAAAAACGTTAGACAGAAATTTCATTAGAATCACTCTGATCTCGGCACTAAGGCTCTCCACTCCTGTTTCAAGATTTAGGGATGTTGTTGGTCCTGGCAAAGAACACTGCCTTCTCAAACAGCACCATGGAGCACTGCAAGGAAGTGCGATTAGCCACTGTCACTGAATATTTGTAACCCTTCATAGACAGAAAGTGACTAAAACTACTAAACCTGTTGTGATCAGGCCCCATTTCGGTGTATTTATATTCTTCCTGAATCTTCTCCTTTTGGAAAAACTGGTTCAGGCGTGCCTTGGCATTTTCCAAGGTCCAATTCCCGTGAAGATCGGCGTTTAAGTCCACTTCTGACTCCGAGGTCTAACATTGGGAAAAAAGTATCATTTATTGGTTTCTAATAGATTTCAGTTTTAAACATTCTTACAACAAGACTTTTAAATAACTTGTCTAGATGCTATAATATAATTAACATATTACAAAAAATGCTAAAATGTCCTCAGTATTTCCTTTTTCTTCCACAACAAAATGTTGTGGAACAAACAATTGGATATTCACAGTATCCAGAGTGATTTACTTTGTTCTTAGTTTAATGAAGTTACCTTTGTTAAAAGTCAGCAGGTAAATCTACAACTTATGGTAAAACCAACAGCAAAATATCAAATGAAAACTGCAAGCTGGATAATAAATGCTAATAACAAATGAAAAGGAGTGAAAGATATACCTATTTAAGAATGAACGTAAAGAGAGTGACGTAGAATGACTTACTGCCTGCACTTCTTGCTCCTCTCTCTTTGAATAGTAATCTTTCAAATTTGCGCCCCGATCCCACTGAGCTCCACGATTGCCACAGTTTCCAGGTGCTGCACCTGGGCCATTGCCTACCACATGGAAAAAAATAAAACAAACAGAAACAAAATAACTCTCCCAAAACATGGTCTTAGCAATGGAGAGGTATTGCCTGGCAATCTCAACAGGACAGGACCAGACCCTCCATCTCATGCAGTCATTCGCACCCCTGCCTCAAAGCTACAGTGACTTCCACCTGCATTCTGTCTGCAGAATTATGCTATTTGGGAGAAAACCACACAAATTTATATGTCTATATTACATCCACATTCATGTAAATTAGTGTTTTCACAGTCTTACCTATTTCAGCCTCTAGAATCAAATGCGGAGGAAGAGGGCCACCCAAAGTAGAACTGGAACCAGTAACATCTCTAGCTGTGTCATGGCCATCAGGGGTATCACCACCTGCTGGCTAGGAGAGAGAACGAAGGGAAATATCAGCACATTCGTACAGAATACGTCTTTTTACTATTTAGCTAGAAAACTGTTCAGGCAGTTTAAAGAGATCATGCATCATTAAGCAATAGTTACCCTCAACGGTAACCCCTGATAGTAACACCCTTCTAAAAACTGCAAGGAATACAACTGCTGAATATTTGGCTTTTTGTGGGTGTTCTATAGAAGGATTTCCAAGCGACAAGTAGCCTGACTTACTGAAGTTCAGCAATCATAAAATCAACTGTTTCAGCACCCAGGGTAAAATAACAGATACTGGTCCCTATCAAGGGAACTCGAATATCTTTTGTGAACACACACCAAAAGAAATGCTGTAAGAAAACATTAATACCTTTAGGAAATAACAGAATTATGGTTAATCATTAAAATTTGAATTCTTCCCTTTTTGAGATGCATAGGTTTAGCTAACTGATCACACCAGCTCTGCTTTATTCAAGACACAGAACATGCTACACCCATTTAGGACCCAGGCATGCAGCACGCTGCATTGCCATGAAACCGACTGGTACGTCAGAAAGGCTACAGGTCCCGTCGCCACAGGGCTTCACCTCAGCTAGTGAGGCAGGTACACTGCTTCCACTGCTCGAACTATGTATTTTATACGGACATATCCTTAATGAGGCACTAGAAAAGGACTCTTCCCTCCCAACGTGTAACTTGTAGCTTCATGCTATATTTACTGTTCCCTAAAATTGCTGTAAAGAGTTACCCAGCTCCTCAGCTTTTATGTGACAGTCACTGCTGATACTCACATGGCTCACAAAACATCATAAAAAGCGGCGATCCTGTTACACACATGAGGAGCTAAGGCATAAAGCATTTATCATTTAAAAAAATGCCAAGTTTTCAATGTCTGGTTTGAGATGTCTGTCATTTTTTTTTGTTATTTGATTTTTTAAAGAACACAGTATTATGTATCATAACATGCATTTAAAACAATTCCCAGTGTCAGATGTGAGTATTCAGCACTTTTAAAGTCAGGCTGCACCTTACAGGGACTATGAATTCTCCCCAGCCTCATCATTTATGCAGACCAAGATGCCGCTGTTTTTACCAGATCACTCTATGACATTCATTGTGTGGATTCCAGCTGTCCAGCACTGCAAGCTGAAGTCCTGCACATTCAGTCTTCTTCACTCCACACAGGAGCCAAACTGAATGCCAGGGATGGAATGCAATGGGATCCACAGCACTGCAATTAAAGATTAGCCTTTGGTAAGGAGAAAGAGCAGCTTACGCCAAAAGCAGGAATTTCCTCTCTCTTCATTTCATTCACCCGAACTAAGTAATTGACAAAGTCTCGAGCAGCATTGCTCTGCGCGTCTTTCTTGTTAGTGGAATTCCCCATGCCCACGTAGTTAAAGCCTTCCACTCGAACCTGCAAATAAATCACAGATCAGTGGCACGTACAAGTGAATGGATCTTGAAAAGCAATAATACTGACTGAAACACCAACTTTCTAGTTGCTAGTAAGTACAGGAGAAATACTATTACTATGTATTGTTACATATCTATACATATATATATTTCTGCAGGTTTTGAAGGTATACTTTATACCTATGAAAATACCTAAAGCATGGACCCACAGTCCATTCTTAGAGACCACGAGTGTTTCCCAAAACCTTGTTAAAGAAAACACTGCCAACACACAGCAGGAAACTCTGCCCAGGTTCACTTTCCTCAATCCCAAACCCTCAGACAAGAAGGACAGGAGTGAGCTTGTGTGTCCTCTGCTGTAGCTCCATGTTATTACAGCTAGCAAGACGTGAGGTATTTCATAAACTTAGAGACAAACTTTAGAGCAGCAACTTTATATGCTGCTAGCTTGCCTGACAGGCTGCTGCAAAACTTGATCACAGGAAGTTTATTCAAAATTCAGACTAACCAGACACTTCACACCTGCTTTTCTGCAACAGCTACCCCTTGTCTTAAACAGGTACTGTCCTTCTTTCACATTTACAGTCAACAACTCCATTTCATTTCAGCTTCACTAGGGTAGACTTCCACTCTTCAGTCTACTGACCACATGAAAAGCTTTTTACTATAGCTAGTTGTTCTTTAAAAAAAACTAAAACTAAGTAGACTCGCATATAACATTCCAGCTAGTCCCAACCAGAATTTTGTATGCCACCAATGCCAGACTGCATTTCCTTCAGTGCTGAAATTACTCTTGTAGCTAATACCCATTTTCTTATCAAACAACACACTCCACCAGCATTTTGCTTAATGGGTTACAAACAATGAGCCTCCACTTTCAGCAGATTATCGTTCTGCCAAGACAATGGTATCACCAACCAAACAGTAACTGTACTGGATTCACAGCCATCCTACCAGACTGAAAATCAGTAAAAGAGAATGTTTTGGTAACATCTATCCATTCAGCTGTGAAGTTTCTACAGATGCTCATGGAGCACCAACATACGCAACACAGAACAGTTTAACGCATAACTGTACATACAACCACTTCAGCTGAGCAATGCTCAATCTCAGTTACACCACCTTGAAAACTGGTTCAGTATCACTGTGCTTCTCAGTTTTGTTATCAGAGGGGAAGATGAACGGGGGAGGAAGGGTATAATGACAAATTCAAGGCGTTTAGTGCAAATCTATGGCATCACTTACTAACTAACCCATTCTGTGCGTGGCCTGGCACTTCATGTCAGCTCATTCTCAGAGCCAACCCGAACGCAAAGCTCTCTGCTGGCACATCCACGGTGTCTGGAGCCAGAACAGAGCAAGAGCGCAGCAGCACACAGACCAGCAGCCAATCCAACAGGAATTTTCTGATACATTTCAACGCCAAGTCCAAGGGAGCACCAGAGCCCCTCACGACGGTGGCATACAGCACCCCTTGCCGACAATTTGTGGTACAGGAAGGGTCACGCATGCCGAGCACACGCAGACATCGCGCTCAGTAAAAACCCACTCCTTTGCACTGGCGAGCAGCGCGGGAGGCTGCCTTCCCCTCACAGACCCACCAGTGCGTTTCGCACCGCGCACCTGAAGCCTGGGCGCTGTGGCTGCGCCACGGCCAACCTCCCCCGGCACGGGCTCCCCCGGCACGGGCTCCCCCGAGCGCCGGGGGCCCGGGAGGCCCCTGACCCCCGGGTAGGCCCCGGACCCCCCGGCCCTCCCCAGGGGCGCCGTGCAGGCGGCAGGGCCCGCACCTCGCAGAGAAAGGTCTGACGGCTCCGGCCGCCGCCGGCGCGGATCTCGTAGGCCGGCGTCAGCTTCCTCCTGCCGCACCAAGCGTACAGGTAGTTCTTCACGTCCCCCATGGCTCCGGCTGGGGAGGCGGAGGACCGGGCGGGGGTGGGGGCACCGCCCGGGCCGCGGCCCGCCCGCTCCTCCCGGCGCCGGCCTAGCGGCGGGCAGCGCCGACTTCCCGCCCCTCACGGCCCGGACCGAGCATGCGCTGCGACGGCGGCCGCGGAGGGACAGGGCCGGGCCGGGCCGGGCCGGGCCGTCACCGCCGGAGGGAGCCCCATGGCGGGCTCCAGCGGCACAAAGCGCGCCCAGATTTGACCGAGAGTGGAGCAAACTGGGGCCTGTTAGGAGCATCCACCCCCTACCTACCCGCCGTTTACCCGTGCCCTGTACGGAAATACACTCGAGAGTGGAGCACAAGTCTTGTGAGGAGCGGCAAAAGGAGTCAGGATCCTTCAACTGGGAAAAATTTGCTTTTTAAATTTTTTATTAAGAGATACCAGCTAGTCCTTGGATGTGCAGAGCTCCAGGGGAGCAGAGTTACACAAAAAGGTGGCTACATGTGCACCAACAAATCCATCCCTAGCAGGAAGGGGCTCGGGCACATTGCCAATTCCCTGAAAGAAATCAACAGCCCCTCACATGACCAGTGTGCCAAGTGACAGTGAATCCCAGAAAGAAAAGGAGTTTCCGCTTCCAGACGGACATAGAAGTGAACATCAGTCGCCATCAGGCCACACAATGCTATCCAGCTTGGCTTTGGCCTTGACGATGAACTCCTCAGAGGCATCAACAAGTGGAAGCCGCGGAGGTCCCATGGGAATGCCAGAAACAAAAGTCATTACAGCTTTAGTCTGTGCAACACCAAAACCTGGGTGGACAAAAGCAAAATCAGGTCACTTACAGATCGTTTTGCTTAAAGCAGTCTCTATACAGGCGTCCAAAAAAGCAGCAACATAGAGTTCCTGTGTAATCCGGCATGAACCAGGCTTTAAGCACTTCTCGGAAGTGAAAACAGTGTAACTAAGAGATGATCATACTTGTAAACAGGAAAGACATTACACTAAAAATACTTATTACATTTATATATTTACCATTACCGTTTCCCTCCCAAAGATACCAAGCAGGCTATTTTCTTAGACACGCACTTTACAAACTACTGTCAGCTTTACAACCACTATGTGTGTTCCTTTCTCCTTGCCAAAAAGTATTGCCGTGCAGCCCTGACAACAGAAAAGATGGCACGAGTCCTCCCTCGGTAAACCAAGCAAAAATCAGGCCACTTCAAACTTAGCTCTGCTGGCAGGCTGAGCTACCCCAGCCAATTCATCATCACAGCAACCTGATGTTTGCAGCCTCGCAGCTATTCCCCAACGCAGACTCACATAAAGCCAAGCCCTGGAGGTCAGAACATCCTGTTGGCCTGTGACAGTGACGTTGGGTTCCAGCGTAAACCACCATAGAAACTTCGGGAAGCCTCTCTGTCCATAACTCAAGTCTCCTTATATACCTCTGGAAATTCAGTGTTTGCCTCTATCTGTAAGGCTAAATAATGATGCATTTCCTCTGACTTTTAAGCCAAGAAATACAACCAAGCACTAAAGCTCAGCTACGTTCATTGGGGTTTGCACGTGTACAGCGAAAACACAGTGAACAGTTCTCTTCATTAAGTGACGACCATGAAATGTGCAATTCAATCGCCCTACACTACTCCAACTTGATTAGTTTAAATTGCTTTTTATATTAAAACTTCTGCTTTTTTATAAAAATCTTTCCATCTTAAAACACTTTGGCCTTGTACAGCCTTGAGCAGATTTACTCTTAAATTATAGCAAGGCAGGAGAGACAAGTATCAGAGCTGTTTTCCTACTGAGCACCATGATTTCAGCAAAATGACTCTAGAAAAGAAGCTAGAAATGGGCTTTTGGTGACAGAACCAAAAAAACCAACCCACTGAAAGAGTGAAGATAAGAAAAAGGGAAAATCACAGTCATGGCTTTAAAGCTGTGAGATTTCACAGAAGCAGGAAGGAAGCGAGAGCGGAATCTGTTGGAGATGCTTGGTCAGTTCCCTTTGTGGAGCTCACAGCTGCTATTAACCTGGGAAACAGCAGACACAACATTTTTTCCCTGCAAAATCTTTCAGGAAGGAAGTTCTGAGGGTGCAGCAACATGAGAGTCTCCGGAGCACCAAGTCTGCATTTTTAGATATAACAAGGGAAGCAGGCAGTGTAGGACTTACCTAGTTTGATGACAAAGTTGAGAAATTCCCCAGTGAGAAACTAGAAAAGACAGACACAAGAGGACAATTTTTCACAATGAGAACAATCAGCCCCAGTAAAGCTGGAGTAGAAAGAAGGCTGGCTCCTAGTGGGCACAGTGAAGATACTGTACCTGATACTTCCGTGCTAGCGCTAGGTCTGGCTTTACAAAGGCTTGCAACATTAGATTGGTTTTTCGTCCCAAATAGTTGTAAGTACTGCCAAAAAAAACCAAACCAAAAATAGAATCAGTAAATGCAAAGGAGGAGCGTAGAACCACTGAAAAGAAAGAAGTAGCCACAGGCTTTTGCTGCCATTCTAAGAATGGCATTATTATGATAGAGATTCATGCAATCTATGTGTGGTTTACACTGTCAAGTATCTGAAGTATGCCAAGCCCTATGGAAGACTTTAGAGAGTAGATTTCTCTTCCCAGTTCTTTTCAAATGGAACAGCTTTTCAAAATTAAAAATAAAAAGACACAATTGGCAATATGGAAAGTCAATCACTTAATTTTCCAGTTGCTTGTTCATTTAATGGATCACCGACACAAGAACACAGGTATCACACAGTACTTGATCTAAGCAGCCTGGAACGAGGAGCGGAAGACAAATCAGAAATTAAACTCAGCAGAGCCCTTTTCCTCACAGACTTCTCATGTGAACTAGCGATTTTAACCTCTCTGGGTTTTGGTTCCTTACCCATATAATGAAGATAAAAGTGACTCGCTACTTCAAAAAGTTGCATGAGGATAAAGAAATATGTTGAAACTCTTGGGTCAGCTTACAAACTGCAGCAATGATCACCCAAATGAACATAATCCGAGATCCCAGGTTGTACGACTGCCCCGTCACTAGCACCGGAGCTAGCTTATCTGTCTGCTTGCCACTGTACAGCCCTACCCTGCAAAATCCTCCAGTGCGGTGACAGCAGATCGTTAAGAGAAATACTGTGTAGATAGTGGAAGATACAACAATACAGTGTGTGTGTTGAGGAGGAGTCCAAGCCATACTGACCTTCCAACTGCTCCATTCGCCCCTATTGCCAGTGCACTCAACAGTTGCTAGTTCAGGGTGGGGGGAGAAAAAAAAAAACAAACACACACACATTTTTAATTCATTTAACAAAATAAAGAAAAAAAAAAAGGGGTGGTGGGAAGAAGCATCAGAACTACCTGGCACTGAATTTCCAGGGTTTCTTTTTTCCCCCCAAGGCTGAAGCAAGAGAATGCCATAGAAGAAATAATTTTTAAGTGGAGCCTCTTACCTCATCTACGCCATAAAGAAACGCAAACTGTTCTCTCTCATTCTTGTTTATACACTGTGCAAGGTCCAAGAGGTCCGTGTCGCTGAACTTCACACCCTGGAAGGTGGGGATCCACTCTTTTATTCCATCCAGCAACTCTTCAACACGAACTGTGCAGAACAGCAATCTCATATGAAGAAACACGCCCCCATTCTAAGAGTTTTAACTATCTCATCCCCAAGAGGGAGACTTAGTACTTTAGAATTTGTTCACTTCTGGCTTAAGCCTAGTAAACTATATAGCTCTAAAACAACCAATAAAGTAACTTCAGTGTGATTATTTCCCAGATTTATACAGAAGACATCTTTCCATCCTCCGATATCAGAAGGGAAAAACCCCGGGTAAGTGAAAATGTAGGAATCAACTGGCAATAACATATTTAAGAATAAATATAAAATTATGCATCCAGAAACACCATTTAACTTACTGTCTAGAGAAAGTAAGTGAAGATCTGTATTCTATTCCTCATTCCTCTGCTAAATAACGCAACTTGGGAAGCACTGTGGTTTCACACGTAATGTACTAGCAAACACGACTATGCAGTCAGCATACACCAACAGATGGTGGCCACTATCGTGCAAAAAATCAGGATGCAACTATAGTTATCCCAGGCAATTACCTATCCTGCTCAACACTAATTGCAAAGCCACGTCAGCATCACCTCCTCTGTCCCAGTTGTTCAGTACTCATAACCTGTGACTTTTTTTCCAATGAAGAGGAATTCAACTTATTTTCCAGTCTTGGATTCACCTCCCATTTTTGGAAAGGATCCTTTCCAATACAGCCTGATTGTGACAGGAGCAGAGGCCACATACTACTGGTAGGCTCATCACACCAGCCCCTGGGATTACACATGTTGGTATGAGCCTGTGGGCTCAGGGAGAGCTGACTAAGCAGTACTTACTCTTCAAGCCTGTCAGAGGAGGAATGTGATAGTAATAAAATGGAACCGCAGGGGCTTCAGACGCAACCTTCTGTAAGAAAGCAATCAGCTCATCTGGAAGAAAACAAACAAGTGCCCCCATAAGAGAAGGAGACTATCCAGAGGGAAAGACAGCTGAGGTTCACAGCAGCCAGGGTCTGTGGAGAGGCCATCTACAGCTTGCATGCCATATGCAGCCAATCATATAAAAACCTGCACACACGATAAAAATTAAAGGTGACAAAACTCAGTGGAAGATCTTGGCGAAGGTAAAGATGGTATTTATTTTAAACGAAACCAATTTCAGTAACTCACACTCATTCGCTCGCAGATATAACTCACGCAAACTACAAGACCTGTGTGCCAAAGAGGCCTCACCAGCATCACTTGTGTGCAACACAGAGGACAAGGGATCAAGTTCACATTCACCTCCCTGGGCTACTGCTCAATAGTGATGATGAACAGATTTTCGGACAACTTTTTTGTACCATTTTAGGAATCAAAGAGCTACTATGGTTGACATTCTTCTTGAGAATCTTGTTCACTGTATCCTTCATAAATCCTAGGCAGTCTTCACATCAGTGTAGCAGGAAGAGCAGTGTGCTGAAACCTCACTGCTACTATCAGCAAAGGTCTTCTGCTGATCTTTGCGCTGTTCCTCTGCGCTTACCAGTTTCATTGCCACTGATTGTGTCCTTGGCTGTCAATACCAGCCATTCTGGCAATCCACTCTGGTTTCTTCTGGTGCTTTCACGTGAACATTTCCATTCATAATTAATTCAGACAACTTTTAGCATTTCTGTTAAACACCTCCACTTCATGTGGTTCTTTTAGGTTATGTTCATAGCATTAAAAGCAAAACATTCAATTTAGAAGTTCTGAGGTAAGCTTAGGTGCATAGAACCAAACCTGATCACCTCAGTAACAAGAAGCACACCTGTGTATCAGCAGTTTATCAACTTGGTCAGTGTCCAGCAAGGGTCAGCATGAAACCAGCTGCTTCCTAGTGTGGCCCAGATCAAGCTTGAGCTCCAAACTGTCGATTCAGAAGACAGACTAGTTAACTACTCTTTCCGTAAGCAATTCTGCCTCTACAAGAGGCTAACAAAATGCATCCCGAAAGACATCCTTCCCACTTCTTGCTGGGAGAATTCTGATATCTCCCATCTTTTAAAAAATGCTTCTTCTAGGTTTTGCTTTAGCATGGAACTAGACAAAACAGGTGTGCAAACATAATCACCAGACTATTTTCCAAAGAAAGAAGATGGCATTAATCCTTTCTCTATGATAAAGGTTTGGAGGGCAATATAAGAGGCCTGAGCAGGTCTGGCAATCACACCTACTCACCTTTGTTTGTGGGTTTGAAGAAGAAGGGGGCTATTACCGCAATACCACTAGCACCTATGGCTGCTGCATGTCTTGCCTATAAAAGAGAATGGAAAGTACCTGAAGGTACATTCACTTTACATTTGTTACACACATAGTGAAAAGGAATCATAACATACACTCACCAGCTCTTGGGACTCTGTCAGACTCAGTGCTCCCACATGAATGATCACATGATCCAATCTGCATAAAAACCAAATTCAGATGGTTTGGGGAGGTTTCAGTGCTGGTGAAAAACACCAGTGTGCCAAAACGACTTGCTTCAGACCAGGCTGCCACAGAACAAGAACTTCACTGAGCTAGATTAAACCTAGAAAGGATTTGACCTGTGCTGACCTGACAAGCAGACACACAGGGAAAATGCTGATAGTGGCAAGCAGCTGGTGGTGGAAAAGAGAAAACACATTTGCAAATACAAATCACATGTGATTCCTTGCTGTCGTATTTGCAAGGCTGTCACAAGGAACAAATCTTAGCACTTTATCAGGAAGTTAAAATTAAGACATTCAGGGTTTAAGGGGAAGCTGGGAAAAGGAAAGGATATCAAAGCAATCTTTGCTTTCTAAACCTATTTCTCTGCAGAACTACCAGAAGAGTTCAATCTCACAGCAGCACCTTTTGACTGCTCATCTGCTCCTGCCAAGGGAACCTCCCAGGTTCCAGCCCGTAAGCCCCATTTCTGTGTTTCTCCTTTATATCCATGCAGACTGTGAGCCTTTACACCAGTTTATTTCTGCTTACTATCCTCCCCGAAAACGCCTCCTCCTCTCCACATCCTCTGACATAGAAACTAAGAAGGCAGCAGTGGTGAGGAGACTTGGTGTCAAGACTATGACAGGTACAAGAGATGGAGAATGGAGCTGCAGTTGGACACACAGCTGCGGATCTGGGCTGAATTCCTTCTTCTGCCAGTGATTTTGCACCTTTAGGGAAGCAGTTAAACACTTTATATGTCAGCTTTACCCCATACCAAATCATTTAATATATTACAAGGTTGAGAAATGCTCACAGGGCATTAATAGGCAGATTGCTCTGCAATCAAAATCAAATCAAATTTTTACTGAGCAAAAAAAAAAAAAAGGCAGAGCCCTTTTTTTCCCCCGAGCCCTTTTTTGTCCCCCTACCCCTCAGTGCACCAAAGAGAAGGACTCTTAAAAGCTCTCCAAGCAGCAGAAATGGACACCAGCTAACTGGCAGTGACAAAAACACAGACTTCTACGATAAAGGACCCTGGGCAACAAGCCCAACAACAAAATGCTCAAAAAAAAGTCATCGGCAAAATTTGGCTTTTGCAATCAGGCATGTCCATACCATAACAAGAGATCTGGAATCCCCTGTTCCCTCTCAGCTACTCACTTGTCTTTTCCTTGGCACACCCATTCTTCCGCCAACTGTTTCCTCTCCTGGGTGCTAAGGGACAGTCCTTCTCCTGTTGTGCCATTCACTGTTTCAACACAACACAACACACTTGCTGAGGCCCGGCCTACATGCGTTGCTTTTACTGAAAACAAGAACTGACACTTTTAATATTAAAAAGAAACATTTTTCCTTCAACTAATTTTAAGATAGCAATGGTCCATGTCAGCATCTGCACAGGGATTGCAGCGTGATCATCACTAAATGCTTGTGTCGCAAACCTGGGTGTTTCAGGATGAGCCGCTTTGGGAGGGAGGAGGGAGAATCAGCTGCTGAAACTGGGAAACTGCCCCCCAGTACCTCCTCCCCAGCAGACACCACCTCCTTCTCCCAGTCAGGCTATGACAAGTGGATAAAGGGATGCCCAGTGAGCCAGGCAGAGTGATGGCCTGTCCTCCACCCCAAGGAAATTCGGTGTCTCTGTCGTGAGTGGAACCATGTGTGTCCTAGTGTCCTACCTAGGCTAAAGCACCCCTGGAAAACAATGAGATGTCAGTATGTTCATTTACAAACAGCAGATTAAACTGGGATAGCTGAAGTCACTGCCACGCTCTGATTTTCATCTTGGCACTCTTTCCACATAAGTTTTGAACCAAAATTTTATCACTGACTTCAGCTTACTTAACTATGCCAGGCTATGGATGAAAGTGGTTTAGCTAATGCTGTATTCTCTATCAAGCCATCAGAGAATGGAGACAGATGGGAGCAGTGACCACCTCGGTATCACCCAGTGCACCGCAGGTCTCCTAAAGAAGCCCATTCGGCTTTGATGAGCCCATTGACTTCCCAGGACTCCTGACCTGATGTTTTTTAATCAGATGATTGGATCTTGCCCAGGCAAAAGGGGAGAATTATTCAGTTGAGTCTTTTCTGCCAAGACAGCATTATCCATTCATCTCTGGAAATGTCACTGTATGAAGGCAATGCTTATTTTATCCCACGCAGAAATGGGGTGTAGGCAAAAGCAGATGCCCTAAGTATCACTTACACTGTCTCCGCTGGTGAATATAAATGTCTAGGTTGATCCCACATCCACAGTCCCTCCTACTACAGCTCTATCAGGCAAGCTATCATAGGGGTGCCATCCAAGCAAAAGGGGTGTAACACAGTTTCTGTCCAAAAAAACCACTTACCAAACACATTCTTCACGTTCTGCTCGCTTACCAGATAGTCCACATATTGACGAATCACTGAAAGGTTAATTTGTCTGAAATGAAAGGAACCACAGCAACCTTAGGACCCTCAGCAACCCTGAATCTCCACTAACAGATATCAAACTTAGAGATAAACACCACAAAAAAAGACAGGTATTTTTGAAGCCTTGCATTTGTACACACACAAATTACCCCAAGGTATGATATGTGTTAAACACACGTTTAACGTTTCAGGTAACAGTTCAGTTCTGAGTTCTTTCTTCCAGTTGCTCTTCCTCCTGACAAGTAGTTCACTGTTCCAACCTTTTATCTCAATTGGTAATTACTGGAGGCTTGTCACAGCAAAGGACTTATTTTGGATGACAGGAGAGAACAAGAGGCACTCAAACCTTTTTGACTGCTTGAGGGAAACAGGATCCCTCTTGAGTGCACAAAGATATTTGTGCAAGTGCTGGCAAATAGTTAAACTATACTTTTAACTGCTGGGGACAGACCATGAAATGGCATCTGCTAGATGTGACTTTGACCTCTCTCTCATTAAAGGATAAGGAAAGCAACAGACTTCCCTGACAAACAGTGGAAACTGAGTTCTAAGTTTATCTTCTCTGCAGGACAAACTTATTTTGTTTATCAGTGTATAGTATTTCGCCGTTGTTTTCATTTGTCAAACCTACAGACCAGCACTATAGTCTGGAAGTCAATTCTGGGACCTTGACTGAGTTTACACATCACCCAAAATTTCACAGCCGCATTCCCAGAACATATCTTTTAAGGGCCAGGCACACCAGGCAGTGGACCCAGATCACTTGGCAAATACCATGTTGGAATACATTTGAGTAGTAATAAAAAATGCAATTGGAAATAAGTTTCCTTTAAAGCAAGAAAGGAAGCAGCGACTGCAATGCAAATGGGCGCCCCGACTGAGACAGTGCCGCGCTTCACAGCGCTTTTCAGAAGTAAAGGATCACTTTCAGGGGACTGTACTAGCAAATCTCCACTGTCTCCCTCAAAAACACATACAGATCTTGACACATCCCCCATCAGAGAAGCTCAGGGTCCTTTGCTGACTCCACACAACTCTGTCTTGCAACACCAAAATGCAGTAGGGAGGACATCTGTTTACCATCACTGCTTTGAGGAAGGCCCAATTTCAACTTTTGAGTTGATGTTATTTTCAGAACTGTGCAGTCCTTGCAATATTTTCTTCTGGTTTAGACTAATTCCATGCACACATGAATGCATCCATGAGTTAGCTAGGGTAAAGTCTAAAAGGACATCACATTTTGACAGTTATTTTCTAGCTCTCAAGAGCCGTTTTTAACTAGGACTGTGATTTGCCTTAACAAAATACTGAATGTATATAAGGTTATATAAATAGTATATGTTTTAATTATATAGATTTATAATTATAATTTAATTATATAACTTTAATTATAAAGTATATAATTTATAATTAGTATGATGTAATTTGCACCTACAAAAGCAATAGAAAGAGATGGGAGACTGATCAAACTCTCCAAACCCACACCTACAGCATTTTCTGGGCAACAGGAGGATGTGGAGGCAAAGGGAACCCACTCCAGTGCTAGTGGGACCAACCTACTCGTTTCCCCATCCCATCAGGGAGCTGATTTAAAAACAAAACCACAACTGATACATTCCAAGTAAGAGAGAAGGAAGGCAGGGTTTTAAGGCAGCAGTAAGCTGTGCAACTCTGACAACATGCCATGCTGTGCTACAGGGTCACACTCACCCATCAGGAGTCATGGGAGTGACTGTAGCAGCTACAAGACCCTCTAACTTCTTTCCGGGTGTCATTAAGCTGTTTAGAAAAGACAAAGTTAAAAGTGATTCCCATCTTCATTTAAGCAGAGTTTCGACTAACTTCAGTTAACAGCAAAACTAGGCAGGCAAAGTTCAGAAGAAGTGGACTTCGCAAGGGTGTTATTTTTGGTTAGAGAGAACTGTCTTGTTGCTGCTGAAGAAGCGGCTTCTTGCAGCCCGCACCCCCCCGGGCAGGCCCGGGACCACCAGGCGCAGTCGCATTTCAGAGACACCCCGAATTCTCCCCTTCCTCTCCCACCTCCAGCACGTACCTGATAAAGGCTGGCCGGCAGCGCAGCTGTGCGGAGATCCGGCCTGAGAGCCCTGCCCCGGGAAGGCCGCTCTCACGGAGCGCCCCCGCAGGCCGCGGCCGCCCGAGCCCGGGGCAAGGATGGCCGGCCCGGGCGGCGCCGGCTCCGCTTCCCCGGTCCCCCTGCCCGCCCCCGCCGGCCGCCTGCCTCCGCCCCCGGCCCGGCGGGAGGAGCCGCTGCCCGGGCTGAGCCCAGCGGAACGGCGGGGAGGGGCAAAGGCGCCGAGCCGGGCGGCGGGGGGCGGCCTCGCCCGGCCGCTCCGCTGCGGAGCCACCTCCTCTTCATCATCCGCTCCGCGCCCGCAGCCCCGGCAGCCCGCGCGCCGCAGCTCGCGCTTACCCGCCGAGGCTTCTTGGAGTGCCAGTCGCTGTTTGCAAGCTTCCAAAAGTGGAAAGTAAATAAACAAACACATAAATAACGGAGATAAGAGAGCTGGCCACAGGGCTGAGGAGCCGCCGGAGGAACGGTACCCACCGTAGCCAAGCGGGACGGCGGGGCTGCAGAGCATCAGGGCGGGAGGGGCGGGAGCGTTTGCTGAACAGTCTGTGAGTTCCAGCAGGGATTTTTGCCCCGGCACAAGCCACCGTAGAAAGAAAGAAAGAAAAAAAAAAAAAGGATATCTTTCTGTTAGTAGGTGAAAATAATGAGGGAAGCCTGGCTGCAAACCAGCCTGAAGCGCCTCCAGCTCGGCTCCCCTTCCACCCGCACACTCCGGAGCTGCACGAGAGAGAGAAGTTCATGCTACTGCTGCCATCACCAGCGTCAAAATGCCCTCCTGGAGCTCTCTGCTAGAGAGACACATCCACTGCACGGTGCAACAGAAACTAAAACACATTCTCTGCTGTTCAGTGCCATTGAATGAGAAGGATTTCAACAGGCTCATCGTGGTAAGTGAGGAAGCAAACCCACACTGCCTTGTCCTAAAGGGAACAAGCATCAGAGGGCATGTCAAAAGCTCGTGAAGGCCTGGGAACTGTGATAAAGGGCATCTCTGGTTAAAAGATTATATTTTCCCAAGCACATTAGTCAAATTTAATCTTTTCTCATTTCCCAGACAAAAACAAAGGTACAACTGGAGATGAAACCCAAAACTACAGCTCAGTAATTTAAGGGTAAGGATCAAAATATTATCATTGTAGTAAACCAAATCCCATATGCCCAAAAAATTCAGCATCGTTCCAACTTGTCTTACATCTCTGCACTCCTTTTAAGTGACAAATGTGCACATTTCACCTTCAGGGTCTCAAATCCGTACTCAGCATGAAATTTAAAAGTTGTGGCATTGAAGAAACAAGCCAGCCATTGACGTCTGTGTCTTAGTTCCCCTTGGTAAAGTAGAGGTCGCGTTTAGCTCTTCTGTTCCTTGCTGTGGTTATCTACCTGCAAGCTCTGCAGATGGATGTGGTGGGGACCTCCTGTTACTCAGTGCCTCTATTTTGTAGTTCTTTTACAAATCATCACAATTTGGATAAGAGAAACCCAAACCAACAACACATAAACATGTAATGTACAAGTAGAAAAACATGCCATAAACCAAAAGGCACGAGATGCATAGAAATGAGAAGTTAAGGGGAAGACCTGCTTCGTTTTGGCTCCGCTACGTACACCACCACCTGGGTGCAGCTCACGTTGTGGGGGCTGCAGGACACCATGACGACTTCAACCAGGCAAGGCTTCGGCTGCCCGTTTCCTCATCTCTTGCCTGTTTCTTGTTCCACTGTGGTGCTGGAAGCGCTCCCAACGCCAGTGCAGTGCTCTGGCTCTGGGACACGCGGCGTGGGGAGCTGGGAGGATCCATGTCTCTGTGTGAGGAAGGCAAATGGAGGTCAGGCTATGAGAAGTGAGCAGAAAGCAATGGCTCATGGGGAGCTAAGACCGCTCCTCTCATGCAGCCCACGTGGCTCCTGTTTTCTTCTCCAACATGTGGTTTTACCAGATGCATACCACGTGCAGTGCAGCGTTTGGGCCTCGTGGCAGAAAGGCAGCTGTGCACAGCACAACCCTCCTGCATCCCACCAGAACTGCAGCTGCTCCGGAATTCAAACCTTCTCCCAGTAGATCTGACCAGCAGACTCCTAGCGCCTCGTAAGGCAAGGTAGTGCCTTGCAGAGATTTGTGGCCAACACTTAGCAGACTCAGAAGAAAAGAGGCTATGAAAGGCCATATAGAGCCCATACGGACTGACCACCAAAAAGACATCAACAGGTCTTTCTTGAATACGCCCCAACGCCTGCAGCTCACAGCTCTCCTGTGGGGCTTGGTTTGCTTCCTGGGGAAAATCATTTGGGTTTTCTACACCCATCCATGAACCAGGTGCAGTAAAACATTCTGCCTTCCGTCTGCACTTTCAGATCTTCCGTTAGAGCGCATTTTGAGAGCATCCAGTGCCTGCAGTACAGAGAACAATCCCCCATTGTTGTGTGCTCTGGGAGCACATTTTTCATGTATTCATATCATAATCTTAGGAGTTTGGGTTTGTGGTATTCCTCCTCCATTCCAAAATATTCTCACTGTGGGCTGTTCACATGCAGAGGTCACTTTCTCTGGGGTTTGGCTTTATTAACAGGTTCTCACAGAGCACATGTATTTTTCTTTTCTTTGAGGCTCATTTCATGCTTCCAGAAATCCCCTCTTCTCTATGCCTTTCCATTCCTATGGCTAATTTCTCTCTTTCCAGGCTGAACAGTCCCAGCTCTCTCAGCCTCTCCTTGTAATACGAATTCTCCAATCCCATGGTCATCTTTGAGGCCCTTCACATGACTCGCTCTCGGAAGTCCATGTCTTCCCTTTACTGGGTAGCCCAACACTCCAGATGCATCTCACCAGGCTGACCTCCCTCGACCTGCTGGCAACCCTCTTCCTAATGCAGGATACTGCAGGGACACACTGCTGGCTTAAGTTCCGCTTGTCCACCAGGATCCCCCAGGGTCCTCTTCAGCCAAGCTGCTTTCCAGCTGGGTGGCCCCCAGCCTGTACTGGTGCATGAGTTTATTCCTCCCCAGCTGCAGAACATTGCACTTCCCTGTGTTGAACTTCCTGAGGTTCCTGCTGAGCCATTTCTCCAGCCTGTCAAGGTCTCTCTGGATGCCAGCACACTGATGGTCCATCAGACACCCCTTCCAGTTTTCTGTGACCTGCAAATTTGCTGTGGGTGCTCCCTGTTCCATCGTTCAGGTCATAAATGAAGAGGCTAAGCAGTCCTGGCCCCAAGAGAACAGGAAGTTCAGAGACAATTTGGTGCTCTGTAGAGCCATTTAGAGTTCTTTTCTGAGTACTTTAAGGGAGTTTTGGAGCTACTCCATGCTGTTGATGGCATATGAGAGAAGTTTTACAGTAGCTTGGAGTGGTTTAGAGCTGCTTAGAACAGTTTGTAGGAGTTACAGATTGGTCTAGAAGGGTTTTAGAGCTACTTAGAGCTCATTAGAGGAATTTTAGAGCCCTATGGAGGAGTTTAGAGTTGTACAGCGGAGATTTAGAGGCATTTTAGATGTATTTAGAGACACATTAGTGCTGCTCATGGCAACATAAAGGAGGCTTTGGATCAGTTTAGGGGTGCTCTGAGTAGGTGTTTAGAAGAGGTAAAGGAGTTTACCGTTGTTTAGAGTGCTTTACAGGAGTTTTAGCACATTTTACAGGACTTTAGAGCTGCTTAGAACTGTTTATAGGGGATTTAGAGGAGTTAGATCAATTTAGAGCGGTGTGGAGCTGCTTAGTGCTGTTCAGAGCAGTTTTAGCAGGCTTCAGAGAAGTCCCAGCACTGTTTCTCTGTAAGCAGGAGTTCCAGAACTACAGAAAGGAGTTCTAGAGCAGTTGCAAGGAGACTGAGGCAGCTCTGAGATCTATTTTGAAGCATTTCACTGCTGTTTTACACTGTGTGGAGGAATTCTAGATACTAGTGTTGTTTAGAGGGTTTTCAGAGAGGTAGAGTGGAGGTTTTTGAGGAATTTATACCTTCTTGCCATTGTTTATAGCTGATTGAAAGCGTTTTAGAGCTGTTTAGATGTGGTGTAGAGCAGTGCAGTGCATTTTAGAGATATTCTGGAGCTGTTTAAAGTCCAGACTGGTTTAGCAGCACCCTAGAGTGTTTGAGCATCAGTTAAATGATTTAAAAAGGTGTAATTTAGGGGGTGTAGTAATAGCTCTTTAAAAGCTCATCAGAGGTGTTTTGGACCTGTCTGGTGGTATTTTAGAGGAGTGTAGAGCACCTCAGAGCACATTCAAGGAATTTTAGAGGTCCTTAGAGGGGTTTAAGAGGCCCAAAGGAAATTCAGGGATCTTCAGATCGGTATAGAGGCGTTGTACGTGAAATGAGATGAATGTGAAAGCTGCTTAGAGGAGGTTCAGAAAGATGTTAGTGCAGTTTGGAGGACCCTAGCACTCTTTACAGCATATTACATCTCCTCAGAACTGCTTAGTGTGCTTTTGAGTAGTTTTGGAGGAATTTGGAGTTATTTTTCAGATCTTTAGAGCTCTTTACAGGAAATTTAAAGGCACTTTAAAGGTGGTAATAAATCGTTAAAGATGTTTAGAGCCATTTAGTGGCAGTTTAGAGCTGATTAGAAGAGCTTTAGAGACCACTTACGAGTTGTGTAAATTACATCTGGAGGCAATTGCCTCATTGCAGCAATACAGAGGTCCTTACAGCTCTTTAGAGCCGATTAAAGGACTTTTAGAGCAATTTAGAAGAGGTATATAGTGGTTTAGAGCTGCCTAGAGGGGGTTAAAACCTTACAGTAGTTTAGAGACATTTTAAGAAATGTTAGAGTTGCCCCAGCCCATCACCCCCCCAGTTCAGTGCTGGTTCAGGGCTGGGACTCTCCTCCCACGTCCTTGAAAGCCATGATCGCTGTTTCTGCCTCCCCTCACTGCCTCTGTTCCTCTGCCCCAGTCCTTGGGCAAGGGTTTTGCGCTTCAGGGCAGCCTCTGCTTACCTTTGGAAGGAATGCAATTAAGAAAATGATGGTAAAGTTTCTAAGAATCTCTGATACTCACACTGATAAGGCCCTCTGTAATTAATTACCAGAAGGAAATGAACTGTGCTTTCGCCAAAACCAATACACAAGTTATTCCACAGAGGTTTGAGGGACAGCGTAGGTCCAGTTCAGCAGTACTACATAATACAGTGGATAATTACTAACTCTCTTCATTCCTTCTACAGTTGTCAGCAAATGAATACCTGCATGTCCCCTTATGCTAATCTCCGAAGTGCTAACATACCACATGCAATCACAGTGCCAATGATGTGTCTGTGAGTTCAGAGTCTTAAGGATGAGAGAAAAAAAGAAATGAGTTTACTGTCGCCATTTAAAATACTTCCTCTCCTTTATACTAATTTTAAGCACATGTTTAATGCCAAATATATCTTCCCAATGGAAAAAAAAATAGGAAGGCTTAAATGGCCGCGGGAATTTATATTCAGGAGAATCTGAATACATGAACTCACATTCAGGTTCCAAACTCTGCATTGTAAATTTTGGGCAGGGCAGAAGAAGAGCTGAGGCTGTCTGCAGCTGCAGTGTGCTGTGCAGCGACCGGGAAAGTGCCTTCCCACTTCCCACTGAAATAAGCAGTAAAGTGTCAGTGGTGCCAAAGCTCGGAGGACAATAAGGACACCAGTAAAAACAACAGCAAAAATCAGTTGCTGTTTTTCCAAAACAACTATAGGAATAAAAATGTGGTTTTATAGATTTAAGTGATTTTTCTATAGGGAAAAGAAATGAACACTAGTGTCTAAAGCTTATCTAATTAACTCCCTAAGGTAATTTCAACTAGGGAAGTTATAAACACTTTTTTGTTGCCATGTACCAACATAGTGGATTCATGTATCTATTAAGAACACGGTTACTTACGTAACCGATTTGCTGAGGTAGGCTAAGTACTAAAGCCAAAGGCCCTCCAAGTTTCCTCCAGACTTTTTTGTTGTTGCTGTGTTAACACTTCAAATATTTTCTACACTGATTACAATTTACCATGCCTGTCCTTTACTTCTACTTTCCCCAAACCACGCTTCTCTCTACCTATACGCAGTTTTGACATCTGGATTTTCCCATTTCTCAAGCTACCACGAATGCAGTTCTGGTTGGACGTAATTAAACTATAGTTTTGCTTCTGTTTCTCTCTGCAATAAATAAATAAGTGTATCCAGATACAATTTTCTTTCAAAGTCAGACCCAATTCTATTTTCAGAACAAATACAAAGTATCCAAGCCAAAATGATGAAATTAGACAAGACAACATCTGTGAAAGTGATGAAATTCTGTTAAATACCATCTTGGCTGGCTGGTAGTCAGAAGTACATCATCTGAGAAGCTGATGTGATGTCATTATATGTACAGCATCTACCTCATTAGCTCTGCTCTATATGTAAAGGTGCAAAAATCAAAAGAAATACTGACCTCTCAGATTTTAAATTTGAGTTTTAAACTGTTAAGTTGGATATTGATTCTGCTTTGCAACCTTGCCAGTTTAACTCTTCTAGAATTGAGGATAACCTGGAGGATTTTCCTAACTTGGGATTTTCTTAACTGTCCTAACACAGACATTCAGACCGGTGTGTCTGCCGCATGAAAGATGCTTAACATGCCAAGATGTTATTTTTTTAGATGTTAAGATGCTTAAATGTTTAATCTTCCCATGTACATCTCACTAATAGATACTAGAGCATACTCAAATGTAAGGCTATAGAAAGAACGATCACAGTACACTGGATCCATTAGTGAGGTAAAGCGACCAATTGGCAACCAAGAGAGTTTGAGGGACTTTTGAATCAAAGGAGAACTCACCTCTGAACGCAAACAACACTGCCATCTGCTGCAGAATGCAGCATTGGCACATCTTGAGAAAGGAGAGAAAGAGAGACCAGGTTCTTCAAGAATCCATCTCTGGAGGCCTTACTTGAATAATCTAAACAGCAAAAATGCCCACCGAAAACCCACACCCGTTACCAAAATCCCCACCGTTAGAAGATGGGAGAAGTTCTGATATGATCCTCATGCTTGCAACTAAGATCAGGAAGAAGCTTAGGAGACAAAGCCTCAGGTAGGACAACTGATTGATTTGTGCTTAGGTGGTTAGTTGGATCGACAGGCCAGAAAGAGAACGCTTTCCTACAGCCATGCATCACTAATGCCTGCGTGCTGACAAATACATTCACAATTAGATTGCAAGGGCTTTGTAATGGATTCCTCATTCTGCTTCACGTTACCCAGTATGTACCACAGTGGTCCTCAACTCGTACTGCTGAAGAGCTATCACAATAGAGACACCCCTCACAAGAAGCTCACCATTTTTCAGTTCTCTCTTCGTGTCTATTTGGAGACAGTGGAAAATATTATTATTTTAGGACACCATTTTCTTTAACACTTTTTGTAAGATAATAGTCCTTATGCTCTGGGCCTGTTTCCATCACTTCTGGACATGTTCTCAGGTCATTGAGACTCCACAGGGAAACCCTGGCCTCACCAGGGCAATTTCCGCATACCTGGGTCCTTTTCAGACTATTGGGGCTGTTCCCATCATCTCAAAATAAGCCTTCAGCAGAGTCAAGAGCTTAATCCAGGCCCTGGCAGAGGAGCAGCCTGTCTAGGAGGTGAGATGTAAGAGTAAGAGGCCTTGGGCTGCCGCTCTGGTTGCTAACTACTTGCTCTGTATTGCTTGAGAGCATTAGCTGTGGGACAGATTGTTGGTGACTTCAAATACTGGACTTTCCTATTGGTAAGAAACAGTCAGTAAATGCCTGTTCTCCAGTAAATGCCTAAGTTCTCCTTAAGGTTGTTTTTTGAGCCCCACCCCCCAGCCCCTGAGCAGTGTTCTCAGAGGATTGATGCCTGGCTCTTTCCTCTTCAGAGCTGTGTTTGCAAAGACGTTGTATTCTCTCGCACCGTAGGCTATAGCTTAAGCCATTGTTAAATACCATTTAGCATTGTGTCAAGGCTTTTTTCTAGTGAACACTGTTACTTGTGTGATCTTAATCCCGTTTCCCTGAATGAGATGTTCTTATCTTGAAGACAGATAAAAATTCACCTTGTTTCATGTTCTTGTTTCATGTTCTTGTTTCTGAGAAGAATCTGTCAATAGCAGAATGTGGATGAATTTGTAGGGAAAGATGAATTAATTTCCTCTCTTTTCAGCATTCAGAGAGGACTGCGAGTTTTCTATGGATTTAGAGAAGTATTAATGCTGGCTAGAGAAGGTTACTGAGACAATTGCTTGTGGGGTTGAGATGATAGCTAGATCCCTAAACCGATCCATATTAAAAATAACCCTTATTTGGAAAGAAGCCAAGCGAATAGAGCAGTATATAAAGCTGAGAAAGCTTCCAGTGTCTCTCTGGACTCTATGGACAGATGACAGAAAGGTTTAGGAAGGTTATTCATGGCAGCTGAAAGGAAGGATTAATTCTCCAAACCTAGAATGATTCAAAAATGTGACCTTCAGCAGAGAAATCTTGGAAAACACCAACTCAAGAGTGCTCTGGAGTGGTGTTGGATGAAGGAAGCTTTTTATTTGGTCAAGAGCAGTCAGTTCCATGCAATCTCTGATGAAGTGAGCAAGCAGTCACTCATTTAGCAAGGTTTTATGTAATGCTGTCATTGAGTCAGCTGTTCAAGGTAGCAGGGAGATGCATTAGTTTCATGTGTCATTTGTAACAAATTAGCTGACTAAGGCAAAAACCAGATGGACAAAATCCACATTTGCATTTCCAGAAAGCAGATGATTTTTGGCTGAAGGCCAATCTGATGGTGACAAATTGGTGTGCTGACATAAAATGCGTAGGTTAGAGCATGAGGTCTAAATACCATCATTACAGTTATGCCAGAGATTTCTTTTCTGTAATTTGCAAAGGATAATATGGAATCTCCTTGGAACAGACTATAGTACATTCAGCTACTTCTTTAGAAGATGGTACACTTATGCTTCTTCATTTTCCTTGCTGGAAGTGAGAATAAGATATAAAATAGCATTTGCTAGAAGGCTTTCTCTTTCTTTAGAGCAAGAAGAGAAGAGGCTTCTTTTGGGAAATGAATTTGCAGAAAACCACGGTTCATCTAACAACATAAAAAGACACTTTTGCTGCCCTGGGCTATTATTTACAATAACTATAAATATCACATGCTCAACTTCTGTGTTGCAAGTAAGGGCTTCTGCATCATCTGATACGCGTGTGTTTGCAAAAGCAAATGCCATTTTTTACACGAAGAGTCCCAGTTCTTTTAAATCAAAATCATCATCAATCACAAGGCTAAACTGATGCCCTGACAGGCTTAGGCAGAAATGCAGAACTGCCTGGAGTGTTTGGGTTGAGGCCACTTGTTAGAGCACGTGAGTAGCCATACCCAGGAACACATGCATCCCTCTCTTCATCACACACACAAGTTTTTGCAAGAACATGACTCAAAGTTATCATTAACCATACGGTAGCAAAACATATTTTCCAGGGCTTCTCCACTCCTGACACAATTAGGTCAATGGAAAAGATCCGTCTTTTTTGTGCAAGCAGCCTGCACTTGCCTGTAGGGTTAAAGGCAACTTACAACACACTCGCATGAATTTGACAGCAGCTATTCTAAAGTTGTCACAGAGCAGACGTAAGCAGTTTTGCTTTACAGCATGTTGCTTCAGGTCTTGCCTGGGCTCGTTAGAGACAAGTGTAGATAGAGTCTACAGAGAGGAAAATGGAAATCACAAGTGATCATATCACAGGCTTGTCCTTATAATTCTCCGATAGAAGCTGCTAGCCTGAAAAAACATTACTTAAGTACAAATTCATTATGGTGTTCTGCCCAGAAGTACCTGCCGAAAAAAGTAAAATGAAGCTACAAACAGCATGCTTTTATGTGCTTGTGCCCTCATCTCTACTCCTTGAGTTTAAGGCAACAGTACAGAGAAGCACCGCTTTGTCAGCTGTTCTAGAAAATACCAGCCAAGTCCCAGACATATGTATGAGACATTAAACAGAGGTGTCATAAGCTACCTCTGAGGCTTAATTACTGCCTGTTTAATTAGTACATTTAGGGCTCCTCTGTGGACAGCAACTCTTTGCTTTAGAGGTACAGTGTACAAGGAGAGGTTGATATTTATATAAGCAGCACTAGCCTTTATTACTGCCATTTTTGGTTTTCCCCAGGCAGGAGGGGTAGCCAGGCAAACTAGCAGTACACGTATTCTGTTGAACTTCCCCATCATGTGTTCTGCTAACTACTGGAACCTCAAGGTGCTAAAACAGTTCTTTCATGTTATTTTCCTGTGTAAAGGGCAAGGGGTACAAAATTACCGTACTCACATTTTCCCTTTTTGGAGGTACTGTGTGTCAGCTTCCCTCATAATCCCTTCCCCATCCCCCTAATTATATACCGTTTGGGTATGTATATAGTTATGTACAGAATACATGTCCTCATGCCCACCCTGATGTCTCTTCCAACTGTTGACATGCTCTCTCAATTTATATGTGAAAAACAAGAGTGTTGGAAAACAACCTCTCGGGAAAACACTGATGATTGTTCTCTGACCTCAGGCTACTCCATCAGGAACAGTTAGCTCTTTGTCGGGGACAGAAACATCAGCTGGACACGTACAAACTGACTGGGGATTTGTTCTGGGTCTTTGCCTCAGAAACAAAATGAGAATTCACAGGGGGCTTGTGTTTACCTAGGGATTAATTGCCCCCCTTTCAAAGCAATACTTCTCTGCACTCATGACTGGGGTAGATTTGTTGAGATTTGCCAAACTGTCATGGCTGGGTGTCATTTTTTACACGGCCTTCCCTACTCTAGAGAAAATAATTACTAGTACACACTTGACAGGGCGACAGTAATGTAACAGCTGACCTTACACAAGCACTTGCCTTTTCTTGCCTGCGGCTCCTGAGCAAAGACCACGAAGTAGCACGTTCTGCTGCTCCGAACCGCCCTGCCGATATTTTCCTGTTTGACCCAAGCAGAACAACAGGTAAAACTGACAGAAAGTTAACTCTGCAAAATAAAGTTACAAAGCATGCAGAGAACTGGTTCTGCATTTCAGGCCTTAGCATGTTGGAATAGGCTCCATTAGTAAACCACTCTTTACACCACGCTGCTTCTGTGGCTTTAGAGAGCTTTGTGGCTTTAGAGATAGCTTTGCAATTGCTATTTGGCATGGTTTGGGGTTTTTTTATTTCCCCCTTTCAGAATAGAAGGGTTTCAGAATAGAATGCTTTCAGCATCCTGATGAAGCTCTCTGCAAACAAAGTGTGTTCTCCATTAAAAGTCACTCTCAGCTATTGATTTAAAATGTCCCAGAGAGCTTAGCTGAATTTGGCTGCAAGGAATTTGCACAAACCATTACAAACACGGGAGGTGTTCTCAGAACTCAAACTGGGAAGTTTAATCTGCCCTATTGTGCTGGTACCTAAATATGTCTGGAGCTGCAGCTGGTTAAATGAAGAGCCCAGCTTCACTTTGTGTATTATAAGCAGGATAGAATTTCACAATAGCTTTGTATAACCCCTTTGTGCAGATACCCAAGGGCTGGGGGGGGCTGTCTCAAATACCGCTCAAAACAGCTAGTCATTATAGAACACTGTCTGTCTTTCATAACATGCCAGCAGAAATCTCGTGAGGATGGCCTTAGCTTAGTTTGCACCCAGATTTCTACCTACCGTTTTACCCCAGGGGTAAAAAGGAAAAGTTGCCATCCCATACCACCACTCTCATGTAATCTGAGTCAGGGGGAGGGTCATTATTTATGTGGAATTCTTTCTCTCGGAGAGCACAAAACCTGCCGCTGACCCTGACATCAGCAGGCACAAAGCCATGGAAACCAGAGGAAGTTACACAAGGGTGCGAAACTGTTCATGGAGCCAGATCACACACTGGACCCAGTGTCGCCTCGTGGGCAGGAGGTGGGGCTTTCGGCATTTGCGTGGGAGGTCTCCAATGAGACCCAGAGGAGGACAAGGCCACAACCTTCTGGTTTTCCTAATGGCATCTCCCTCCAGTAGGGCTGAGGCATGGGCGGAGTTTGGTGAAACTAAAACACCGACAGGCAACATCCTGTGAGTATGTGCAGCCTCAGAAGGATAGACTGCAATAGCTAGAAGCCTAAGTACAGCTTAAAATGTAAGTATGTCTACTTTCTGCGCTTTCTTAATATAATTAGCGGGTTGAGGAATGGCATGTTCTGGCTACGCTTACTTGCTGCATCAGTGTAACCTGCGAAGACGCCTGCTATGCTTTCTGTCCCTTTGGCCCATGTGTTAACAGACGCAGAAAAAACCCAGACACCCAACAGTAATATCTACATGAACAGCTGGAAATCGCAAAGCTAAGCTTTCCTGTACCTCTAAAAATTAATTCGACTGCAAATATTTGGAGGATTCTTCTCACTTCTCCCCCCTCCCCCAAGCATTGTTTTATGTAATTCAAAAATATTTTGTACATGCAGTCATCGACAGTACTGGCCACGAAGTTATAAAAGACAGAGCTGAGAGAGATCTAAGCAGCAGTTAAGAAAAGGTGTGTTGGGGAGGGGCTGGAATTGGCAAGTACAGAGACAAGCCAGCTCCTACAGCAGCTACTACCTCAGCATGTGTTAGAACAGAGGAACGTTTACTTCTCTGCTTTCTAACGCACCCAGGGAGCGCGTGAAGAGAAACTTGTTTGCTATCAAGGGGAAAGCAAAGTGACAGAAAAGCAGCATCAGCTTGGCCTTTGAAACAGCAATGGATAAAATAAATTACTGTAGGAAGTTTCAGTATAGTTGCTCACATTTACTTCTAATAAAATGATTAGATTCCTGCTTTATCTCTATGCTTTGTTAGTTTGTAAATACTAATGACAAAAAGTGCATTAGAGTACAACTGTCCAGCTTGGGACAGCAGTCCCTGGCGAGCAGTCATCCTGGTAAAGACTGCTGAAGATGACGTGTCTTCAGGCTGGGACAGGGAGGGGGAACTGCCTGCTTTGAACCGCTGGCAGCAAGGGTCCTGCTGCGTGGTTCTCTCATCTTCCCTTGCTCTGCGGTGGCGACTGAAGGAGCTGGTAGAAAATGCTCAACACGCGACTGCTCTGTGCACCACTACTTTTAAGGATTCTAAGTGAAATCGGTGCCAGCAAGGTTGTTTGGGTATTTTTTCATTTTTTTTTCCTAAAAGCTTTTCAACCTCATAGATCCCAAAGAGAAAACTCCTGTAGCCACTTCTAAACCAGGGTACAGAGGGGGATTAATAGTATTCCACAGTATTCTATGTGTCATAAGAAAATGGAAACAGGTAAGAAAGTAGTCAGGTAGTAAAAGGCAGTTCTTGATTTTACAAAGTAGCCGTGGTACAAAAATAGCCATTCACAAACATCACGTTAAAGATGACATACCTTAAAGACCTTACCACTGGAGGTGGGACATGCTGTGAATTACATCGCTGCACCTTTAATACTAAAAGCCCATGAAAAAAAGTAGAGCTACAAGTGACAGAGCAGTGGCTTCTCCTGTGGGCTGCTTTAAACAGTTGAGGAAGCAGAGAAATGAAAATAACCTGTTTGTTCTTATCCAAGAAACGTGCAATTAAGTTATACTCTGAGAAGACAAAGTACTATGACCTAAAAATCAAGACAATTGATGAATTAACTTCATGCTGTCTTTGTAATATGAAGTGCAAAGGATATCCTAATGTAATAGAAAGCAGAGACTTTCTCAGGATGTAGGTTACGCACTACGATCTGCCTGGTATTGACAAAAGTCATAAATCAAGGCTCCTAAAATCTCAAGAATTTTAACCAGATGTGATTATGTCAATAGCGATCTTGATTATTTTCACTTGCTTTACCTTGGGACAGTGACAGGAAGTTGAGTGTTTTCACGTTTTCAGCTTTTTCCTTTTGTGTGTGTAGCGAGGAAAGTAGCTACATATTCATAAATACAGAGGATCTCATCTATTCACAGGACTCCAGGGCTAAAGGCCTTGAGCAAGGCATCAGCTATTATGAGAGGCCCAATAAAGTTATGGGCACAGTCAATCCCAGAGTAACCATCAACACCAACACCTTTTCATCCAGGAGCAAAGTGGCTGAACTTAGGAAGTCAGTTTTACTTACAGATTTCCACATACCTGCCACTTGCAGAATCTCGACCTTCGGTTTTGCAGCCAGGAAGTTCCTTCACTTCACAGAGAAGCAAAGGCAGCACATCCTGACAGACATACACTCCCACATCAGCCTAGAGGCAGTTTCTTGGTCCCGGTTCTGAAAAGGATTTCAGCCCTTACTGTTGAATCATTGGGGATAAGCTGCGGAAGCCGGGACTTTCAATTTTCTAGAAAGCACCTGTGTTTTGCCTGAACTTTTGCAGTTGCTTCTCAATGTAGCATTATGAAATGTTGGAGACCAGAGGCTGAGGAAAAGCTCCTTGACATTCAGCAGAAAAGCTTTCTTCTGCTCCATTTATACTGCATTGATTGAAGAAAGGCCAATGAGCTCTGTCTGCCTTTCAGCTTTGGCAAGATGATCAAATCCTTCAAGCAAACGTTTCTGTCCCTGGACCTGCAGTCCCCTCGGTGGACCTCAGCAGAGACGATGGTAACCACTAATGGCCAGGGGAACAGAGCTCTCTGCAGCCAGGGTGCTGCAGAGCTAGGGTGGATTTGGGATTGTCTGTTCAACATGGAGGAGCGGGGAAGCATGGTTTTGCAAGGGGAGGCATCAAGCAATTTCAGGTGGGGGGGTATCCCTAGCCTGCAGCTAAGAGGCTGCCCAGTATTATCTGACATACACAATACTTTCATGCTGGTTTGGAAGGAATAGCTATTCATTTATGTCACCTTTAGTATTCATGTCATGGTTACTGTGACTTTTGCTACCTTTCAGGCAAAGGATTATGAACTGCGTCAGTACGAGACGGCAAAGTGGGTCAGCACGGTCATTAGGGGAGAAACACAGAAGGAGGCGATGCGCCAAGGCTTCTGGAAACTCTTTCACTACATCCAAGGGAAGAATGAGAAAGGTACAATGAGCTGGTTTTGAACTGCAAGAGGCACAAATGGGAGATGAAGCTAAACTGCATAAAAGAACAGATGAGCTGTTATACACAGCAAGTTCCCTTTCCTGATCTAACACCCCTATGACTCCATTAGGCCATTCTACCCGTGAGATTGCTTTAGTACCTGCTTTTAGGATAAGCCTGCATCCCATTTTACAGCTGCATTCAGGCACTGTCTTTGCTTGCAGCTCAGACTTTTTTTTTTTTTCCTTTCCTGTCCTCTAGAAATGAAGATTGATATGACCGTACCTGTGACCTGCCTGATAAAATCTGCCTGCACAGACTTCAAGATCTCTTTCTTTGTGCCATTTGAACACCAGGACTCCCCACCCCAGCCCACCGACTCAGATGTGTTTATTGAAGAGCGGAAAGCAGCAGCCATCTTTGTCCGGTAAGCAGCATCAGCATGGCTCACAAATGAGGGTAGCTACTGAAACAGGTTTGTGTACCAAGAACCTGGACTACTTTTTCTTACAGCTGATTTTAACCATGGATATATCCTGCTGTTCAGAGCCTTGATGGGCAAAACCTGAGCATTTGGATATCTTTCTTATGCTTGGGTGTGACCAAGTTTTGAAAGGTTCATTCTTCAGCAGACTCTTGAATATTGCATTGAATGGGTTTCCTACAAAAGCAGCCTACAAAATCCTCTTCTCTTGGGCAGATTCTGTGCTATGGAACACCTAAAACACTCTTTCAGCCCCCTTTATGTCCCACAAAACCTGCATGGCAGATCTCCATTACAGAAAAAGCACCTAAAGCTGCATTTGCTTTCTCCGCATTTATTAAAGCCACAGGCAACAATCTATGTCAGCTAATGCTCTCAGAATTTGAAGCAACTTATTTTTTTAAATCCTACCTTTTAAAATAGCATACATAGCCATATGCTCCCTGACAGCTAGTTCTGCATAGTTTACCTAATACCTACAAACTGCATCAGAAGTGCTCAAGTTGAAAGCCTGAAGTTCCCTTCTGTGAAAATAAATAGCAGAGGCTTGAACTCCTAACAAACCTCCCTTTTCACTTCTACCAGGTCCTTTGGTGGATTTGCCTCCCCAGAGAAATATGCTGAGGAAGCTGAAGTCTTGGCCAGAATCTTAAGAAACAGAGGCCAACCATTCCATGAAGACTTCTTCTATACTGCAGGCTATGACAGTCCCTTCAAGCTCTTTAACAGGCACAATGAAGTGTGGTATTTTAAGAAGTAATATGGTGGTGGTGGGGAATATTAAGAGGCTACTAATCAGCTCTGGATGGAAGCAGACCTTATTAATGGCTTTTGCTTTAGTGCAGAAGAGATTTAATTTGCACGTGGACACAGGATCATGTCTAATTTGTTTTCTCTAGGATGGAATACTATTCCGGCTAAAAAGATTTCAGCTCTTTCTACAAGACATAATTTAAATTCAAGTCAACAGTACCAGCTGGAGTGGGAGGGGGATATGGCAAACCTATTCCTCTTAATGAAAGGTTCTAAGGAACACTTAATAATCTGAAAATATTCCTGCAAAACAGTTTGGATGTCTAGTTTTACTTCTCATTAGAAGTGCCACAGCAATAGCTCAAGTGTTGTGGAGAATGAGTTCTTCATAGAGCTGACTTTCCCCATACTGATATCACTCCTGAGACAGAAAAATGAGGGAAATTCAATTTTTTCAGAGGAGAAGCCTACCATTAATGAATTTTGGGAAGCAGCAACACTTTAGCAGGTCCTAGTGCCTCATAAGCAGTAACATTTTTCTTTAAATAGTATTCATAAAATCCCCCACCTCTCTGCTCTATTATTTTTTTTCTTTCCCTCATGGAAGGTGGATGCTGTGTTGCTCCAGACTAATGCCAGTGACCAGACTAGACCAAGAGTCCATTGGAAAAGGGTTAACAGTGTCCAAAGCTGTATGATTATTATGCGTATATCACCCACGCCTGAACACACAATACCAGACTTACTGCTGGTCTGTAATTTTAGGGGCAAATACACAAGCATTAGTGTTTAGCTCTCACCTACAAAACACTAATTATACTTCAGTTACTTAGCTTTGTCCAAATGCTGGTATTGGTCAGGTCAACTGCAGTCTGCATACTAGCAATACCAGACACTTAAGTCTTCTGCAGGACTACCATTTAAACTACTTTAGTCCCTGCTCTTCCAAGTATTTGAAGCTTTTATAAAGTAGCCTAGAGCTGTTTCAAACTGTTCAAGTCAGAAAGCAGTTCACAACAACAGGTAGAGTTTACAAATTTTTATTGGTTCCAACCAATACCAGGCAAAGCAGTGTGGTAAAAAAACCTTGGCTTTTTTAATGCTGTTCATTCAAGTGTAACCCATTATTCTGCAATCTTCCACCTATTAAGACAGACATAAGAACAATTATAAGGCACCAAACCAGCACAAGAAGCTTGCTGAACAACTCAGACCTTAGATTTTCATCTCTGTTCAGAGAGAGAGTTCAAGCTAAGGTTATCATCATTTGTTCCAGCAAATAAACTTTATTATTACTACAGTTACACTCACCTCTTCTGTTCTTCATACAGTAGTTTCAAAGTTGCCTCCTCACCTGAAGCAAGAAAACACAATTAACATATGCAGTAGCACAACTGTTAAAAGCTCCACAGCAGCTTTGTAACCTCAGAGAAAAAGTGGAACGGAAATGGCAATATCACAGTAATTCATTTGGCAGAATCGAGTTTCATCAGTGGCTACAAATGCTCCCAGAAGTTTCTAACAGAATTCATCTGATATATGGTCTTACCCAAGCAAGTTGCCAAAGTTGCAGCGCAGTCCTTTCCTAAGAAAGAGAGAAGTTTCAGAATAACAGATATCACTATATGCCAGTTTATTTTCTATGAAGTTCTATTCACCAAACCGATTTTACCTACAAGGAGGCTGCATTTCAGCTGGCAACTGACAAGAACTTCAACACCCAAACAGGATACACAAAGCTTACAAATTCTAACTGAATTGGAAATATAGAATTACTAATATTGGAACAATCAGGGAAAAGTACAAAGCTACTGCTTGCTTTGTGATACTGTCCCTCCCCAACAGAGGGTTGTATTCAATGAGTTTCAATACCTAAAGTACAAGTCCCATGGAAATCATCTCAAAAAAAAAATCTATCCTTAAAAGTGAGAACCAGTCTGTTGAAGGAAACAAATTTGTACAGCAATCATCTAGAACTTGACCATAAGTTTGTGTACAGCCAACATAACCAGCATATAGGGTTTGTTTTGTTTAATTCCAGAGTGCAGTGGTATAGTGCCAGTTCACAGAATAGACAGATCCATCAGATATTTAGTTATGACAGGAGTTACATTTGCTGCTGTGCATTCTGCTGTACTACATTATCAACACTGTATTGGCTAAGTGGTCTCCACCAATTCAGCTCCTTTACTATTTCCACTGTGTGAAGACATCAAGCAATAAAACCCCAGTTTTTAAAGAATCACTGAGGCAACATCAATCATTCCGTTCATACAAACGGAACTCTACATAACATTTACCACTGACTGCAGTTCAGAAATTGTCACGGTATCTGCTCAGAAAGAGCCCTTCCTTTTCAAGTCAAATTCAGAATTACATCGAAGTGCATTCTTGCCTCAAGCACATCATGTTTATTCCCACAGTAGCTGAGTGGGAGAATCAGAATACAACAAAGGAACACAAATCAGATCTATTATAGAACTAATTTTAGGCACCACTATCTAGGCATTTGGCACAAAGACAATATTCCAGTCATTATCCAACCCCAGGTACTCCTCACTTACCTGAGACGTAAGTTAGTCCTGTTTCTCACACAAACTCCCCATGAGCTTCACCCTGCAACAAGTGAAATTTTATTAACACTCTCCTTGGCAGTGCTTCAAGAGTTAGTTTGAATGCATGTACTGTTTCAGTGCAAGAGTCCTCCTCAGCCTCTTTCAGAGAGATTCCCATTGCTTAGAATTAATCATCACAAACAGTACATGCTTAGAGAAGCTTAGTGGTTTGTTACTTTTGTTCCTCCTTAGAGCAGGACCTGACCTCAGCATTTCAGACCTTACCCCCAACCACGTCTTCATTCACATCACGTAAAAGCTCTAGTCTAGCCAGACAAATAATTTACCATTTCAACTATTTAAGATCAGTGCTGCTCCCTGCAAAAGCCCACTACTTAATTTAACTCATAAAAAGATCAATAGCAAATAATAGTCCTGGTTTTGTTTAGCACAAGCTCTGCACTACCAAGTTACCACATTCTTCCTTATCAACTAGAAACTCAAGCAGTCCATAGCGGTTACATTATTTCAACTGGTCTATACTATTTCTTTTCAAGTTACAGAAAGCAGATAACATTCACAAGCAGTACAGTCTTACAGCAACCAAAAAGCAAGCAGCTTACCAAGTAAGCATCTGTCACAAAGCACCCGGCAGCCCTCTTATTAAGGCTTCCAGAAGCATCTTTGTTAGAACCATTACTGTCTCTTATCACCATCTTTGGCCCCAAAATACGAGATTCAGTCTCTAGCACCTTGGGTAAATGAACCCTGCAGGCTGCTGGTAACCTGTCATCTACTTGGTAGAGGTAAGAAAATCCTCAGGGAACCTTCTGCTTAACACTGCAGCTACGCTGTGAGTAGAGGCCAGTATCAAGTAACTTTCCCATCACCTACCACACAGTTCTGACTAGTCATATGCATTTGCTGGCAACTTACCTTTGCTGGTAGCACTACAAACTGCATCGCTTCACAGCTCCACCACACCAGCCCTGGAACAAAGCAAACTATCAGGAAAGCACACAAGCAAGTACTTAAGGATGAGATCTAGTCAGGTGCCTGAAGTCAGATAGAGCTAATTGCAGACCTCCATGGTTGAAGTCAAGGTAGTCACATCTCATCACACAGGCAGCTCACATTGTCAGTCACTGGACAACTATCTGCTTAGGCTAAGGCTGCTATGGGGAAAGAGGGCAAATACACAAATAGCATTACCCAAGCAACTTCGTGAGCTCACACCCACACAGTGAAGAGTTTTGCACAAACCAGCCTGTCAAGGCTGGGCCTTAGCCGGCAGTTCTCCCTTCCTGTTTGGCCAAGATGCAAGAAGGAGCCAACACCAGCCCCTTGCACCTCCTCCCCAGCTGAGCTACAGTTAAATACTTCATTTCCTAGGCATATATTTTTTAGGCTAATACGTGAAAAGTTAAAACAAATACTTACATCATTATGAGAAACACTTTGTAAGCCTGCAAAAGAAGAGCTGCTATTAGACAGAGTCCAGCAGAAAGTTTTAGCGTGGCTGAAGTTCCAGTGGAATACTGTATCAGCATTTAGTCAAGTTTTATCCTCACTGGGATCAGAGACCTGATTCAACATCATGTACAGTAGACCACAACACTTTCATCCCCTTCCACAATGGGGGAATGCAAAGCCCTCCCCAGCACTCCCAACACCCTTGAGATGTTAATTTGTCAACTCCAGAGACAACTGAACTCTGCCATTTAGAGGTTTGCTCTTTTCTGCAGAATACAGCAACATGAACTTTGCATAAACATCTAAGTTGGCCTACACTGAGAAAAGCAGGTGGTCAGATACTAGATTTATAGTACTGCCACATTCACCATTCACCACATTTATTCTCAACAGGCAATGCTAGAAATCTTTAACACCACAAAACAATTACTTAATGCTTTTCTTGTGAAGCACAGGGGATCTGATGGTACACCTAGGGTACTAGTATTTTTGCTTCAGATTTTCTAGAAACAAAATGCTCAAATGCAGCACAGCCAAGCATAGCATCCGTCTAAAAAATGTTTTGCAATTACCTCCAATTAGCAAGGCCTCAACTTTGCAACACCAGTAACAGGTCAAGTAGCTTCTCACACCGGAGGCACAGGTACCCTCTTGTCTAGGGCAGCCTGCAAAGCAACAAAACACTTACAGAACTTGGAGCACTATTAACAAATCAATCAAGATTTTGTATTACTGAAATAGCAAGTTTTATCAGCTGTATTTGTGCTTCACTTCACAAGCACAGCCTACTCTTATCCTTCCAAATACATCCTTACAAAATTTTTAATGCTCGGCCCATTTACTGATCTTCTGAGACAAGTTTTCAGAACACATTCACAGAGCAAAAGGAAGTAGTGTTTCACTCTCAGCTTTCCACAGGAACTGTCTGTCCAACTCAGCCTAAGGTACAGGGGGCTGCAGCAGACAGGAGTGAACGACAAGAGCGTGATCACCACAGGTCATCTGCTGAATCATGCCACCATCACACACAGCCTTTTCACACATCAGGGATATCAATTACTTTTCACAGGCACAGGCAATACAATATTTACCTTGCAGAGCTTATAGCTTCATCTCCCAGTGCCTGCAACAAAAGAAATTAAAAAGAATCAGATTCCCTCAGCCTCCATGGCCAAGCCTACACCTCCTAGCAAGGGATCACAAGAGGTAGATACATCAGATAGGAGCGAAAGACAAAGTTGTTCGTCACAGGATACTCTGCTGAACTATGCCATCATCACTGCATCTGCCTCAGAATGACAGTACCAAGGCAATCGCCTCTTGCAACAGCTTCGAAAAATTAAGTTCTCCCAATAAAACATAGTAAGAAATACTCCAGAGCTTTTGAATACTAGCAAGCATCAATTGCTTCTGCACATTAGAGGAAACTGATCCCAAAGCAGTTCCCTACGGTTCTCACCAGGTGATGTTTCTTCTGCAAGTCTTCCAAGTGCACAATTCAAAGCCTGGAAGAAGAAAAAAAAAAAACCCTTATCAGCAGCATATTCAGAAGTCAAACCATCAAGAGGAATTCTAAGACGTCGTGCCTCAGAGGAAAGTTATGGTGGTAAAAGTTCTCATCACTCTCTTGGTCAAGAGTAGCAAATAAGTGTCATCATTGTGGCACCAGAGGGAAAACCTGGCTCCAGGCATAAAGCCTGCCTACTAAGGCTAGTAGAACAAAAGATACTATCCAGACAAACACTAAGCACCATTTTATGTTGAATTTTCAAGAATATTTCCTACCTTGCAAAGCGGCATCAAGTCTCCATATTCGGTGGCAAACCTGGAAGAGATAACAGTTTCAGATGCTTGTAGAACATGGGGAGGAACCTCCAGCAGCAACACTAAGCACAGAATAAAGCCTCAGCACTGAGTTTTCAGAAATCACTTCTGTCCACTACTCTTTATACCAAAACCATCATAGGCTCTCTCATTTAGCTAACGTCAATCCTGACAGTTACAGGTGGTTCAAAACATGCATCAGTCTCTTTTCTCCAAACAACAAACTACTTATTGCTGTGGACAGTGCAACAGCAGTAGCGAAGGATAAAAGGTATCTAGGGTGCTATTGTGGTCTGTTTGACAGCTGGACTAGTGATTCAGAAACAGAAGCCTCACATCCACCTTCCAGTACAAGGACATGAGTTTCCCAGTAGAAGAGGACTGCCTGACAAGACACCACAGGCCATCACTGGATTACAAGCACTGGTCCTGTAATTTACTGAGATACAAAAGCACTCCAGGCAAGTTGCTGGAAGAGTACCTACATATTATTTCTCAACTTAAACTCCGTATTTCAGAAGTAGTGTCACCGAAATCAGGAATGAGCCTCTTAACACTAATGTCATCTTAAGAAGCAGGCACTCACTCTATTCAGTGCTGGGGACATGGGCAATCTCTCCACCCAAGATGTCCACTGAATGCGAGATTCACAGAAACTTAAATCTATACAGAATATGCATAGTCACTACATTTCCCAGAACTCATTATCATATTTATATCACCCTAGCACATGCACATTAAGTCCATCAGGGGATTCATGAAGGGTCTTGGGTGGTCCCTAGTGGTGTTCAGTGGTGGCACAGGTGTGAGCTCTCGGTTGTTCTTTCCATACAAGGCCCTGACTTGGAGCATCCTTCTGTTTGTCCCACTCTTTGACCACTACAGCTGGTTTGAGCTGATAATAGAGAAACTCTTTGTGTACATTCGGGAAGCTAAATGCAGCAGCTTTCTGCAACAGCTCCGTTTATTTTGCAAGCTTAAGGATGTGGTATTCTTCACTGTTTGTTCCTGCTCCTAATTGCAAGAGGCACTTTTAATCTTTTAGTTACACATTTACATATCCGCTAGACTCTTAGTTCCTGGTTGTAACAATTCCCCCCTTTGAGACTTCCAAAGTTCATCCTTTGGGAGTCTCACCTAAATTGGTTATATAATATTTTTGACCTTCAGGATTACAAAGACAATCACAACAAGAGGTGATTAGTGGTAGACAGTGAATCGTTAGACAAGATATGATAATTATGAAAACTATCATAATAATAGCAACAAACAGCTGTTTAGCCCATGGCAAGTTTGGAAGCCAGTTGGTTAACCAAGACCAATCAAGTCCTTCCTTTTTTTTAATTCCCGAAGCCAGATCATGTATTTGTTTAATTTTCCCTTCATCGATTTCGGAATTATCAGTTAAATTGAACCAACACATTCCTTGAAATTCTTCACATCCATGATTATGTTTTAACAACAAAAATCCAATTGCTGCCCTAGTCTTTAAAGTGGCTTGTCTAAGCTGACTTAATTCTTCTATAGGTGACAACGCTTGTGAAGTATAACTGATATTTTTGACTAAGGCACAAGCTAGTCTCTTCATTGTCTGATAATTCCTTGCAGCTCTGACTCCTGGGGTTAAAAAGGCTGCCACTGAGATCATCCAGGAGGTAATCTCGTGTGGACTAAACTAGACTTTACATTAGAGGTGCTATTACAAGACAAATGTGGCACACTTAAAAACATGTCTACAAGATTGGGTACAATTGACAAATCTCACACAACTTTCTGCAGGAAAAGAGTTCCCAATTCTCACTGTAATCATCTATCTAACTTCTCACTGTTCTGCCCTGAAGTTTCAAAATTAGTAGTAACATGGTTTCCTGAGGACAGGCCTTATTACCAATTTCCCAACTAATGGTATTTCCATCTGGAAGTTTAGTGCTATATTGGAAAGTATAATTTCTAAGAAAGTCTAACGGAGTTGGTACTCCAACTAAACATGATGTGAACACATTAGTGTCAGATTTTCCTGCCTGTAGACAAAAGGTAGAAGTATTTATTACTTTAGTAGCTAGCTGTTCCCACAGATTTGCCTCTGGGTCCCATAAGGGTAACTTGTGTAGATGCCACCCTGATTCCAAATCTCTCTTTCGACATTGCATCCCAAAAGTTATATACCTTACCCATTCTCTTCCTTTACTTTGGGCCATGGAGACTAACAGAGTTCCTGCATACAACCATGGCAATAACTACAGCCCAGGTCCTCATCATCTCTGTAGCCTTAGCCTTAACAGGTCTTCAGTTGCAGCAGATTTCCACTGTACCAGGGCTGATGCTGGCTTTACTCAAGCGTACTGGACCCAGGATTCTATTCCTTCAACAGCAGTATATGTTGTCAGGAACACAATTTTACATATACTCAGTCTCCAGGATGGTGCTGGTGAACTGGAGTGTCTATGACAAGAGGTTCCGCTAGTACAATGTGCTTTTGGAGAGCTGCAAGAGTTTTTCCTAAAGAAGCCTAGTAAGATTTTAAGTCCATTTCCCCTTTTACATGGTCTTCTTTCTCCTGAGACTACTGGCATTTCATACGGCCTTCCATACACTACTTCTTAGGGGCTAATTTTATTATTGGACCCTGGTTGTATCCTAACCCTTAGAAGTGCTAATGGGAGTGAGTGCCTCCAGCCATTTCAAATAAGTCTCCTGGCACACCTTACTTATTTGTCATTTCAAAGTTTGATTCGTCCTTCCTAGCTTCCCACTTGATTGCAGTCTCCATGGCATATGTACATCCCATTGAATTCCTAGGACCTGGCTCAACCTATGCATTACTTCCATTACAAAATGTGAATCCCAATCTGATGACATTCCTATTGAGACCCCAAACCTTGGAATTATTTTAATATCTTAACCACTCCCCTCGCCTTGTTGGTGTGCCAAGGAAAAGCTTCCAGCCATCCTGAGTAGGTATCCACCACAACTAACATGTACTTGTAGCCACTTTGCCTTGGTAGTTCTTAAAAATAGATCTGCCAATAGTCCCCTGGTATTTTTCCCCATTTGGTAACTCCAGGAGGAGATCTCTTCTGTTCATCGGGTTATTCTTCTGGCAAGTTACACACCTTTCAGTCACAGATTTAAGTATTTCTGTCATTCGTACACTAATAACCTGATTGCAGAGACTATCAATTATGGCCTCACCTCCCCAAAGCGTCATGTTTTTCCTTTAAAATCTTGATCTTTACCTGTGGAGGTAGCACTCTAACTTGCTTATTGGGCATTATTAACCAACCCTTTTCATTCATTGCTGCCTTCAGATGCACTGCTAGATGTCTATCTGCCTTACTATAATCAGGGTCTGACACAAACAGTTCTATCGGTTTGGCCTGTACAAATGCAACGATGCTTTCTTCTGCTACCTCCTTAGCAGCCTTATCAGCCAATTGATGTCCCATGTTTACCGCAGCTTGTCCAAAGTGGTGAGCTCTACAGTGCATTTGCATAAACATCTAAGTTGCCTAAACTGAGAAAAGCAGGTGGTCAGATACTAGATTTATAGTACTGCCACATTCACCATTCACCACATTTATTCTCAACAGGCACATGCTAGTAATCTTTAACACCACAAAACAATTACTTAATGCTTTTCTTGTGAAGCACAGGGGATCTGACGGTACACCTAGGGTACTAGTATTTTTGCTTCAGATTTTCTAGAAACAAAATGGATTTGTAGACCCTCTTATCTCCAAAAGCAAACTCCCAAGTTCAAATGCAGCACAGCCAAGCATAGCATCCATCTAAAAAATGTTTTGCAATTACCTTCAATTAGCAAGGCCTCAACTTTGCAACACCAGTAACAGGTCAAGTAGCTTCTCACACCGGAGGCACAGGTACCCTCTTGTCTAGGGCAGCCTGCAAAGCAACAAAACACTTACAGAACTTGGAGCACTATTAACAAATCAATCAAGATTTTGTATTATTGAAATAGCAAGTTTTATCAGCTGTATTTGTGCTTCACTTCACAAGCACAGCCTACTCTTACCCTTCCAAATACATCCTTACAAAATTTTTAATGCTCGGCCCATTTACTGATCTTCTGAGACAAGTTTTCAGAACACATTCACAGAGCAAAAGGAAGTAGTGTTTCACTCTCAGCTTTCCACAGGAATTGTCTGTCAAACTCAGCCTAAGGTACAGGGGGCTGCAGCAGACAGGAGTGAATGACAACAGCGTGATCACCACAGGTCATCTGCTGAATCATGCCACCATCACACACGGCCCTTTCACACATCAGGGATATCAATTACTTTTCACAGGTACAGGCAATACAATATTTACCTTGCAGAGCTTATAGCTTCATCTCCCAGTGCCTGCAACAAAAGAAATTAAAAAAAAAGAATCAGATTCCCTCAGCCTCCATGGCCAAGCCTACACCTCCTAGCAAGGGATCACAAGAGGTAGATACATCAGATAGGAGCGAAAGACAAAGTTGTTCGTCACAGGATACTCTGCTGAACTATGCCATCATCACTGCATCTGCCTCAGACTGACAGTACCAAGGCAATCGCCTCTTGCAACAGCTTCGAAAAATTAAGTTCTCCCAATAAAACATAGTAAGAAATACTCCAGAGTTTTTGAATACTAGCAAGCATCAATTGCTTCTGCACATTAGAGGAAACTGATCCCAAAGCAGTTCCCTACGATTCTCACCAGGTGATGTTTCTTCTGCAAGTCTTCCAAGTGCACAATTCAAAGCCTGGAAGAAGAAAAAAAAAAAACCTTATCAGCAGCATATTCAGAAGTCAAACCATCAAGAGGAATTCTAAGACGTCGTGCCTCAGAGGAAAGTTATGGTGGTAAAAGTTCTCATCACTCTCTTGGTCAAGAGTAGCAAATAAATGTCATCATTGTGGCACCAGAGGGAAAACCTGGCTCCAGGCATAAAGCCTGCCTACTAAGGCTAGTAGAACAAAAGATACTATCCAGACAAACACTAAGCACCATTTTATGTTGAATTTTCAAGAATATTTCCTACCTTGCAAAGCGGCATCAAGTCTCCATATTCGGTGGCAAACCTGGAAGAGATACAACAGTTTCAGACGCTTGTAGAACATGGGGAGGAACCTCCAGCAGCAACACTAAGCACAGAATAAAGCCTCAGCACAGAGTTTTCAGAAATCACTTCTGTCCACTACTCTTTATACCAAAACCATCATAGGCTCTCTCATTTAGCTAACGTCAATCCTGACAGTTACAGGTGGTTCAAAACATGCATCAGTCTCTTTTCTCCAAACAACAAACTACTTATTGCTGTGGACAGTGCAACAGCAGTAGCGAAGGATAAAAGGTATCTAGGGTGCTATTGTGGTCTGTTTGACAGCTGGACTAGTGATTCAGAAACAGAAGCCTCACATCCACCTTCCAGTACAAGGACATGAGTTTCCCAGTAGAAGAGGACTGCCTGACAAGACACCACAGGCCATCACTGGATTACAAGCACTGGTCCTGTAATTTACTAAGATACAAAAGCACTCCAGGCAAGTTGCTGGAAGAGTACCTACATATTATTTCTCAACTTAAAACTCCGTATTTCAGAAGCAGCACCTACCTGTTTTGAAGCCATGCGAGGAAAGCGTAGTTGGTGCATCTTAAACTGAAAATGAAACCGTATCCATTAGTTTTTTTTCTTTGAAGAATTAAGATGTTCACACAGTCTTGAAAAAAGCGAGAAAAATTCAAAACAATACTGACCCCTACACCAAAGCTCTCTGATGCAATCTACACTTCAGCTCTTTTGAGAAAAGGCCACAAAAATAGTTAGCCCATATTTTTAAGCAGGATAGAACCACTGAAGTTTTGTTTTTGCTACAGCTTCAATTCTAGTGTATACCACCAGCAGCCATGAACTTCGTTTGGCTGCTCAGAAAGGACCACAGAGTGTTTCAGCCACACCATACACACCATTACATGCTATTCCGTGCCCAGCTCAGATATGTTGGTATTCATCACCCTCTCAGATGTCCCTACCAACATAGTTTTCATCATGTGCAGGCACATGGAACTCCAAGTGAGCTATCATGCTACTTTGTTAACATAGGGTACTTAATTGTAACACTTCGAAAGCTTGCTATTACCCAGAGCACATGACACAAGTATGGCCGGCTGCCCATTTATCAATATCAACTGATTAAAAAATCAATTTTGCAGGGGGCAGCCTCCATCTTCCCCACAACAAAAGGGCTCTCCCCAGCCTGCCATCTGCTTCCAAGCATTAATTTACAGAGGAGTAGGCAAACCTTAATCCTACCACAACGCTACTAAATTTTGCACAATACTTTCCATTTATAGGTTAAAGTTACCTCATTAAAGCCCAGCACGGAGTTAAAAAAAAAAAAGAGAAATCTACCGCTAATCTTTGCAGGAGGCACATGCCATCTCGCCATCTTCCAGAGGCATTCCCCACGTGAAAAGGGCTCCCAGGCTAGAGCCCGCGAGGCAAGCAGCACCCCACTTCTCAGCAAACACTCCTGAGCTTTTGCCGTTTCCAAACCCCGAGGCGAGACCAGGCTGCAGACTCGGCCTCTCCGCAGGGCTCACGCCCAGGGCGCTCCCCACAAGGCCGAAGCTCCACGGGCCCGCTACCTCCCTGGGGCCTGCGCTGGCCTTCCCTTCCTGCAGACCGCGGTGGGGGCTCCACAGCGCCCCTTCTCCCACACCACCCCCTGCTGGGGGTCCCCGCTACCTGCCGCCCCCTCAGGGCGGCCATGAGGCGGGAGTCCCTTCAGAGCGCCCCAGCGGCCCGGGCCGCAGACCAGGCCGCGCCGACACAATCCACCTCCATCCTCCCCCACCAGCACCCATCGGGGACCGAGCCCCACCCGCAGCGCCTCTTCACCCTCCCGCGGAGCGGTGCGGGCCCACGCCGGGCGGGAAACCCCCCCAACTCACCGCCAGGGCCCCGCCGGCTGCAACCCAGCACCCGACTCCGCGCGCCGAAAAGGGCGTGTCTGCTTCTGCGCGCCCCTTATATAGTCCCGGAGCCGGTCACGTGAGCGCGGCGCGGCGTGCGCAGCGCTGCCCCTCCCCTCTCCGCGTCACGCGTGGGCGTGGCGCAGGGGGGCGTGGCGGGGGCCGTGGCGAGGGGAGCGATGCGCGCCGCGGCCTCACGGGCGGGAATTTTCTTCCGGGGTGCGGCCCGCTCGGGGGGGGTTTCGCTTCCGGGACGGCGCTGCGGGCCCTTCCCACCCCCGCCAGGTCGGTACCGGCGCGGCGCGGGCCCGGCGGGACGGCCAGGGCCGGGCAGGGCGGGGCCGGGCGGGGCGGGGCGGGGCGGGGTGGGGTGGGGCGGGGCGGGGGGAGGCCCGGGCTCGCCCCGCCCGTGAGGCGCCGTCACGCCCGCGGGGACCAGCGCAGGGGGGCCGGGGAGCGCGGCCGCGCCCCGCCGCCCCCCCCCCGCCCCGCCTTCCTCCCCTCAGGGCTGCGGGGCCTCCGCCGGCCGGGCCCGTCCCTCCCTGAGGGCTCCGCGGTGTCCCCCCCCGGGCTCGTCCCGATCCCCCGCGGGAGGGGGGGCGGCGCGTTGTCAGCCCCTCGGGCGGGGCGGCCTGCGGTTGGCTTAGCCCCGGGGGCGAGGGGAGGGTGGGTCTCGGTCCGCCGCCCCCGCGGAGCCCCGGGCCGGGGTCCCGGGGCGCCCCGGTGGAGCTGTCAGGGGTAAAAATGAACGGCGACCGCCGCGCGCCGGCAGCGAAGGCCCGGAGTCGGCGCTTACGAGCCTTTTAGCGGGGTTTTCCCAAGCACTGTTAAATTCACTCATGTAGCTGAGGCGGGGCAGGACGAGAAAGGCAGCATCTCTCATCTCGATTCAGAATTACTGTTGTTTTTGTCTTTGCTAAGGTTCCGTCGTAATTTGAAAGTAGTCAGGTTGGCCAGTCGTGGTAAATCTCAGCCCCAAAAGCCGAGACTTTTCAGTTCCGACTCCTCCGTACAGCTCCTCAGCTCGACAGCTTCCTGACAAAGGGTATATCCAGCGTGAGCATCGCTTGCTGCAGATGCTGTGTCCCAGCTTGTTACCAGGGCCTGACGGATCGAGAATTTCTCCAGGTCTCCGTAGTTGCACTTGCCTCAAAGGGTGAAAGGCATTTTCTGAGATAAGCGAGTCCAAGTCTCAGCCGGTGACACTTTAAGTTGTAATAAAAATAGATAAGATTCTCAGTGCGTTCTCTGTGAAGAGCATTGCTCAGCAGGAGATCCCATTCATCCTGCAGGTAAAGGATGAGCAGTCTGGCACTGGGAAAGACAAAGATTAGGATGTCATTGCGCTGCCGGCTGAGGTGCGTAAGCTTATGATAGACCCCTTAGCTGGGAGGACAGAAATCATCTTCTGACAAGGGTATTCTGAACCAAAAAGATAGAAACTCCCTTGCCAATCTCTAACTGAGGTTGTCCCCAAAGCATATCATAAAATGCCGCTTCCTCGATATTGAGGTAACGAAGCTACATGGGTCCTTTTCTCCCACCATCAGTGGCAGATAGATTTTTCCCTGCCTTTGGCGCAAAAGCTCGCAAGTAGCTTTTTTGGGCTCCCTTGGGAGCGGCTGACTTCTGACCGGAGCCATATACAGGCTGGCTCAGCAGTTAGAGTCTGAGTGTACTTTTCTCCCCTTTCTGTACGCCCCCAGCTGTGACCCCCTGAGAAGCAAACAGTCGGGCTGCGCCCCAGCCTGGCCTCCCCGTGTGAGCCTCCCCGGGCGCTCGCTGCCTCGGCAGGGGTGTTTGGCCTCGCAAAGGAGGCCTGCCCGCCTTGCCTTTGCTTGCCTGCCTTTGGTTGCCTTCCTTAGGAGAGTGCTTTGGGGTTTATCGCTTTAGAAGCTGGTGGTTTGGGAAGACTATGAGATTACAGGCTCCCCAATACTGTAAGCATTTGCACGTACTCGATGTGATTTCGTCTGTGTGAGTGTTCCTGATGGTATAAGTGAGACAGCTTTTTGAGGAAAACCCTGTGTGTGCTTAAACGCTGCAGGGTTAGTGCTGGAGATACCAGCCCTGTAAGAGAGGAAATGACTTATTCAGGTTATTTGCACTTCCATTTTTCATTTTAATGACCATCAGTACAGTATAAACGCTGAATAGACAGTGGGGAAAAATCAAATTGATAAGATGCAGTGCTTCTCTGTGGTTTGGGGTGGGACGTCATGTAATAGTTAGCTAATCCTGCTGCTATATCCTCCAGCAAAACAAAAAATGATGAAGCTTGATGTTCTTGATTGTGCTTGGGAGAACCCAGTTTCTCTGTGCTATATTTTTTCTTTCTTTTCTTTTTTCCTTCTAAAGGGGAAGGGGGCAAAAAGTTTTCAGACCATCTTACTACATCAGAAGAAAAAAGTAAAACAAGATACCGCCCCCTCTTCTTCCCCTTTACATGTTACTCGTAACGTTACAGGTAAGACATTGGGTTTCTTATTTCACTGTGTTTTGTGCGTTTGAAGTTCTGCTCTTAATGTTGTGGCGATGCGGATGTGTGCTATAGTTGCTTCGTTGTTTTTTGTGGGGTTTTTTTGCTTTCTTCTAAAAATAGGGGAAGGGGAGGAGAAGCCTTTAGACATGGCGCTGTTAAGCTGCACCTCGTGAAGTTTTGTGCGCCCCTGATCTCAGCTACCCAGAGACGCAGCCGCCCAGCCATTTAGTAATCTCTTTGCACGACTTCACAAGATTGACAGGCTGTCCTGCAGCTTCAGGTTTAGTAACATATTTTGCCAAGTTTGCACAGAGTCTGCTTTGGCATCTGAACATGCGCTATCCTGCAACCTTCATAGATTAAACAAAAAAAAGTCCTTCAAAGGCACACATGCCTTACTGTGTGCTAGTCCCTTCGATTCGGAGATTTCTTGGAGCAGGCACTGTGAGCCTTAGTATTCCCAGCCTGCCTGAAATTGTTTTGATATCTGCAGCACTCTGCTTAATCGACACTTCAGATGCCATCCAGCTTGGAAGCTCTTCATGCCACGAGTGGTCTTTAACATATTTACTTTCCTTTTTTTTTTTTTTTTTTTTTCTTTTTGGGCAAGTTTACATCTAATTTTGGATCGTTCTGAATTTTTACCATATATGGTCAGGGCTCCTTTTCAAACTTTGCCAAAATGAAACGTGATGATTGTAGAAAAATGAATTATGGAAGGAAAAATAGGAGAGCTAGTTTGTTAATCCCCATTGTTCATAAGTTATATTTTGCCATATGCAATATCTCAAATGGCACAAACGTCAGCTTCTTTTGCCAGGGAGTCACTTGCGCCCAGTGGATGGTCTGATAAGCTGGTGTTTAGAACTGGATTTTGTTCTTTTTCTTTCACCGGCATGTTATATGTTTTTTACCATGTGTCAGAAACGCCACTGATGAGTAACTTGGGTTAAATGATGTATTTAAGATGCTTTGAGGTCAAACGTGTGCTGGTCAGCTTTTGAAAAGCCTCTGAGGAGGATTTAGGACCTGGTGTCTCCTTCCTGATTCCTGTTCTACAGAGGAGGGATAGCAATATTACTTTCCCTTTTCAAAGTGCTTAGAAGGTACAAGTGCTAAGTATTTTGATCCATTATGCAATCAGTTGCCTATTTTTAGTGCCTGAACCATTTTTAATGTTCTTTGTACAATGCAAATGTGCTTTTATTGAGGCTGACAGAACAAACTGTTTCAAGCACTTAAGCCACAGGGAATGGGGATCTATCGGGGACTGGTTTAACATAACTCTTGTGAAAGGTGGTGTACAGCACATAAAGATCAGAGGACTGCTGCGAGGCGCCTGTAAATTAATTGGTGAGAGACTTCTCTAAAAATCCCAGTATTTCAAACTGCATGAAAGTAGGTGAAAAATGTTTTAAATGCAAATGATAGGCTAGCTCTGTTAACGTTGGTATTTTTTACCCCCTTTCCAGTAGGGTCGTGCACCTGCAACTGGGACAGCCATGGAGAAGAGTGGGAACATTCAGCTGGAGATTCCTGACTTCAGTAACTCTGTCCTGAGCCACCTGAATCAGTTACGCATGCAGGGGCGCCTGTGTGACATCGTGGTCAACGTCCAGGGGCAAGCTTTCCGTGCTCACAAGGTGGTGCTGGCTGCCAGCTCGCCCTACTTCCGCGACCACATGTCCTTGAACGAAATGAGCACCGTTTCCATTTCTGTCATCAAGAACCCTTCTGTTTTCGAGCAGCTCCTTTCCTTTTGTTACACCGGTAGGATATGTCTGCAGCTGGCTGACATCATCAGTTACCTAACAGCTGCCAGTTTCTTGCAGATGCAGCACATCATAGACAAGTGCACACAGATTCTCGAGGGAATTCATTTCAAAATTAATGTGGCAGAGGTGGAAGCAGAATTGAGCCAGACCAGGACAAAGCATCAGGAAAGACCACCGGAGTCTCACCGGGTCACGCCAAATCTAAACCGTTCTCTCAGCCCGCGTCACAACACCCCGAAGGGGAGTCGCCTGGGTCAGGTTAGCACGGTGCTGGACATTCGGGAGCTCAGCCCACCTGAGGAGTCCACCAGCCCCCAGATAATTGAGCAGAGTTCGGATGTGGAAAGCAGGGAGCCCATACTACGAATTAACAGAGCAGGACAGTGGTACGTTGAGACGGGAATGGGAGACCGCGGCGGACGGAACGATGATGACGTCCGGGTGCTAGGAGGAGTTCGCATTAAAACAGAGAACCTGGAGGAGTGGCTTGGGGCAGATCATCAGCCGTCGGGAGAAGATGGGAGCAGCGCTGAGGAGGTCACTGCTATGGTGATCGACACCACGGGCCATGGATCAATAGGCCAAGAGGCTTATGCGTTAGGGTCCTCCGGGGCCAAAGTGGTCAGGCCAACCAGTAGTGAGATTGACAGGTGAGTTTGCTTTAACTTAATTACTGACCTTGGCTCGGTAAGAGGAGGTTGTGCAAGATTTTCACTTGGCTGGGTTGGTCGCTTTGGAACATTTCATCCTTCTATTTCCTGTGGCCACCTTAAGGATAAGCACTGAAGGAATTTTTTCCTGGTGTTAGGAAGTGTATCCGGTTTGGGTTATAGTCTTTTGGCTGGGTAGTGATTAGCCCAGGATCTCCAGGTACAGGCTAGCTTGGGAAATTAATTAGCACTTGGAGGTGCACAGGTTGGATTCTCTACCTCTTTGTGTTTCAACTGAGGTGGGATTTTTGTCTAAAGAAGATGTTAATTTCAGCCTTTGTAGATTCCAGGCTCAGCATCAGAATTAATGAGGTCACATACAATATGTGTTACACAAAGTGTCATTGCAATGATGCCTTCTGGCCTGAAAATCTGAGGGTGGTTCTCTCTGAGAAACACGCTGGTCACCAGCTGTAGGTCAAGAGGAGATTTTCTTCCTGGTGCTCCAGGACAGCAGTGGGTCGTAAGCTTCCGTCTTCTGAAGCAGTTGAAGTGGGGAGCCCATCGGCCTCCGCTGTTGTTTTGATTTATATGAAAGAGCAGAAAGCCTTTATTGAAAATAGGTGGTGACATCTGCTGTGTTTTGATTCTCCATCCATCTGCTTCCCCTCCACTCCAGCATTTGTTTTCTTGCCCTTAGCTCAGCCCAAAGAACGGATCTGATAAAGGGCAGATCTGTTGTGTTTGGGGGGGGTTGTAAATGTGGGGTTTCCCTTCACATCTGCCTCTCTTCTCTTCTAGCTCAATCCCTCTGGTCCCATCAGGGAACAGCTACGTGGAAGCAGTGGATATTCTGTCACTTGTTGCTTAATAAATCAGTGTGTGGGAATGATCTTGAGCTGACCCTTGGGAGAGTGATCCTTTCCTAGTTCCTTAACTCTTTTCCACGGATCAGCTCGCCTCGAGCATTTCTTTTTGCACTGCACTCCATATCCACTGTTTCCTACCTGGAGTCCACCACATCACTTTTGTTTCACACTTAGAAGGGGGAGGAGGGCGAGGGTGGTGAAGGAGAGGTGCCCTTAGAGAAATGGTTTCTTCTCCTCTTGTGCAGTTCCTGAGTCACTGGGCCCATGTCGGTTTACTTGCGATAGCAACCGAAAAGCTCTCTGTTACTAAACTGGAAGCCAAATGACTCAGTTTTATCTTTCAGATGTTAAGGCTGAAAGCACAGACCAGTATGACTTGGTTTTTCCTTTATACTTGCGCTGTTCCACCTCCTGTGTGTTAGCTGGTGAGGATGAAGAGATGCTATACAGGTGCCTCCATTGCTCACCCGTTGTTCTACACATCATAGTGACCTGATGCCCATTAAAAACTCCATTTACACTCTTCCCCCACCCCACAGATTTAGCCCTTCTGGCAGCATGGTTGCTGTGACTGAGCGGTACAGATCAAAAAGCGAGTCTCCCGGGCGGATGGATGAGCCCAAGCAGCCCAGTTCCCAGGTAGGCAGATCAAGAAGTTTGCAAGTACATGTTGGCATTGAAGGTGAAGGGGACTGTGTTGTGCTGAAGTGTGTAATATTCTATATTTGCAAGCAATACTGTTTGTGAAACAAGAACCTTTCACTCTTGCGAAGGGTTTAGTTGCTCACACTGAGAATGTATGCCGTCGGTATGTGATTTAAAACTGATTTTGGCTGTTGTTTGGGATTTTGGCCAGATACCTGGAAAACACGAGGAGTTTCTCGTGTTGTCTGAGGGCATAAATATCAACCCTCGTTCTGGGCAGGCCACCAACTCCTGAGGAGAAACCCCATTTGCCTGCAGAGTTGGCTCTGCCCTAAAACACTGACAGCAAATGTCTGAGCTGAGGGAGGAGGTGTTAGCTGGCTTCTGTGGAAGACTGAGGGGTGACAACAGCTGAACCTTCCCATGCTAGTATCGAAACCATTCCAAAAAGCCCTCCAGGCACTACACCAGTAAACCTTTAGGGTGGAGTGTCAAAGGACTGTGGATTTGTACAGAGGTCTCTGTCGTGTCCTCAAGGGACTATGTTGCATAGCAGAATTGCAACGTAAAGTAGCTCTGAATTCTCTGTTTTCTTGAGCTATGGGCACATTTTTGGGGTAGGAAAGAGAGATCACAGAATCATAGATAAGCAGAAATGCAGGAGGGCAATGGGCTATAGTGTGCAGCAAAGCAGGACACAGTGATAATACCTGTGCCTAATCGTTTTGATCTAATTTTTTTGTTGCATGCAGTCAGTATCGCAGTGCCACTGTAGTACAAGTGCATCACCCAATACTGTGTAGAACGACTCTTGTGTGCCTGGCAGATAAGTCATGTGTCGGTTCGTAATCAGATGACTTTGCTGGAGGCAGGTGAGGAGTTACCAGGCCACTTTGCCCTTGAGTAAGACCAAGTGAAGCAAGGGGAGAAAACATCATGACTGCTGTCTGCTAACTTCGTAATACACTTCCATAAAACAAAAGATACTTTTTTGTCCCTATTTTGCCAAAGCTTTGTTTTGTGTCCTCAGAATACATCTAGAAAATTTCAGGTCAAACTAACCCTCCAGGGGAAATGTGACGTACAAAGCAGTTTTAGCTGTACGTACAGAAAAGCTGCTAGTATTTCTCCATCGTGAGATGGCCTCGAACATAAAACGGTAGGCTACCACCTACTCAGGAAGTATCATCACCTTCCGATCTCCTGATATTGCCATACCCATGCTAAAAATAGTCTGCCTGTTTCCCCTGCACGGTGGCAGTGGCAGAGTGGAGAGAAAGTACCACAGCATTGTGCATCTCCTGTAGTCCTGAGCGGCTTACCACTGCTTGTGCAGTCAGATTCAACAGGGCCTGGCAGAGTTACACTGCTGCTTGCGTGTGCACAGCCCTGCTTGACGGAGGAGAGGCTCTTCTGCTGTTGCACTATTTGCTTGTCCACGTTTGGCGTCATCGGGGAACAGTGTAAGAGCTGGGAGTGCAAATACTGCATCCTCCAGCACGGAGGCATTCAGGAGGCTGGCTGTTTGTGCTCCTTCTGAATACGATAGCCAGAAGCTGTCCTAGAGCCCGAGCTTGCAGTTCAGCGTTACCCTTGGCTGTTTGTCTTTCTGGCTTCAGAAAATAACGAGGAGCCACCTAGTCCTTGCTGCGTGACTCGGGCCAGGCATGTCAGCTCTCTGTGCTGCAGATCCTCCCCTGCAATGCCGCGGGGCTGGGATGGGTTACACAGTCATTGAGGAAAGCGTGATTCATTATAAAATGAATCCCAGATGACACCTGAATAAATACCTGTGTAAAGTGGTACCTGAAGAGTTTCAGATGTGATTTGTAGTTTATTCCACCTTAGTTTTACTGCAGGCTCATCAATTGCCTTAATTTTTTAACCTTTAGTAAGTAAAGAGAGCATGGTATACAATATTTTAATCAAACTGGCCCAAGTTTTTTAAAAAGTAACATGTATTGACACGTTTGGTCCACAACTCAATCAGTGGCTAAGCACCCTCCTGACAAGGGCTGTCTTTTCCTCCCCAGATCTAGCGAATGACTTGGCAGAAGTGGCCGCCATAGCAGAGGTTTCTAATTGATTGCTCATTTGTCTTCAGCCCCAAGGCTCCAGTTAAGCACTTAAATGTGTGCTTGAGGTTGAAGACATTAGTGCTGCCGATTTCGAGGTTTGGCACATGCTTCAGTGCGTTACTGGCTGGACTGGGGCCTGATCTTCTTTCCTGCAGTTTGTTTTAGGCTGCTTGTTATTTAAATCTCTGTTGCTTCCTTTGCAGGGGGAGGAATCGGCCATGCTTGGAGTGAGCGGTTATGTGGAATATCTCCGGGAGCAGGAGGTTTCAGAGCGCTGGTTCCGGTACAACCCACGGCTCACTTGTATTTACTGCGCCAAATCCTTCAACCAGAAAGGCAGCCTGGACCGGCACATGCGTCTCCACATGGGCATCACGCCTTTTGTCTGCCGCATGTGTGGGAAGAAGTACACCCGCAAGGATCAGCTGGAGTATCACATCCGCAAGCACACGGGCAACAAGCCTTTTCATTGCCACGTCTGCGGCAAAAGCTTCCCTTTCCAGGCCATCCTCAACCAGCACTTTCGCAAGAACCACCCTGGCTGTATGCCTCTGGAGGGGCCCCACAGTATCTCCCCCGAGACCACCGTCACGTCTCGGGGGCAGACGGAGGAAGAATCTCCTCCACAGGAGGAGGCTGTCGCTGTGGGGGAGACGGCACAGGGATCTGTGTCCACAACTGGGCCGGATTGAAACACGGCTGCAGAGTCTGGGGAGAAAGGACCATCTTCCCATTTTTGGCTCTAAAGAGTCAGCACCAACCTGGCAGGCTGGTACTGTAATTAGTGCAATGCCACCACTGGACAGAAAGAAGCTCCCAAGATGTTGCCAAAATTGCAAAATCTTTCTCTCTCTCTCTCTCTCTCTCTCTTTCTCAACTCCCCCCCCAACACACACACACACACACACACATAGAGTGTTAAAAGTTTTTCTCCCTTATTCCTCCTCCTCTCGGAGAAAAACAAAACAACTGTGTCAATCAACTTCTTATTCAGGGATCAACAGGATTTTAAATTTTTTTAATGTTCCGTAGTGATCTGGGACGAGCAGTCATTTGTATTTCTCGACAGCATTTTGGCCCAGCAGCTGGGTCCCGCCGGCTGTCAGCCGTGCAGACCCGGTGAGCCTGGCGTCGGGGCTGCTCCTCGCCGTGCCTGCTGGTCCAGCTCAAGGGGCAAGCAGGGGCAAAGCGCTGTTGCCTTCCTCCACTCCCCAGGCAGTTGCCACGTTAAAAAAAGACTGTCCTGGTGGAACCTGCCTTGCCCGAATGTATTTATCCCTGTCTTATTTTTGGTGTGTCTCTTTTTACCTTTTTACTTAGACTATTATTTTAGGGCTTTTGGCTTGCCCATTCCAGGCGTGCGGCCTCAATGCCCTTTGTTACAAGCTGGCACGGTTATAAAGTGATTTTCTAGAGGTCAGCAGAATTTGAAGCACTTCGGCTACTGAAAGTGAAATTTAGCAGCTGTGAGGTTTGCATGAGGCTCTGATGCATTGGGAGAGGGGTTGGAGGGGTCTTTCAGAGGACGTTGTCCTTTGCTGTTGCTGATCGGGAGAGTTCAGAGCACTCTGATGTCCTGACTGGTGCGCTGCCGTGCTTCAGGTGTTGCCGGGCATTAGGAAGAGTTTTTCTGGACGGGCTGAATTGCGGAGTTAGAGGCTGGCTACCAAAGTCGTCCTTCACCCCTGCTCCCCCTTCAACACGCACTTGATCTTTTATAACAGCAATATGGTATACTGAAATACTGTTGTCCCAGCCAAGCAATCGTGGGTGGTTGCTTTTAAACGTGTTTCTACAAACTAGTTTGATAACTTTTTTATCAATGAAATGCAAAAAGGAAAAAAAAACCCTACTTTATTTCCTTGTAACAGTTCAGGAAACTTAAAAGTGAATGGTTCCTAGAGCAATCACAACTCTGTCCCCTTGCATGGACTTAAACTTTTGTATTCTAAGCAGCTCTGATGTTTAGAGCAAGGTAAGCAAACCCGGAGAGACATGCCTGCATTGTGTTTTGTAGGTGTTTGCACGTGCTTACGTGTTTCATAAACGGAAAAGCATGGGACAGGTAGATAAGTGCAAATATCTTGACATCTTTTGAAGAAGTCTTTTAAAAAAATATGCAATACTTTAAGAGTTTTCTCTGGTTCTGATGCCGAGTTGTTCATGAACGACAGGTTGCGCAGATTGGGCTTGGGAGAGGACGTTTGGTTGAAGGAGTTCTCTTGAGGATGTATAACGTGTACAATAAGGAAGGATGAAGTTCTGATCCCTAAGGTTATGGGAGGAACAATGAGACACTGAAAAAGGAATACACTTCATCTTGCTTTGGCAAAGCAAGCTGGGCGAGCGGTTAGAGCGTGGGCTTGACGAGCAGGAGACTTGCCAAGTGAAAATAAAGCTTGCCCCGCAGTCTGACTGCACAATTTTGGGCACGTGGAAACATCTCCAGGTCTCGCTTTCCCCACCTGCAAATTGGGACTCGGGAGCCTTCTCCTGCCTGTTTAGAGGGAAGAATTTGGAGAAGGGTGATGTATTCCTGCCTCGCTTTCTATATTTTTCTGTCTCACTGTTCCTCCCATGTCTCTCTCAAAAAGCTCTGATGTTTTTGTGGCTCTCAGACGTGGCTCTAATGTTTTTGTGTGTGTGGTGAAAGGCAGGGCTTGGTGCCAGGATCACGCGTAAGAGGTGTGTGCTCCTAAGAGAGGAACCTTTGCAGGTGGTGTGAGCCCGGGACCTGCAGAGTACAATTTCATTGACCATTTCAAACAGGAAAACTGACATTTCACCTCCGTTTTCCTTCTGTCCCTTCTTCCTCCTCTCCTGTCAAGTGCATCGTCACACAGTGAATGATTTTCTAAGCGGCCACCCGAGGGACCAGCCCCATTGGGTTTCCTGTCGAAGGTCAGACCGGATTGTACCAAAAGAGAAACGTTGCCAGAGAGCAGTCGCGGAAGATGAGAGATAAGAGGGTGGCTAAGGTAGGTTTCATTGCAATCGAGGTGTGGGGAGGAGCGGAAATGCGCAGAGTATGCTGCTTTAGTCATAGCTTTTGAAGTTACCAAAAATCAAAAAGAAGAAAGTTAAAAACTTTGAAATCCTATCCTGTTCACACTAGAGAGCATCAAAAGTTACTTTTAGTTGCTTAAAAGATTTTTAAGTGTTTTAAAATAGAACTTTTAAAAGAATACTACCAAACTATAAAAACATTAAATTATTTATATACATATATTATATATAAATATAGTGGGAAAGTTTCCCTGCTAAGCTTGCTGTGAAGAGAAGGGTGAAGGTGCAGTAACTGCTACACAAGCAACATTTTCCTGAAACAGATGGCAACCGATCCATCAAAGCGTAGTGATGAAGGGCTGACATAAAAATGGTGAATGCCTTTATTCCTGTGGCATAGCTGTGAGTTTCCCGAGCAGGTTTTTGTTTTACTCTATTGATACTGTGAAGGGAGGAGCATCCTAACAGGCCAGGATGCCAGCAGAGCGTCCTGCCTTGCTGATTCGCTACTTTCAATTGGCCTGGTGAAAACCATGAAGTTGGTCCTTCATATCGTACTAGGCTAGTCTGAAAACGAAGCTTGTGAAAGGTTTTCATTTTTTCCTCTTTTATGTTGGTTTTTGTTTTGTTTTGTTGTTTTTTTTGGTGCAGAGGTTGCCACTGTATAAACTATCATTTCTGATTGCATGCAAAAGAGCCAATATCTTGCCCGGGCCTCACTGAGGTGAAGTTTATAGCTTGTAGCTAGAGTCAGTATAAGGTATGGTAGTGGGAATCATTTTAATATTATTTCTGTACATTTAATGGACGTGTATGTGTATGTATGTGTGAGAATCATGGTGTCTCTAATGTTTTCTTGAACAGCGCGGAAAGCAGTTTAGGCCCATCCGCACTAGAAGATGGAACCAGTTCAGAGGAATTGTTTGTTAAACTTTTCTTTCAGTAGTTGACTTCCTCAGTGCAGATAAGGCCAAGGTTCAAGAAAAGGTGTTGGAGGTCGAATATGGTATGGAAAAACCTCATGTGAATTTTCTGGCAGTGGTGTAGCCACTTGGAGCTGCTTTCCACGTCAGCATGACACCGTCTTTTGTTGCCTCTCCATTGGCAAACCGCGTAGCTCTATGGTTGCCCTGAAGCCGTGGAGAATCAGGTGCCAACTTGCCAAGTGCGAATGCTTCTGTGATGGGTTGAGGCACGGCTTTGCATTTCCATGTCTAGCTGCAGCTTTTTCCCTCTGCCAAAACTGTGATTTCAACTGTGATTTAAGGAGGATGTGAAGAGAACTCTGTTGTATTTCAATACCTCTGTACGTAACATTTCTGTCCGCTTCAGAGTTAGGGCTTACTAACCCGTGTGTTCGCTTGCCTCAGGCAACAGGGGGAACACGCTCTGTTTCTGCAGTTTTCTGTCTCGGAAGGGGAACACGGTTCTTTGCTGTGGCAGAGAAACCTTCCAAATGTGAAGTGTTGCGGTTATCTCCTTCTCCTTGAGCCTGCAGAAAGCCCCGGTGCCAAGTCACAGCAGAGTGACGTGACGGTTGCCGTGGCTGTTCCCCGCTGCTGCCCGGTTCCCTGTGAATAGCTGTGAAAATAACAAGAATTATATTAATACTGTGTTGCTGCTTTGGGGAAAAGCTGAACCTCTTCCTTTCTAGAGGATGACCCATGTGAAGCTGGGGAAGGGAAAACGCAGAAGGTCTTTTTGCTCTCTTGCAATGGGAGTATGTGAAAGCAAACCGTGCTGCTTATTTCCAGCAGCCAGATAGAGAGGGATGAAGGAGGAGGCTTTGTGAAATGTGAATTTATACCAGGAGGCTGAGAACACGCTTAGAGCCGCTCAGTGAGATCCAGGGGTATCAGCCTGGTAAGAGTCAGAGCAGCCGATGCAGATGGGCAGTTCCTCACTTGTCCTCCCCGCGTTGTCCGCCCATCAGGTCCAGTCCTTTGTCTTACCTGCGTCTTCTCTACAAAATTTTCAAGCTGTGATCTGTATAATTTAACTTTCGGAAGTTTGGGTGGCTGAAGGGCAGGAAGAATAGAAAGTATTTTGTGGCTCTTGCGGCTGTTTTAAATCCAGCCGAGGTCGGTAGCAACTGACGCTGTTCCCATCCGACAGCTATTCAGGGCTGGGATTGCACTTGGTCTCGCTGCGGTCTCGCTGAAGAGCACAGCGGGGTGGGCTCGGCGGGGAGGGCTCAGGGAGAGGATTTCAGCCCTCTGCGAGATCAAGGTTGAAATAAATTGACAGGACAGATCTCCCGGCTTGTCCTGCTCTTCTTTTGTGACAGCGGGGTGACTTTGGTTTCCAGGGCAGGCTCTCCCATGCCTCTATGCAGTAGTAATTTCACTTAAAAATGTGATGCCCGGTTCGGTAAATGCCTGTAAGCAGTCTGGTCCTCGAGCAGAGTCCTTCTGCCACCTTCGGGTGACTCAACCCTAACGATGCATTTCCAGGAGCAGAGCTGTAGCTTTTATTTGCTGCTGCCTTCATTTCTCCTGCAGAACCCAACCTATAAACAGAAAGACAGATGAAAAGGTGCAGCTTATTTAGGTGGAAGGTAGCTTGTGAGGTAGAGCGAGTCATGCATCTTTAAAACCAACAAAAACTAGCACCCCTTAAACGTATTATTTAATATTTATAAAATTCTGCTCTGTGCTCCATGACATGCCTGCCAATTTAGCCGTACCAGCACCTGAGTGTTTGTGCAGATTAGTGACACCAAATGCTGTTCTTGCTCTAGCGGAAATATTTTGGGGATGGGAGAAGTCAAGGAGCTGTAATTCAGGAAATTGCTGATTTTTGTCAGGGTTTGGGCTCCGAGTTTCCCCTGGGAGCTGAGCCCGGAGCCAGGACTGTGGATGGAGCTGCCGCCAGCATAGCCTCGCCTGGCGATAGCCGTGTTCTCAGAGGTGAGCGTCACTCCTGTCATGAGGTGAGATCCAGGCACAGAGCTTTGATGTCTTCAGTTGGAAGGTCCTAAAGAGGAGCTAAGTATCTTTGTTTTAATCATTGTCACTCAAAGGATATTTTAATACAGAATACATACATATATATGTATGTACCTTTATACATACATATATATATATATATATATATATATTTGTAACCAAATAGAAGCTAGAACTATGCAAACACTACTGGCTGCTGCTTGAAACTAATGTCTACCAGAACATTTTGGAATAGAGTAGATTTGGAGCAGATCTGTTGAGGTTTTTTTGTTTTTAAATAAAACGCAGCAGATCCAAGTTTTGCTGCAGTTAGTCTTAGTTGAAACTTAGGTTATTCCTATTCTGGAACCCACTCAATTGGGTTATAAAATTATCTGAAGAGTCCTACCGTCTCTAAAATATTTCCATCTGCCTTGGTATTACTGCTGAAAGGCTTTCTTTTGTGTAACATAGGAAAACACAGAGGCTGGGACTTGGAGAGGCTGAAGGTGCTGTTTGGGGTGATAGTTAGAAGTAGAACCAAGAAAGGCCTGGGAGCATTTTCTTGTGGACGTAGGATTGAGTTGGCTTCAAGGAATCTTCCTACTTGTGAAGTGTCTGTCGCTGAGATGGAGACAGCGATCGAAGCGTCACCGGGCTGAACTCTGGTCCTGGGGGAGGTATCGGGAATCTTCCCGCTGAAGCTGATGGTACCGGGGTTTAGTCTGCTGGGAGAAATTTCATGTGGTTCCTACCATTTCTTTGTGTCGGATCCAATCTTTGCTTTTGGGATTAACTACGGTATATCCAGCTGTAATCTTCAGTAACCCTTGGCTTTTTATTCCTGGGGACTGTAGAAAATTCAGGTTTCCTATAACATTATCCTCATCCCAACTGTGAACAAGTTACTACTGCTTCTTATAATTTATTGTCTTTCTGTTCCTGAGCGTCTGCGTGATCCAGCTGTTCACCAGCACCACCTTCCAGTGCTTCATGAGCTTTTATGCACAGGGAATTGTTGCAATGGATTAGTTGACCACGCTAGTTGGAAGAGTAGAAGCCTTTGGAGACTGACTTTTGCTTCCTCTAGCTGTCATTAGAGAGTGCACACACACATACCTGTATATACATATATATGTATGCATATATAAAGTGTTTCAATATAAACTCATTTAGCATTAATCTTATTTAATTTATATTTTAATCCAGTTGTAAACCAAAGTATTACAGCTTGTGAAATGATGTGTCTTGGAAATAGGAGGAAGCTTTTTAGATGGTAGCTCTGAAAGATCTCTGCTGACAAAAATGCGGATATGAACGAGACTTACGAGCTTGTGCTGGTGAATCCTAGAGCTTTGCAGCCTTGGAAGGATTTAAGACTTATTTGCTGAGTCAAGTTTGACGGTGGGGAGGCCAGCGTGGGTTATCATTTTTAAATACTGTTGGTTTGGTGTTTTTTTTTTCTCATCCGGCATAAGTTGGTATTGGAGGAATGCTACAAGAGCGGTATGGCGGGATGTCTGACGGAGGTGAGGCGCGTGGTTGAAGCTAAGAGGGCCGTGTCAGGTAGCGCCGTTTGCTTCTGGTGTCTTCTGTTCACAGGTTGAGGTGTGCTGTGTTCAGCTCTGGGCATCGCGGTACCGCCTCGTGGAAGGACCCTGCAGGCAGCTGCTCGGTCGGTGGTTTGAAGGAGCGCTTTAAATGCGTGACTCAGCAGCGTTTCTGCTGCTGGGCGTTTCCAGCAGAATCACTTTGGAGCCTCTGCCACCCTGCTGTGCCTGCTGGGCACAGAACCTGGCGCTTCTGCCCTGCCTCTGAATTGGGAGGCTTTAAGGAAGCAGGAGGACTTGCCTGCTAGAATGCCTCGAGGAAATTCCCTGCTAGAATGCCTCGAGGAAATTCCCTGCAAGGGAAAATGAGGCAGGAATTTAGGCGTGAGTTTGCTGTGTATGCTGTAGCATGGATCTCAAGTGATTCCATATGGTCCCCTTCCTGACCCCTTCCTTATTAACGCAGGGTTTGGATGGACTTTTGTAAACACGCGCATGGAAAAGGCGGGACGGGCTGTCCCAGTGCTGGCACTGGTTCTGCCAGCATCCCCTTCGTCCTGCTGTTCCTTGCTGTGGTATCCAGCAGGGCTGGGAGCCGAGCGGTGTTTGTGGAGATGGGGAGCAGCTGCCGCCCCACCAGCTGCTCCTGGGCTTCGGCTCATCTGCGCAGGCAGAGCTATCAAAGCAACCCATGAGGTGGGGTTCAGGGCCTTCTGAAGGCTTGGAAATTGCAAAGTTTTTCATGGAATTTAACAGCTTTGTAGGAAAACAAGTATCTTCTGTCAAGCCTAGAAATAAAAAGGTAGAAGCCAGCAACTCAGACTGTAGTCTGGCACAACTGGCCGCTGGAGGGAGAAGGTCACAAAACCAACCGCTAGTGTGTTTAGTGTCTGATTTACAGTTTTAGAACACAGCCTTTTGCTATTTACTGATGTCTAGAGGTGCTTTTTTTGTATTATTATTTTAGTAACCTCTGTGGAGGTGCACGTTCTGCTGTGACTGACGGAAAGAAGAAATGGGTTCAAAGATAAAATCTTGCTGATTCTTCTGTGCCGGGGAGCAATTACCTTTCCAATGAATTAGCAAATGCTCTGAACAAGCTCACCTCTAACAGTCTCCCACAGGCTCGGCAGTAGCTGTGCTTCCTCTCGCCCGTCTGCTCAGCCTGCACGCGAGAGTCTCTTTTCATAGAAGGCTTCCCTGCGTCCCTTATCGAGCACGGTGATGGTCCACCTGCCTTCGTTAGCGAGTAAGTTCATGTCATGCTCCCCAGCAGGGAGGCAGGGCTGGCGCCCAAAGGCCTCCCTCCCACCCTCCCTTATTCCAGACTTCTCTGCCGCTCCCCTGGAGTAGGGAATATTGCGCCACCGCATGCTGCATTGCACAGCACAAAACAAGGGGTAGAGAGTTCTATCCTACCAGCGCATTTCTAGTTACCGTTCTTTTTCTTTTCATCTGTCTCCGGCCTATGGAGAAGTCCCGCTGCTCCCTGTGCCTGGGTGCAGTCCAGGTTCCTGTTCCCGTTAGACTATGCCAAGCTGTATTTTTGTTACCTTTTTTTTAGTATTATCATGTAAAAATGGGCAGCTTTAACGGGCTTCCTATTTCATATCAGTTAAGCTTTTGAAACATATTCAGGTATCTTTTAAATACTGCTGTGTAAGTTCCTTGTTTAATCTGACATATTCTGATTTATTATTTTAACTGCAGTTATCGACGGCAGTACTTTTAAAAAAAAAATCAGTGCATTAATTTTTTTGCAGACTGTCAGCTATGTTAAGCCGCCAGCTTTACTTAGTTTTTGTCAATACACTTAACCGCCCCTTGCCCTCAGATCTGTGGTTAAGTGTCTTCATTATTTTTATATTGCAGTGAAGCTTATTTATTTGAACCTTCCCGTTACCTTTGCAGTCAGACCCAACACCGTTGTCTACGGAACTGGGAAAGCGATCAGACAGGAGAACTGAAGCGAGATCGGTTTGTTTTACTACTGGCTGTAAAATACAGCAAGTAGCAGCATAAAATTGAAACTACTCAGTCTGGGGCGGGGGGAGGAATCGCAAAACCAGGGCTGAGAAGCTTCTTGGAAATGAGTGTTAACCTGGTGATGTCACTTCTCTGGTTCCCCATTTGGTCAAGTTCAAAAGCCGCGACGTGCGGTGGGTTTGGGCTCCGTTCATTCAGCTACGTGTGTAGGGCATTGGTTTGATAGGGGAGGCTGTGCTCCCGTGATGCTCTTTTCTTAGCGTTTAGACGTCTAAGGAAACTCTATGGATTACTGTGAAGCTTCTCTTTACTACTTCATTGTATGTAAATCAGTAACTGACACAGCTCCTGGTGTAGAGGTGAGGGCTGGCGGGGAGGAGGAAGGTGCCCTCTTCTCGTGGGGGCTGTGGGTTACTCTAACAAAAGGTGGACAGTGCAATTCTCCCGATGACAGCTTTGGTTTTGGCAAGAGGAGTGAAGCCTTGTCACCTGCCACGAGGTGAATGCCTCCTGCCTTTGCTCCGTAGGAACCCCCGGGATGGGGTTCTGTTGGCAGGGGCTGTCGTCAGTGCCGGCTGATGGCAAACTGGATCTCTGGTGGAGGTCAGGAATGATGGTGTACTGGTGCACAGGTACTTTTCTCAACTGTTAGAAGGTTTCCAAAGCCAGGGTTATGCTGTTGGGGCAAGCGGCCCTTCTGGGTTGTGGATGAATTTGGGATGGAGAGCCGACAGTAAGACAGGCCAAGGGGTGCAAGAGTAATCCTTCTTGGTGGCAAAACAGGGACTTCTCTGAATAAGCTCTTTGAAAAGCTGAGTTAGGAAGACAATAATATGCAGCTGTATGTTCTTGCGGTAACATACTCCTCCCCTTGTGCCCCCTGCTTACGGGGGGCAGCGAAGGACGAGAGGAGACTGTAGGAGAGGTTAGCTCACAGAAATGAAGGCAAGGTATTCCAAGTACTGCTTTTGTCTGAAAAGGGAAGGGGACGGACGCTGTTTTCCCCTGCGCCTCTGCTATCTCAAACACTAGCTGGAGCTCCCCCGAGCTGTGCCCCAGTTGTCCCCTCCTTCCCCTGGTGTCACCCCCCTATTTCCTGTACAACACTGTGAATGTGACACCGGTAGCTCTTTTTACCGTTTCCATTAGAACTGCTGAGAGCAGGAAAGGCTGTCCTGCGCTGTCAGGCGGTGACGCTGTAGCAGATGAGCTGTGCCCCGAGAGCCCTGTTCAGGTGAACAGGGACCCCCACAGAGGGACCCCCGTGGTCCAGCCCTTCCCTGCAGAGCAGCGGAAGCGCGTTGGAACAGGAGTTAACAGCGTGAGTGGCTTTGTGGAGCAACTTGCTCATCAGATTTGATTTCATAATGAACTAAACTGACAATCAATTGCTAAAATCTAAATCCTCTTAGAGGAAATGGTCAAGTATGTCTTCAACAGAAAGATTTAACTGGGATAACTTCCAATAAAGAGCACAGGATTTTTTTCCTTTTTTTTTTTTTTGAGCGGTCACTCCAGAAATTGAGTTGCGTTAAGCAGCAGCAGATTCACAGGACAGTAACTACCTCTCTCTCTCGGAGTGCTGAGGTTACCACACTACACACTCTATCAGCAAAGCTTTCACTGACAACACAGCTATTTCCTTACCTCTGTGTTTCAGAAATGCAGGTCTGCTCTGTAAAGTGACTCTAGGAAAATGGCATCTGGCAGGAACCGGGGGGAAGCCCTCCGGGGTCCATCGTCCCTCTTTGTGACGCCAGTTTCTCGCCGTGACCCTGGCAGGTTCGCTCGGGGGCTGTGACACTTCAGGGGGGATTCGTAACTTTGCGAATTCTGCCTATTAGTGAACTGTCCCACGGGCCAGAGGCTGCTGCCAGGGCAGGGAGGCTGCGGCGCCGCTTCCTGCGCTGGGAAATTAGCGAATGGTCTGGAAGGTAAGAGGAGAATCCATCTCCCCCCTGCCTCTGAGGGAGCAGGCAGCAGTAAAAAAAGCAATAAAATAAAAAAAAAAACAAAACACTTTTATATGTTGGTCATTAGACAGCAGATCTGACTCTGCAAATTTATATATATATATACACACACATACAGAGAGCAGATCTCATGTGAAAAGGTGCCATTTTTTTCTAAACGGAGTCCCTTTCCAAACTAGAACAGCACTTTAAATAGGTTCCTCTTAAAAAAAAAGAAAAAAAAGAAAAAAAAAAAAAAGAAAAACCCTTTACTGAAGAAATGCACTTTAACTGGTGAGTACAGCTGTTGCTGGCTGTTGACACGGCTGTACAGGTAGGTGGGTGGCTTCTGCCAGCCAGAGCCCGGGAGGGAGCGACGTTGCCAGACCCTGGGCTGCCGCGGGCAGCCGAAAGCGCCGGCAGCTCTACCTCCCGCTGCCCTCCCGGCCTGGCGCTGCCCCCACCACGCTGCCACCCCCACGCACAGCTCAGGGGCGCTGACAGGGCTGCCCCGCGCTGGGCCCTTCAAATACTTTGGTAATCGGTGGAGAAAAGCCCACCCTCGCCTGTAAAGACCACGCGAACCCCATTTTTAGCAGGCCAGAAGTTACAACCTGCCGTGGGCCCGTGGCGTGCGTGGGGCTGAGCTAAGCTGAACAAGCAAAGCCACGACAAAGTTGTTACTGGGGTTGTGGGGTTTTTTTTTTCCATAACGTGGATATGGAGCCCCAGTCAGTTCAGTATTTTTACTTTTGTTTTTAAATCCAAGTTTGTCTGACCCACATTGATTCTGCTCCGAGCTGGTTTGCAGAGTAACCACCTGTAACAAAAATTGTGCTGTCGCCTTCAACTGTTGGTCTATAAATCAAACTTTTTAGGACAGGTGTCCTAACACTCAAGACTTACTTTCACAGTTAAGAAATTTCCTGCTGTACTAATTATTCTTATTATTATTATTATAATTAATTTTATTTTTGGTTGCAATCCTTATTTCAAGAAAAAAAAAAAAGAAGTCTGTGTTCGGAGTAGCGTGCAGTAGGTTGAAGCGTGAGCCTGCTGTCTGGGACTTGTGGATATCAGACTCTTCTTCCTGATTTTTACAAGCTGTTCCCAAGCTGGTCCTCGGCCCCGGCTCTCCTCTGCCCCTTCCAGCGCGGCTGGCAGACAGCAGCTCTGCGGGGCCGGTGGGGCCGGGGCACGGCCAGCGCTGCTGGGGGGCAGGCGAGGGCGGAAGGAGAACCAGCCGGGGAAGGGGGAAATAAAACAAAGGTAGAGGGGACTGTACAATTGCATTGAAAGCAGTTTCGCAAAACGCGCTCTCGTTGGACAGCTTTAAGAACAATGTGAATGAAAACTTAGCAACTTGGGTAGGAATCTTTGAAAATTCTATAAATGTATACTTGAAATTCTGTTTGTATTAAAACAAAAACAAACAAATCGCATTTTCTTCTTTCTTTTAACACTGTGTAAAAGAACATTATGCATGTGAGTGGTTTGAGAATTAAATGGTTTAATACTCAGCTCCTCGTCTGTGTCTTGTAGCTGACTGACCTGACCTTGAGTTTTCTCTTTGCTGCCGCTTCCCACCAGCTGTGGGGCGAGAGCCCGGTCCCTGCCTCGGCGACGCGGGAGAGGCCGGGCTGTGCCAGGTGGCTTTTCCTGCCATCTGAGATGACACCTGTCTGTTTTTTATGAGCTTTGTCTCATCGGTCCTCACCGTGGGGAGGAAGCACTACGCTCTCGCTGCCAGCCAAGCACCCCTTTCCTGTTGCTGCCCGTGGCTCAGCGCCACGCTGGGGAGAGCCTCAAACCCCCTCTTTCTCCAGCCTCCACCTCCATAGCCCAAAGCAGCACCCAAATCAGAGGTTACAGGGGAAGATTGTTTCTGGAGCTGCACAGGGAGGAAAGGAAGCAGAAGACAGGATCCAGCAAGAAAAGACACAGGGGTGGCTGCCAGAGCAGGGCAGGGAGAGGAAGAGCTGCTTTCTGAATCCTTAGTTATTTCCAAAATGCTCCCCTTTTCCTTCCAGGGCCCCAGCTTCTGCGTTAAACGTACAGCTGCTTTCCCAGGTACTGCTCCAGGCAAGCACGGCAGCACAAAAGGGACAAGTGCGTTATGGGGCTGTCGAGCGTGCAGGGGGCGATTGCTGCAGCTCCGTGGTACAACGGGAGGTGACTCTCCCTGTCCAAACCACGCGCCACTCAACACACACACACAGATGCTCAGACCTTCCTACCGCAGAACAGAAGAGAGAGGGCTACAAACCTTCCCAAACTACAGAGACGTTCCCAGATACCTGCAGAGACGCTTCCAGATACAACCAAACACCTCTCTGTACCAGTTCTTCCATGGAGCGGCACATCGAACTTAACGCCCCCCCGTGCCCGGCTTGCTGTGGCCATGGCTGCTGAGAGGAGGCCTTCATAAAGGCCAGGATACAGCTCAGCTCTGGGAATAAGCTCACAGGTGAAATAACCAACATTCACAACTCCGTTACAGATCCGTTATCTCACCCGGGCATTGGCATGGTTCACAGACACTCCCACTTCCAGCACGGGGCTAGTTTAAAGCTTTACTACTCAAAAAGAGAAACTCACCGCCTTGGCTACGCGAGGCTTTCACTAGCGACTGCTCAGCACTTGGGGACGTGGGACACGCCAGAGCTGTTGGCAAACGGGGCTCCGGTGTTTGGCAGCTCTTCCACCCCCGAGCCGTTCCGCAGAGCCGTGCAGAGCTGCTTCTGGCCCGGCCAGCACAAGCCATTCGGCTGCTGCCGCCCCACGGGCCTCTCCAGCCTGGGCTTGTTCTGCCGGGACCGGGGCCTTGCAGGGAAGGCCCCGTTTGTTGGAAAGGGAAAGTTTAAATAAAGTCTAGGAAGTGACTTAGCGAAAAGCGTCCATTCAGAGATCGGTTTGTTACACACAGATCTACAGGTTTTTAATGTACCAGGGGCTACGAGTTACAGTTTGAGGCCTGAAAGCGGGGAGGGTTGGCTATAAGAACGACAGCAACGCTGGACTCGGGTTTAGGTGCCACAAAAATACCGGTGCCGGCAAAAATTCAGCTTCCCTTTGAGTGAGGGATGGAGCAGGTGAGGTGCCCGCTGCCCAGAGGAGCGGTGACAGCCCAGCTGGATACAGTCCCCCCCTGCAGCTCGCACCAAACAGCGAGATCAGCCGCCCCAGGAGCCGCCTGGCCTCGGTGGCAATACCCTACTGCCCCTCTCCAGAGGCAGCAAAGGGAGAAGCGGGGCCCTGGCAACCCCTTTAGGAGCACGGATCGGCTATTCTGCCCATGAAGATAATGGTGTTGAGGGCGGCTTCCCGGATGAAAAGCAGGAAGGGCCTGTTGGCATTGAAGATGATTCTGTTCATGGGGAAGGAACGGCCGGAGACGGTGACTGCTGTCGCAGCTGACGCCTCGCTGCCTTCTTCATTCACCTACCACCCAAAAGAGAAGGTGGGATTAAGACGTGGGCATTGTGCAATATGTAGAGGGCTTGGCCTCCTTCTCCACAGAAGGTGGGTGCCAAGCTCCCGCCTCCCCCCAAAGCCCCAGATTGCTGAGGAAGGGAGCACCATCAATCCAGAGCTTTTTTTTTTTTTTTTTTTTTTTTTTAAATGCTTCATGTTTTTAGAAACAAAGAGGAAGACACCCCTGACACAAAACAAGGCTTACCTCGAGGAAGGCTTTGTGGAAAGCCTCAGATACGTACAGGTCAGTACGGCCCTCTGCAATGATACCTGAAATACAAAATGGAGAAAGTTAAAACTACGTTTTTAGACAACGGCTCAAGAGAGAACACACTTCCATCCTTCATGGCCTGTGTCCAAGCAGAAGGTGTGTCTGCCCTAAAACAAAATTATCCTCCGCAAACAGCAATTGATTGCTTAACTCCCACATCCTTAGCGCAGAGCAAGGCTGCGTGTCCGTGATGGGACTCGACCACAGAGTCCATGATTGACTGCAGCAACATCTAAATGCTTTCACGTTCTCGTTCCTCAGGTGCTGCTGCCCTTACTGCCCCAGTGCCTGTGCAGGAATGGTGACCCCCCCACCTCCACCCTCCACCACCCCATCTCCACCTCTGACCTGGGAGCCTGGCATTTTCTGGACTGAAGAGATCTTCCAGCCCCATTTTTCTCAGTTTTTCCTTGACACTGAAGCTGTCCTCGATGCGGAAGCGAGGGAGGTAGACGAAGAGAGACACCTCCTTCATGGAGTCTATCCAGCCCTGCAGCTTCTCCGATGTCAGGTCTCGTTCCACCTCCACCAGCGGCGTCCCAGCATTGGGCAGGACCAGCACCATTGTGATATCGTCCCCTTTGTAAGGCAGCTCCAGCACCTGAACTTTGTCCTGGGAGATGGACGCGTGGTGGAATTTGGACTCTTGGTACATAATTGGGACTTTGCAGGTCTCACCATTGGCTTTATGGAATAAATCCAGTTTTGTGTTTGGAGCTGGGAACTGCGATTTCCAGTGCCCCTACGAGGGAAATGGGGAGGACAGAGACAAACATGAGCATTGTGCGTTCTCCCCCAGGGAAGTGGGCTGCTCCCCCAGTTTTGTTAGCCATACCTTAAAATAAATGGTGTTGACCAGGACCAAGACAGTGAGATCATCAATACCTCCTTCTGGGATCACTTCTGTAATGCGCTTCTCTGTCTTATTAGCCACCCACTCATTAATGATCTTCCTGGAAAGTTCTGGCTTCTCCTGAAGGAAAAGACCAAAACCAGGTTGAGACAAGGGTTCCAACCGCCTCTTTGTATCCCTCCTGCAGGGGACGATGTAGAGGGTGTGTGCCCGGGGAGAACATTGCTCCCCGCGCAGTGCTACAGCATTTAGAAATGAGAAGCTGGGAAGTGACCGTGGTTAAGGTGAGCTGGGACAGGAGGAGCTGCTCCTCCTGCCTTCACTGATGTCCCACGTGCCCGGAGCGGGGCACTCCCTGCGAGCAAAAGATAGGGACGCAGCAAAAGCAGAAGGACAGGGTGGGGAAAAACAAACAAAAAAAGAAAAATCCCAAATAGTTCAAACTCACTTTGAAGTTCAAGGGCCAGAGTTTCGCTCCATAAACTATTTCACTGATGTTCTGGTAAGTCTCATTGAAGACCAAAGATTTCTCCCCGAAGAGGCGGTTGGCTGATACCAGCTCTGAGGACTTGTTGGCTTTCTTGTAGAGCCGGCAGTTCAGCTTGGCAAAGAAGAAATGGATCTGATCGGACGTCTTCTCTGAAATGGTGTCAAATCGAAAGACCTGGAGGGGCCAAACAGTGAGAAGGAATCCATGAGCAGGCTCCGGTGCTCCCACAGCTCCCGGGCCCCACAGCAAGCAGTGACAGAGCGTTTGGCTGCTGCTCAACAGCCTCAATCATGCAGCAGAGAAATTTGAAGGCCCTCAGAGCTTCACCCACCCTCCATGTTTAACTTGGAACACAAATCTACGTAAAAGCAACACATCACCAGCCCGAGACCCTGGTTTGGAGTCCAAAATGGAAGATTAAACACTGCTCAGCATGCAGAGGTACTGCTCCTCTCTCTAACGCCGGCTTCCTTCCCTCTCCACACTCTACCTTTGACCGGTCCCAGCTTCTGACCGTCTTTAACCCAGCAAGAAGGCTCCAGCTCTTGCTGACTGAAGATCCTCCCCTAGAGCTGTTGGCCGTGCCCCTGCCCAGATCTGCCTCTGCCTCTGTCCCCCACCCGCTTCCGCCGCCCCAGCTGTCCGGGGAAGACGCATCGTTTTGTACGTGTCCATCTCAAACACGGGCATGACTTATCTGGACAGTTTAGGTGGTTGTGCAGAAGACACACGAAGGTCTTGGAGACGTTTTTCTCTGTGCGCTCTGACCCCTCCCCTCTGAACCACGAGGCTCTCCCCAGCGCTCTCAAAGTTAACATAGTTCATGCACGGTGTTTACAAAGTCCCCCCCACACCCCGGTGACAGCCTCACAGGAGACGAGCATTGCGCCAACGGGGCCTGGCAGCAGCTCGCGGGTCAGCGCAGGTGACAGAAAACTCACAAGGTTTGTGCTAAACCCTCCTGTGATGGTGCCAAAGGCTGCTCCTTCCCAGGAGCGACTCTCACAGCCTGTTGAGTAATTCTGGTACACCTTATCTATTTCAGCAGGAATTGGGACTATGTAGCAATCCTGTTGAGGGTAGATTGCTACAGCACAGTGATTTTTTTTATTTTTTATTTTTTCTCCTAGCTGCCAGCTGGAAGGAGCGTTCTGATTTGTCTACTGCTATCCAACCCCAGGGCTGTAAGGCACAGAAAGTCCCACTGCACGCTGCTTCACACAAACACCCAGGATCTCTGGTGGTGCTTCTTACGAGGCAAAGGTAGCGTTACTGCCCTTTCCTAGGGAAAAGGGGGGATAAGGAGTGATAGCTCCGCGTCCTGGGTGGCTCAGTGAGAGAAGGGTCCCCTTCCAGCAGGGAGGGCTGCCCACAAGGGAAGGCAGGAGCGAAGGTTTTGGGAGGCGTGGTTCACTGCTCTGCCCCAGACTGCATGGATGATGGTGACCCCAACATTACCTACTCCAGAGGCAGGATCTGCAAGGACAAGTGGAGCGGTTTAATTCACACCTCCTCATTGCAGGGAGAAAGGCCCCTCCGGGCTGGAGTGTCCCGGCTGCGAGGACAGCACGTGCAGTACCCAGCCTCTCGCAGCAGACGAGCGCCCTCGCAGCTGTCGGGCAAGCGGGTCTGACAGCAAGAAGGGCGCTGGCATGGGCAGGGATTAACAGGTCCCACGGAGGAGCCCGGACGCAGGACTACCTCTCAGTCCAGGACCAGAGCTCCCCTCCAAGTTTAGGAGCCACGGCTGGAGGGAGAGGCCCCATGCGTCCAGGCTCCCGTGCTTCGGAAGCTCAGGCCCTTGCTGTGCCACTGCCCAACACCGGCAGTGAGAAGCTGTTCAGCCCTGGCTGAGGGCTCAGGCTGCGCTTACGTTTACGACAAGGAGGCCCTCGAGAAGTAACTGATGTTCCTGTGCTCCCGCAGGGTGGCAGAGCCCTGGAAGCCAGGAGGACTGCAGGGTGTCCACGTGTGTGTATTTTTGTCCCAAGGGAGAGAGGGGGAATGTGGAAAAGAGCCTCTCCCAATGGGACTTGATATCATGGTTTTTGCATAGGAAGGGGCTTAGCTACCTGCTCAGCTACCTGCTTGCCCAATCTGCAAGAAACAAACTGTTCCCATTCCCTTCCCTAATCTCCCAAATGGGCTTCCTTTCCTCCAGATGAAAGCTAACCTCTCAAACCCAGGAAACCCACCCTGAATGCTGGATTCCAACAGGGAGTCAGAGGAAAGAGACGGGATCTAAACAAACCCAGAGACAAGCAGCCCGTGTGTGCCCTTCCTAGGGGCTTGTTTAAATAAAGGTCTCCCTTCCCAAGCCGGACAGCCATCCCGGCCCAGAGAGCCCGTTAGCAGCAGTAAGCCGTTATCACCTTTGCTGTCTTTCAGACCCTGGTGACAGCTCCAGGAGAAGGCTGAGGAAGTGCCAACCCACCTCCATGAGCTGCTGGAGGGTGCTACCACAAGCTCCGAGCTTGGTCATGGCGAAGGCTGTAGAAATGCTGAGGGGCGACATGAAGACGTTTTCCCCATCCTCCTTGGAGTCAGCCAGGTACTTGTAGAAGACAACAGCAAAGTGCGAGTTGGCCTTCGACAGCTCCCAGACCCGAGGGTTGGTGGACTCCGGGAGCTTGCCCTTCCCTGACTCTTGTCCCTCACCCTCCTGGGGCTTCTTCTCAGGGTTGCGATAGATGCAGATGGGATTCACCGGGATGTCTCGTGGCTTCGCGGTGCAAATGTCTTCCACAAGGTAGGGCTGAGGGGCAGCCAGACCCCAGACGCTGAAGAGACACACCACAAAAAGACGCATTGTCCTGGAACCAGAAAGAGAGAACTTACACACACTCGCCCGCCCAGAAAACCCATGCTGTTGCCGCAGCCCATGGGCCCTGTTTCAGCCAACCTCAGTGAGAGAGGAGCCCCACGGTCATCTCCAATTGTCCTTTTGTCCCACAGCTGTGGGATAAACAGGGAGGACAGACACCATCAGCAGGACAAGCATGCCGCTGAGCACACACCGCTTTTAGAAACAATACACTGAAAGCAGTGCTTTCCCAGAGCCCTGGGTGCCCTCTTTTTAAGCAGCAGGCTCAACCCTGACAAGTTTGTACAAAACCACATGAATTGAACTTCTGAGTGCCCCCCGTTGGCCAGCCAGGGTGGCTCCCATGGAAAGACCCTGCCCGAGCTGCCTTTCCCCAGGCCTGCCCGCGACAGGAGCCAGCACGGAGCCACCAAAGCCACCCAACTGCCCCCATCTGCAGTCCAGGTGCATTTATGTTTCTGTACAGATCCTACCCCTCTTCCTCACAGGGAGGAACATAGAACGTTAGAGTTGGAAGGGTCCTTAAAGACCATCTAGTTCCAATCCCCCTCCCATGGGCAGGGATACCTCCCACCAGACCAGGTTGCTCAAAAGAACCCCCAGGTACCCCAAGCTCCACAGACCAGTCGGCCTGAGACAGAATGTTTTTGACTGTTTCCTTCCCCTTTTCCCTAGGGGAATCTCCTGGTTTTCCTGGTCTCTCTTCTCCCTTCACCTGAACTTCTCTGTCCCCTTCAATTGCTGTCTGTGCTTTGAGGCTCACCTCAGCTCTACACTATTTAAGTTACTGACGCAGGAAACGTTACAGCAGAGAAGAGGTGGGAGAGGTCTCCGGGGAGCAGGTCCCTCCATGCATTGAGCATCTTTAGTCCCTAAAAGTTTTTTTTGTAAGAGTGTGAATGGTGTAACTGGTACATCACAGCCATTCCTGTCCAAAGTTCTCAACACCTCAATGCAAACTGGCCATCCCTGGTACCTGAGGAGGGCAGGCTAACGTTAATAACCACATTCCACGAAAAGCAGGTCTCTTGAAAATCTCCCAGCAAGGCAGAGATAATTTATATTTTCCACTTTTGCTGAAGCAGGGGATCTGCACACCCCATCAGATCCGGCAGCAAGGCCTCATCAGCCATCTAGAGCCAATTAAGTGGCACGGAAGATTTCCTGTGCACTGTGGTTTTGAGATGCCCTTTACATGACTCCATGTTGGGTTTGTTCACGTACCCCGTGGGAGGAAGCTCACGGACCGCAGCCACAACAACTCGGGAAACAACTACTGGAAAGCGCTGGCAGCCCGCCCGGGACTTGCCTGCTGGAGAAGACTTCTTCAAAGAGATGTTTAACTGGGGTAGGTCTCTGCCTGCCCCCACGTACTCACTGCCACAGCTACCAAGCGCGGCCTCCTGAGCGACTAGAATAAAGATCAGCTGCATTTACCACTGATGCCTCCATGCCTGTGGTCTTGCCAGCGCTGGTGGGCCAGCACCACAGGAGCGGCTCGAGCACCGGTCTGGGACGCAGGAGACCTCTGGGCTATTTCACAACCCCCTCCCCGGGGCTCTTGGGCAATGACTTCATCTCGGCTCCAGTTCCTCCGCAAAAGCAGAAATTACCTCATTTGGCACGAAGAGCACATCGAGCCCCGAGGGGCCCTCTCCAGCCTACACTAACAGCGTAGCAACACGTACTGCAAGAAAACATGCAAAACAAGACGTACTTGCTCAGGCCACGGCCACCGCTCTTGCTGGTAACAACAAACAGATTAGCTTTCAAAAGGTACAGGATAGATGCAACAGCACAAAGGGCAAAAAAAAAAAAAAATCTAAAAGGGGATGGAAGTCAACCAAATACGGAAAGAAAAAACACCACACAGGGCAGGAGGGCGAGAGAAAGGAAAACTATTGAGACAATTGAAAGCACTCCAGGAAGCGCTGCTCTTCTGAACCTTGCACTCCTACAGGAAGAAATCAGCCAGCAAGCAACAAGACAGGCCCGTTTCTGTGCTCGGCAGCCCTAGGGCCAGGACCGGGGTGATCCTTTGCTGCCTGCCAGCAGCCCTCCCTCCATCACGCTTAACTCCCACTGGCTCTTGCAGCCCTGCCGCAGAAAGGACAACCTCACCGCAGTCCCTGCCCTGTCACCCCGCTCGCCTCCAGGGACAGGCATGTCCACAAGCGTGTCCCGATGTGCCTGTACGGGCACAACTGCCCGCTTCTGCCACGACAGAGGCAGGTGGTGGTGTCTGCTGGCACAGAGTGCTGCTAATCTCACATTTAAAACCCGAAGCACAAGAGCGGGGAGAGCACCTCTTCTTCATCCTGTCCTGATTAAATGGGAAACACTCCCTGTTTAAGCTTCGCAGTAAACTCCTGGCTCCATCAAATTAGAGGAGATAGAGGACTTCACGCTAATGCCTTAAATCTGATCTATCAGCCACCGAGGCTGACTCGGCCCCTGACATGTCCAATCTCGTCTCTTACAGGCAGGACCCCTCGCTATATCTTAGGCCAGCTTTTTGCTGTGGCACTTGGCCGAAAAACACTCCTCCTCCCTCCACAGCTCTTTGATACTCCATTTTCCCCTGCAGCACTGCTACGCACTCCATATGTCAACTGCTTGGAAGGACCCCAAAAGTATTACCACAACATCACTGCCTGAAAAGGCTTCCTGGCCAGGAAGAATGAAAGAATTAGGAAGGGCTCCTTTTCCTCTGCTCCCCCCCTGTAAGAAGCATAGAAAGCCAAGAAACAAGTTGCTGATTCAGCTCAAAATCAGAAGCCTCCAGGCAAGTGTACAGAAACTCCCCTCCATCCCACCCAGCCGGCCTCCAGCCGGCACAGGACATTTCCATCCCACTGCTTGTCATCGCTGTGTGGAAGGACCAACTGGCCTTGTAGAGCCACCGCTCGTCCTCCGGCACTCACCCTACTGAACCCGCTGGTGCTACGCACAGCGGCGTGCATGCCCTGCAGCACCCAGAGTGCGATAAACAGCCCAGCAAACGTCCAGTAGCTCAAACCATTTTGAGACTGACTTCGGCTCTTGACAAGAAAAGCCATTCCCGTCCCTCCTCACCCCAAAAACAGAGCGCAAAGCAAATCAGCAGTGCTCTTTTACAGCCGGTCAAGAGATCAGCGATTACTCAGGGCAACCTGACCTTATGAACTGCTTTCCACACCATGAAGCATTGCTACAGGTTGGGGATAAAAGTCAAGCACAGCACCTCGGTGAGCTGTACAGAAGCGAGACTTTGTGAGAGCTGGGATGGGAGGGCCCTCTAGAAACAGCTCCTCAGGGCCATGCCCAGAGCAAAAAAGCACTCTGGCAGCAGCTGAAATTCATAGGCTCCTACAAAGGGAAAAGGACCTGTTACAAGGAATTAATTAACAACAAAAGATTAGCGGAATCTGTTTCTCTTACCTGGCCCTGTACCTCCAGCCTTCTGCCTTTAGGATGTAAGTGCGAATCGTTAAGAGGGCAGGGAGCTCCTGCCTGAGCCCAAACCAGTCCAAAGCAGTTTCCCTGCTAGGTTTCTGTGCCTGAGCAGAGCTGAGAGGAAAGCAGGGGAGGGTGGGAGGGCAGAGGATGCTGAGACCAAAGGCTGATGACCAGCTGCAGAAGGTTATGCAAAGAGCAAAAAAAATCCAATGTTTAGTTTGAAAGAGGTTTTAAAGTTCAATCTGACAAGGGAAAGTTTGACCACCTACTCCACACAAGTGCCAGATGCCTTCAGTTCTTGCCAATAGAAAATCAACTGCTCATACCATTAAAAAAAACCCCAAAAAACTTTCAAGAGTTCAAATAAAAGTGTGATGATCTAAGGTTTTTGTAAATTGCGCTTTAATATCTTGTAGCTCAGCAAAATGTTTCCCTCTGCCCCAAGTCCCATCGCCCCTGTTCCCAAACGGATGGACCCGAGTTGGGAGAACCTGCCCCACTTCACACTCTGCAGTTTCAAACACGTCCCCTCTTACCTGCGCTCACCTTTCCGCTTGCCCAGCTGGAAAGCTGAGGATGAACAGCATCTCCCCCCATCCCCAGCCCATGTATGGCTATGCTGGGAGCAGGACTGAGCAACATGATTTCAGACGGAGGATGCAGCTGCTCTCCAAATGCAACAGCATTGCCGCCTGAACATCCAAACCAGGGGGCAGGCTGGCGCAGCGGGCGCTAAAGCTGCCCCGTTACTGGCCTCCAGTGAGAGCCCAGGTCTTAATGGGAAATGCAGCTGCAAACTCGTTTGAGGGAAAATAAAAGACCCTACTATACCAGTAAGGGACAGAGATTGTGGAAATAAAGGGCAGGACAACATGCTCTGGATCCAACTTTGCTTTTGCAGGTTCCCCTCCATAGTCTGGGGCCACAAGGGCCCCTCTTAAGAACTGCCTCTGCCCAACATAACATCACTCTTGCTCTCTTATCAGTTCTATAATGAGGGGTAACTTCATCAAAAGCAGGCACAGAAGCTCCACAATCCCCTCTCAATGCTGCCCAACAACACACACAGACTGCTTTCTGCCTGACCTTGCAGTGCAAGCGGGCCAGTCACCTGCAGGTTCAGTATTGGTCATCTGCTGCAGGAGGTAAAGCGACCTCTGTGAAAAAGGACTCTCGCACCATACCTTGTTGCTCCAAGTGGCTGGTGGTTTAATTTTCCAAAGTAATTCCTGTGCTTGGAGTCTTTGCGAAGGGAATTAGGGATTCTCCACAGCCAGCAGAGAGCACCAGGCAGACATCCAGGCGTGGATTTCCATTCATCCAATGGTTTGGGGTAGGTTAATGCAGTAAAACCAAGAGCAAACACCTCTGGTATGTTGCACATCACATAGAGCTCCAGCTAACGTGAACAAACTCTCACCGCGTGACAAAGTACACTGGTGCTGTGGCTGCATGCTCGCTTCCCTGTTAGAGAGCGGCCAGGCATCTGAAGCTGAGCATGGGAATGCTGTCTTTAGTGATGGGGGCACCATCGGCAGGGAGGTTAACTCCAGAATTGAAACTGGTGGGCTGAAGGGGTCTAAGTTGGCCAAGTCATACCCCTCAGGGTGGCTGATAAATATCTGAGTGCAGCACATAAGTGACACTTTATTGCCAGTTCAGCTCAAAGCAATTACCCAGCACTCGCGCCCGAGCAGAGCTATACCTCAGGAGACATCCCAAATGCCAAGCGTGGCAATACAAATCATTAACTGCCTGGTTTGCTCTAGCAGAGGGACTTTGTGTCTCCCAGAGCTGCTGTCCCCAGGCCCAAAGCAGGGACCAGGCACTCAAAATCACCGAGCACCAAAGCTCTAAGGCTGGTGCCTGGAGGGAGCTGGCATCATGCTGCAGGTTTAGTCGCGGCCACACAGGGAGCCAGCGTTCACATCATGGGGAAGGTTATGGAGCTGGAGACATCCCAGCCAGGACAGGGCACCCCTTCGCTTCAGGAGGTGCGACAAAGAGCCCAGAGCAGTTCACAGCAGCAGGGAGACTCCGTGTTTTCTCAACATGCTCACACTGTCCTCTGAATTGCCCCTTTTTTTGGAGAAGCTGGTAACAGCCCTTAAACATACCCAAGTGGCAAGCAGGGACACGAATTTGCCTAGATTTTGGGTTGTGCTTTGGGTGCTCACAGTTGAGTTTTATGGTGACACACAGGGAGGAAGCCTCATGCATTCACAGAGTGAGATGGGATCCATAAATCCCATGTTCTGGGCTGGCTTTTTCAAGCTCCCTTCTATCCTGGCATCCATACCCAAGGGGAGAAAAAGTTTCCAGCGGCTGCCATCCACTTGTACCCAGGTTCCCCTCTTTTCCACATACAAAACCATCCAAGTTTCCCCAAAGCTCTCCCGATGCACCACTCCCTTCCACAGGGGTCTGACTCTGCATAGCACTTCAGATCTTCTTTAAAAGCCAATCACTTCAGAAGTACACTTTGTTTTTTAATTCATAAGTGAGCGAGTACCTGAGCATCCTGAACCCTCAGGCTAGTGGGAAAAAGGGAAGGAAAACAATCACCAATTGAAACACCCAGTTTTCTGCTGGACTGCCCACTAAATACAGTTCCCTTAATAAGAACTGCATTTTTCAAGCAAGCAAATACAGTTTGTGGGAGTGTGAGGGGTCCCATCAGTCAGCAGCGATGGGCTTGAGTCCAGCAAACACACACCTTAGACTGGATCCACTGTGCCTGGGCTCAAAAGGAAAGACAGAAGTAATAAAGCTATGCACAAACTCATGGGGCAGAAGGCTGGGCTTGCCCTGGAATAGGACAAGGAAGAGCTTTTCAGCAAAGCAGCAGCTTATTCCATATCAGACTTGTAGCCAGCTACTGACTCGCTAAAGCCCACAAAAAGGAGGGAAAGGAGATTAAAATCCACAAAGCTGACTGTGGGGCAAATTTTATTCTCACTTTGAGGCAAGTTCCAAACAGCTCAACATTGGAGGCATGCTGCTTGCTCCTTGCTCTGAAGGGTTTGGTTTTTTTTACTTACACAGACCCTCTTCGAGCAAAATAATCCACGTTGCTAATCAAGTATCCTTTCTCATTCAGCTCTGCTCAACACATGAAGACGCCACTTCGCTTAGAGGCAGAGTCCGAGGAGAAGAGACCAGACCACAACACACAGCTTCTCTGCTATGCAGCATCCCCTATGCTCCAGCCTGGCACGGAACAAACACACCTTCACCTGGAGAAAGTCTTACACAGTCAGTCTTACACCTCACACAAAATCTAGAACGTACACTGATCCCAGACAGAAAGAGAGAGATATTTCCAAGTGTTCTCCATTAATTTATCATTTAATATAAATGCTGACAGAAAAGCAGATAAGACCTTGTAGACACTTCCATCTATTTACAAACCAAGTAGTGAATCACCTTCTTTCCACTCAGTATTTTTTTTGTTGAATCTGCAACTTAAAGGACCCTTAGACACTATGTGGAAGCAAGGTGAGGCCGAGTCGACTTTAAGAGGGAGAAAAGCAAGGTGAAAAGGGAAGAAGAAACAGCATTTCAACATATGGCTTTTTCTATATAACCACCATGCACACACAATAGGTCTCCACTTCCTTGCTCTTTAATACAAAAGTGACACTGTTGGCTCTGTAGTTCTAAGAAAGAAATAAAGGAGACAAATACTGACTTTCAGATCTCTGGATCCTCCTGCGTTTTGCCTCCTTCAATCCACCCCGTCCCACTTTAGCATAAGATCTAGAAGGCTTTTCTTTCAAGTTTAAAAAGTACGTTGCAGGAGTAGACACAGGGACTTGGATAGAGCGAACTCTTTCTTCTACTCCTTTTGTCATCTCACATGTTTTCCAAAAGGTCGTGAAGCATCTAACCTTTCAAGGGAAGCGATCCCAATGCCTGGTGTGCCTTTGAATGTCTGCCCCATGACCAGGCCTGTATGTACAAGACTTCAAAATTCCCCTGAACTTGCAAAGAATTCAGTTTATAGAATTCTTCTCATACGTTCTACTTAATCTCTACTCCTATTAAAATGTTTTTACAGTTACGAACAATAAATATTCACAATATCAACCCAGAGTCAGCCATTCCCATAAAAGCTCAAGGTTTGGGGCTTTTTGTTGGGGGATTTTTTTTTTTTTTTTTTTTAATGGGGAAGAGAAGCAGGAAAGGAAGAAAACAGCAGAAGTGGAAGAAAAGCAAGAGAAGAACCAGTTCAAACAAAGATTAGCATGGATTTATGAGAACAGCAGACAGGGAATTTCACTTATCCAGGATCCTAAATAAGTTCAAGAAATAGTTCATAACCTGACTCAACAAATCTCATGGTCTCCTTTATTACCTAGACTATCTTTTTTATTTTTTGTTAAATATACCTCTGCAGGGCACAATCACATACAATCAATACGATTGGAAAATTACATGAGCTCTATCCCAAGCATATATGCACCAATGTTAAAAAGTTATTTAAAAAAACCAAACAAACCAAAAAATAAAATAAACTCCACCCAAAAAGGTGATAATGACTGCAGAATGTCTCGGGGAGACTTGTACAGAACTAACAAGATCAAAGAAAACTAGGCTTACAAAAAACAGGAAAAGAGAGTCATCTATAGAGAAATCCCACAACTGGAAGTAGATGATTTCAAAGAGGGGGTGGGAGCTGCCATAGAGCAGATCCCACAACTCTTCCTCCCTCCTCCCACACAGGCCTTGCCTCACCTCTTCCTCCCCACGGCAACAAAGACAATGGGGAAGGAGCTTGACACTATGCTACCAGTTATAGAAAATAGGGAAAAATAATCAAGCTACAGCACAGTTGCTAAGCTGACTTCAAGGAAAGCTCCTCTTAGCATAGAAGCTGCTTATGCAGCAAGCAGAGGCCAAAGGGCCTTAAAATCAGAAAAAACTGAAAGTCATTCGATGTGCTAGATTTGCCCCTGTCAGAGCAGCTTCACTTAGGAGAGGCTGCAGATCAAAGGTACCAATTGTAAACTGTGCAGCAGCCGTGACATGAACAGGGTTTCTTCTCTTCAGTCTCAGGTTGCTTTATACATTTATAAAATGCTGCTACCAGGGTTCTTTTTAAAAAGCTAGAAATAAAGAGGTCAGTGCACACATCCAGTTGTGGGATCCATCCAATACACAATCTGGTTTGGATGCCAAAGACTTGTGAGTACTGTCTGCCACAGAACTATTAAAAAATCTTTTTAACATTACAAAGAAGCAAATAATTTCTTAAACATCAAATACTCCACAAGATTTTCTTTTTTGCTTACAGATATATTTTCCCCATATACATTTCATATGTAATTCCATCATCTCTAATGCTTTTCATTTTTGGAGACACTGCACCACCACCTGTTGCTTCCATCTTTCCCAAGACTGTATTTTTCAAATTGGAGTTGATAATTGTGTTTTCCTCAGAATTTTCGAATTTTAGAATCAGTTGTTTCCTGGAATATGAAAACATCCAACCTATATATATATGCAAAGACACAACCTTGCTGGCTGAAGCTAGGCACCTAACCTTTCCCAAATGCTGACCACCTGGCAATCTGCACTAAAATCATACAGAAACTCACTGGAATTGCAAAGATTGCCTGGGAAAGATCAGTTAATTATTTAGATTACTAAACTACAGGCATCCAATTTTGGTTATTATGGTCACATAATTTTAAACTTCAACTGACTGGGATGTTCCCGATGCAGACAAATCCACATTCCCACCTGCTCTTTTTATTGGGACATTTCAGAAAAAGCTGCACCCTCTTTGCTTACCGTAGTGTTCAAAGAGTTTCCACAGCACGATATTACACTTGCCATGGGGAAATAAAATGATAAAGAAAAAAAATCAATACAAAGTTTGTTCTCCTTTCCCTGCTAATCAAGGCTCTGCCTGCATCACAAGAAGTGCCTTGAAGACTGTGACGACACTAAGCAGTTACATTCTTCTTCCTACACAAGGATAAAGACCACAAGTTAACTGTATAAGGACACTGTGAGGGATAACATTCCCCAAAATCGCTTACTTATACTGTATAACTTGAACTAACATACTCTAACCTCTTTCACCCCCTGACCGTTCAACAGAAAATAATGCAGTTGAGTATGGAAAAAGAGAATCCCTAATGAAGTTTTTGACCTTTCAGATTATATTTGGTCTGAGAACAACTCAGTTTGCGCTACACAGTGTGTCTGCTCATGTACCACAGGTAACAAGCACCCAGCTGTCAGCAGCAGGGCTGTAGCTAAAAGGTGGCTCAGAAGGGCTGCTTCACTTTCCTCATAAATCCAGAGTTACATTTCCTCAAGCGAGGCAGATGTTTTTGCAGTTGGTGTCTAAATTACCATTTAGACAAATCAAGAACTTTTGCCTTTTTTTTTCTTTTGTTCCGAGGGGAATTGATTTATTGTGATACAAAAAAATGAGCTGCTGACACACTGACTTTTTTTGGTTGTTTTTAAATCAGTGCTACCAACGTTAGGAGACAGGAATAGAAAGTGTGTGCTTTGGAAAGTGAACAACGACATAATTTGAGTATGAAGGTAACATCATGCCCCAGTCTTGCTCTGTGTTTTCTATCTACTCTAGGACTACAAAAACTTCTTCATACACACACAGACAAGCACAAAACTTGCACACTGCTTATATGCTTTTTTTCCCCATTTTAGAACAGAGAAGATGAGTTGTCACTCCTGCTGTGGAGCCTCCTCATTACTAGCACTGAATTTCTTGGACCATAAAAGAGTCTGAAACAGCCAGTCAAAGGTACTTTATATTGGGTTTTTTCAGATAACTATCCTGTAAGTCTGCTTCACTACAGCTCAGATTTATAAATGGAAGTGACAATGGAAATGAGGGTTTATGCTACTCTGACTTACAAATTTCTCTCTGAATCTAAAAACCTTAATAATAGTCTGCAAGAGTTTAAGTTAGATCAAGGAAGGGAAATGCAAGTGGCTTTCTTGTATTATCAATGAAACGCCTCACTCCTAGCCTTCTCTAATATGGAATTTGCCCTACCTTACTCAATTTGTGCTGTCAAGAGACAATATCATACGAGTTTGCTTCTTCCATATCTAATTTAATGTAATGCTACAGTTTGACAAGTCTTCTCAGTTCCAATGGGCTTAAGAGTCAGTCACATTTGCAACACAGATCTATCTTTTACTGTCACTGAAGAAGTTTTAAATTGGTATTCAATTTAAACACTCAAAGACAAGGCTTCTTTGATTATATAAAATTTCTATGTTCCTTCTCCCTCTCTAAATTAGCCACTCCATCAGCTGAGAGAGTGCATGAGAGACTGAAAACACATCAAAATACCCCAGATACATCTCAGTACATTGCAAATTTTATGACTAAATGGAATGATTTTCCACAATTCAATGCATGGGTAAGGCTTGACAATCATTAACATTTGTAAATTGTTATTAGGATAATACAGTCAACTCACAAAACCCTACAAAGATTTGACAATCAAAATGGCCACACCAGGAAAAAAAAAAAGTGTAAAGCACAAGTCTTTGGCTCTCCTTTAAAGAAAAACAGCAGTTTACCATGTTTATACAGATCCCCCGTTTGCCTACCAGTAGGGGCAATATCACATTTGTGCATCACTGAGTAATAACACCATTAGAAAAGGCAACTTCACAGAAGTTATTGGCTAAGCGAATTCATTTGAATGCTCTGTTTTGAGGCAGCAAGCTGTCACTGTTACACAATCAGGGAGGGCAAATGGGCAAGCCACAGAAGGAACAGAAGGTATGGACAAAAGGGAGAGAAAAAGACTCAGAAGAAACTGGACACAGAAGCACTTACGAAGAAAAGGGATAACAGTGCTGCAAGTTTTGAGAGCTGCTCTGATCTAAATAAAACAAGTCCTGCTCTGAAATGGGCCAGGACACGATAGCATACAAGAGGGGCAGAAGAAAAAGCGTACGCTTCTCCTATTAAGAAAAGGGAACCAGGTGATAGGGAAGGAAGAAGAAATGTTGATAGAAGAAGGAGGAAAATAACACTAGAGAATAAACAAACAGCATTTCTACTCTGACCAAATCCCTAACATACTAAAGCTTAACCTAACACTTGAAGCTTCCTATTCTGGGTGGTTTGCCCATGCTGGGGCTGAAACCCAGGTATATCAACAAGTGTTCAAAGTTGTCTACTGCAGTAGAAAGTCTAAGCTACCTACCAAATGATGCAGTAGTGCCTTAACACCATTGTAATACTATTTTTTCTTGCCCAAGCAGAAGGAACTAAACCACTTTCTAGCTGAGACCACTTTCACTGAGGTGGACAGCATTCCTGTACAACAAGGGGCTATAGAAATGAATGTATCAGGATACACTTACTCCAGAAGTTTTCATTCCCTGTTTATTTGCTGTAACCATCAATGCTTCCATTATATGTAGAACTATCTGTCCTTGCAGTTCTACCAGCATGCTTTTCCACAAAAAGGGAAAAATTTTAGGTGCAGCTTCCAGAAGAGACTTGAAAGCATACACTGCATTTTTTGTTCGACTTGTTTAATTAAACTTCTGCAAAAAAGCAGAAAAAGGATAAGAGGAGGAGGGGGAAAACCAAAGCTAAAAATCAATACTGTTAGTAGATATTAAACAAACTATTTAACAAGCCAAACTATAATACTGGGCAAACAGGGCATTCACCTGGACACACTGATCACAAGAAGGACACTACGCACAAAGTACAGCACGGAAAGCTGGATAAAGGAGAAAAAACAACAGCAAGGTCTCCCTTCTAATCCACAGGTTTTGGAAGCATTCACCATACGCAGGCCAGCAATCTGAATAGCCCTTACTATGGAATTCCTCCCAAGAGCAAAAGTGGAGAAAAACATTAATCCCTAACCTAGCAAGGTAACTAGCTGGCACAAGTTTTTTGCCCCTCCAGATATTCTTCCTAGTGTTGACAATGAATCTGTAGATTCAAACAGTTCATAACCGTCTTTGAAAATTCCTTTTACATCAAGAATCATACGCAGTCAAAAAAGGTACATTCTGGGCTTGTCCTCCTATATTACAATATTGCACTTATTATTTCAACTAAAATGAGCTCCCTGTGTTAATAAAGACACAGCAGGGAGTAAACTAATTAAAAACAACGAGAAGGCTGACCTGATGGTGGTGCTCTGCACTTAAGGAAGGGAGAACAGGGCACGGTGCCCGTGTCAGTTGACATGTGAGCAGGCTGCCAGGGGAACACGTTAATCATTGTTAATCATCGTCATGCCCAGAGCAGAGAGGGGAGGAACAGACCTGACAGGCTCAAAACTGCCTCAGCCTGGCTCTGCTCAGCCTGAAGGTGAGCGGCTGCAATGCTGGGCCTCAAGTAGGAGATACAGATGGACGGGGGCAAGATGTAGGTGAAGCTCTTCTACTGCAAAGGCAATTCTTTGCCATAAGTCAAGAGGGGTTAGAAAAAAAAGCAAGCTTCATAACTACTCATTGCAATTAAGAGGCCAAAGTTCAGCAAAGAGCAAAAGAAACCTGCGTGAAGACACATGGAAAGTGTGGGCGTGTGCGCTGAAAAATGCCTTTGTTTTCATTCAGTGCTTCTACCTCCCAGACATTTGATCACAACAGCTGCGCTCATGCGAAAAAATTCTTAAAACATACCCAATATATATACAGATATAACTATGTATATATGTATATATATATTTATATATAAATTTTTATTTAAATAAAAAAGAAAGCTCGAATCCCAAGCCAATATGTGTATCAAATCCTTGACCAGCCAGGTCTGTAGGGCATAATCAAATTCAATGTGAAATAGTATATAAACGCGGTGCCTTGACTGGGCAAATTAAATAATTGCTACTCAAAAGAGTCTTCTGTTTGGACTCTCCTACTGGTAGGCAATAGTGGGACTGTATCCCCTCCCACCCCCCATTTTGTTTTATTTAACAGTATGATGAATGCAAAGCTTAGCCCAAGATTTTGCTATGACCTCAGCAGGAGTTAAGGTTAAGGAAAAAACTAAAAACCAAGAAAATTTATTAACTCTTGCTTTACCCAACCAAAGCAATGCAGTAATTTATTACATAACCAGTGCTTTCTCATTTAGTAGTCTAACCTGGAAAGAAAAAATGAGAACAGGCCAAGAAGGTGCAGAGGGAGCAGCACTTCAAAAAAAAAAAAAAATCATTCTCTAGAGTTCTTCATACACAGGGTCTCACCCAGGGCATCTCGACAGTCAAAAAATGTGCAGCAAGAACCAAAATCTCTTTCATTTCTTTAACTTTTAAAGAAAACATCTAGAAAGGCTTACTACTGTTGTCTCCAACTTATGCTTACAAAGCATCTGCTTGGAGAAGTAGCACACTAGATCTATCAAGCAAAACTCACTTTTCAACCCTTCTGACAGGATCCGCGCTGTACCTTAAGTGGTCATTTCGAGGCAGCTTTTCCCCTGTGAAGGGGGAATCTAGGAAGGATTCACCGCAGCAGTGGCAGACAACCTGCAGATTGATTCTCAGGTGTCGAATTCTAACACACACAGATCTTGATGCCAACTTTAAAAAAGAAATAAAAAATTCCCCTCTTTTTTAAAGGTTGCTATCATTGATGCACACAAGTCAAAGATGTTGGTCTCCTTCAGTAAAAGGCCCTCACAAAAGCATTATAATCAAATAACTGATGTATCACTGAACAAAAGAAAAAAAATCAAGTTACAGAGGAAATTATTATGTTTTTAGTAATAATGAAAAATAGCAATGAAAAAAACCAAAAGCATGAGTAGCTGAGAAGGAGGCATACACAAAAGACCTGTTTCAAAAGGCAGAGAGGTCAGTACATCCCCCTGCATCAAGTCAGTTGTATGGCCTTTGGGTAAGCTTGTTTTAAAGGCATAGTGAGAAGGGGGGGAAAAAACCGCAGCAAACACTGGATGAACTAAGGTGGTTCACCAGCTCATTGGCAGTTAACATCCTCCCAGCAACTGCAGAACCATAAGCTTACCTTCTCTCTACTCTGTATTTCTAGAGATTCTGCCTGGGTCACGGCTGTACAACCTTCACTGCTCAGTTAAGCCTCTCTAGCACAAGCCCCAGATAACCAGCTTCAGAAATACCCATGTTTTAGTAGATGGGCCTATGTTCTGCTGACCTCTTCAGTCCCAACAGAAAAAAAAAGACCAGCAACTTTCAAATACAGTAACATATGTTGGATGCTTGTTATCCTCTTAAACTACACATGCTGTGTTGGGACATACACGAAGGACTGTAACTGTTGCATTGCAAAGATTCTGTCATTTGTAGTTTAAACTAAAATAATTTAAAGCAAGCTGTCCGGCACACACTAGGGTTCAGTTCCTAGCCACAACGGGAGGAATTGTTTTAAGAATGAAGTTTGCTGCACACCTTTTGACACTGCAATTGACAGCTACCCTCCAACCCTCATTATTCCTTGTTTACCCTTAAACCATACAAGGAAGCGGCCAGGTTGTTTCAGATGTTGTGAAATTAAGGTCATAAAGAAATATGCACTGGGTATGTAATAATACCAAAATAAAAGAAAAAACCTACTTCATTAAGATCATACAATTAATCAAACAGAGTATATATATAATATCTTTTTTTTTTAAGCCCTGGGATCCAAGGCGTCCAAAGTTATTAAAATAAAGTTCATTCACAGAACAAAAACAAATTTAATTTGAATCGCTTGCAGATACTGCTAATTTTCATTTTTTTTAATTAAAAAATGCGTTAATGTGAACTATGTGCAGGATTTGTTTCTAGTAGTTGTGTTTGTGCACATTGCCTCTGGACCTGCTGCTCTGCTACTGCTGTTGCTCCTGGGTTTCTCCAATCACCCCTGGAAAAAAAACGTGATGGAAGCTACCAAGACCCCAGCAGAGGAAACTCTGGGGTATGGGGTGCGCTGGCCACACTTCATGGAGCAGACGTGGGTGTAACTCCCACTCTCTGGGAGTCATGGTTGTCTCCTCCTCCCTCTGGGTCCTCTGACAGGCTGAGAGACGCCGTCTTGTTTGACAGGAGGCCAATGTTCTCTTGTGTCAAGGCTGATCCATTTGGAACATCACTGCTGAAAGACAGTTGAGGAGAAAGGGGGAGGGGGTGAAAAGAAGTAATTACTGAGATTTTTCGTTTATTTTAAGTAAAAGCCTTGTATAATAAATAGGTTGTGCGGTATGCTGCAGGTACTTACCAGAAAGAGATGAACTAATAAAAGGCTAATTGCAAACAAACAAGACTTCATATTTTTAAGGTTTTAGATTAGTTATATTTTTCAAATTATTTCAGTATATGCCACAAGATGTACATCATGTATCTGTACAATGCACTCATTCCAGAATATGTAACTTATCTGGATCATTTACCTTAATTCTAATGGTGCAGCGCAGAACTCAAGAACAGGACTTCCTAAGCAACGGAGGGATACATTTTCTGAATAAATATCCAGATTCCAAACTGCTCACATGAAGTTATGTAAACTTGACTTAGCGAAACATACGCAGCATTTGAGCTCTTCTGTGCCAAGTATTAGTCTGAATATACACAGATGCTTGCAGCCATCTGAAAATGGTTGCTGTGTACATTTCCAGCATCCCCAGCCAACACTTTATTTCAGTCGACTATCAAATATGAGTTTAAAATCAATCCTAACTTCTACACAGATAAAAATTACTGCCTACAAATAAAACTGAACTTTGTTTCAAAGTTACATACCTTCCTAGACAACATCCACATCACAAACCTTAGCAGGATAGAATAACTTTCCTCTCACATTTGGAACAATTCTTTCCTTTGCAGCTAAAACGGTAGATAAAAATTTCTTTTATGGTTGCTATTTATCTCCTGCTCCTCTCTACTAATAATCCAACATTGACTAGATGGACTTCTAGTCTTACAAACATTGCAGTTCTTCTGTTGCATTAATTGATATACAGCCTAATTCCCCTCACCTACTCATCATCTGAAATGGCCCTTAATTCATGCTCGCACTATAAAAACTTGATTTGTATAATCTTTTCCCAGGAGATGCTTCCACACCAGAGACAGTGTGAGGCGAGGGGTATTACTCACATACCATAGAGCGACCTTGACTAAGTCACTCTCCTGTTACACAAAGAAAGGTTGCAGACCCATGTTACCTGAATGTCAATGCGAGGTCCTCAGCTGGAACCTTGCTTTGTGGTTCTAATTGTCCATTTTCTGTCTGTTTAGTGGTGCCCAGTTTGTTTTTTATATCCAGTGAGGACTGGCTCTCCTTTAAAAAAAAAAAAAGGACAAAAGAAAAATTCTTTATCTTTGCGTTAAAAGAATTTCAGACTTCATCCTTTGGGACGGATGATGAAGGCCTGTAAATTAGAGCCATACAGTGTAACCCACAAAGGCCATGAGACAAGAAAACAGACTCACTAAGATGCTCATCCTCTCAGGACCCAGTTATTTCCTGAAAGGAAGGGATGATTCTTGGAACAACAAGCAGAGACCATGGACTGTAAACAGCACACAGACTTCCGAACACTAGCCTGTACCTGCAGATGACGTTTTCTATGTTAAAACAGTTTATACAACTCATGGCACAGTGACCTAGGGTACGATTCATAGTTTTCAACTTATTTTCAAATGGCGACAAAATAACAGCAGAGTATTTTAAAGTGGCTGGAATTCACATTCTTCATGAAGAAGAATGAAGAAACTTCTCAGGAGGTTTTGAAGAATAAAAAAGGTGAAGAGGGAGATGGATGACTCCAGCTGCGGTCATCCAGCAGAGCGCCTTTTTGCCAGGGTGAAAGGGCTGCAGCCAGCTACACAGCTCTCCGCTCCACCTCACTGCCTCCCACCCCCACGGCACTCACCATGCTCAGCTCACGGGTTCTCTTCCCAATTTCCCTTTCCACCTGGTGTAGCTCCAAGCTCAGCTGCTCACTTGAGATCATCCCAGACCACTTGGGAGGTGGGGCTGGGGGCTGTGGTTGGCCTGCCAGGGTAGTCGCCTCCCTCTGCAACAGCAGCCTGTTACTAACAGCCTAAATGCATAAAGCCAAGCACATACACAACTGAGCACACAACACACCAAGCACAGGAAGAGCTCTAGGCCATAACCCTAGAGTATTGCTTATTTGCAAAACCAAGGCCTTCTCTCTCCTTCTTTAACAAGCTCCCAATTGAAATCACTTCCAAAGCAAGTTTAAACATTTTTTACATGCCGACAAGTGTCTTCACTTTTAAACAAGCAGCATCAAATTCCTTTTACTGTAATAAATTTGCATGGGTTTTCCCCATATAGCTCTTGTTCTCAAAACTAAGATTAAGCACATGAACAAAAACACTATTCTTTTGTGAGCTATTTGTTGAACAAAGGAGAACAGCAGATAAGCAAATCTGCTCCTTTATTTTATAGTAGTACAATTTATCAAATCCTACAGTACAGCCAGTATTATTATTAAACCATACAAAGCATGTTGAGAAATGTGGATGTCAGTATGTAGCTCCCTGCTGAGCCAGACCAGGAAGCACAGGAACAGAGAGGAGCAAGTGACTACGGCCATTCACAAGCTGCAAATTACTAGCAGCCAAATAAAAGCAGTAACCATGCCAGCCACTCCAAAAATCTGCTAAAACTGGGGAATCAGTTCCACAAGGGTGTGCTCTGCATTTAAACACACTATCTATTACTCCACACAGCCGAACATCTGGCTTGTCTACAAGCAGAAATGCTCATTCATTTGAGAAGAAAGCAAAATAATCTAGTTCTTCACGCTAAGACTGAATTAAGCGATTGCTACAACCTTGCAACAGGTAAAACAATAAAGCTTCCTGGATTTCAAGTATCTACTTGCAGCTTCGAAGACAAGAGAGAAACTGAAAGCGATTATTACTCAAACTAACCTGTTAGTTCTGACAAATTCAAATTATGGTAAAATCAAGGCTCAAAACTCAACTACATAGGATTTAACACTGACACAATCACAATAATAATGAGCAGGAGAGGCAGGCCACTTATAGTTTTGCAACTTTCCAATACTCTTCTATTATGGCAAAGGCAGACATGCAAGATTTAAAACATTTTCTCCTCTTGTTCCCAAACAAGAGCACAAGAACACAAGTTATGCTTCAAGTAACTAAGAAATGCATACTACTTGTAACTGCTGCTGCGACTTAAAAATTGTGAGCTCTTACAAGTAATCTGCAATAACCCTCCTCTAAAACACGTGTTCTTAGGTAACCACAATTTCAGCAGAAGCTGCTATCCAGTACTTATAGCAATTCCTTCTGGGAAAACATTAATATGAATAATTGCTGAGGTACCTAGAAGAGTCTTCTGGTAAACATTTACTGATTTTTCCTCGGACTAAAAAAAAAAAGGTAACTAAAGCTTTGCTAACACAATTCTTTCACTATGCCTTCATATTTCTCCTTATGTGTATCACAAAATGTAAACAAAGATTTCAGCTTATTAATTCTTTACAAATGCAGACTCCCATCTTTCCTCATGTCGCAAGAAACTACATTTCTTTTAAGCGAGGAGACATAAATATTAGGTTTTAATTTTTCAAGCTAAATATCTTTTATATTTATTTTCTTGACTCTTGTGGCTTGCGCTATTTAGGAAGAAACAGGTACAACACAAAGCCAAACGTGAAACAGATGAAGGTCATAGCTTTCTGGACATAAAATCAGACACCGTCAATGGCAGTGAAGCCGAGAGGAATAGGTACCTACACCACAAGTTTGCCTCCGAGTTAACAGATGAACAGAGAGGGGGAGTAAGTGAGAGAGAATGAAAGCAAACATGAATGAGCAGAGCGTACATTCAAGTATGCTGCTGATCTGCACATGAAGTTTCTGCTTTAGCAGAAAGGTTTACACTTGTACCATTGCCCTGATGCCTAGCATCACAGAATTAAGCGTTGTTACCCAGTATCATTACGGCCAGAGAAAGATCAACTTATGAAAAGCAGCTTTACTAGCTTCATCTCTCTCCATACCACCCCTCGCGGCTCTTCCAAACATTGGTACCAACCTCTAGTCCTCGCATTTGTGTCTGCTGGCTAATCTGATGGTCTACTTGCTGCAGCTCCATGCGCAGCTGCTGCTCTCGTTCAGCTGAGGGCAACTGTTTCCCATGCCCAGCCACATCTGACATGGACAGTCTCTCCCTTTGGGATCAGAAAAGCAAAAATAAGGAGATTTCCAAAAAAAAGCTTTACTCAGCTGGCACAGGAAAAATAGATGAATAAAATTTGAAAAAGGCAAAGGAAAAATAAAGCAATGCTACCTGTCACTGAAGCGTCCCTGAGAAGGTATATTTTGATGAGGAGAATATGGAGCGCCTCCCCAGCCACCGTGAGTTCCGTAAGGACTGTAGTCTGCCAATGAACAAAAGAAAACCATGTCACATTACTACAAAACTATCCTTCAAGTAGTTCAGCCAACACACAGAACTGGACAGCAATCAGAGAATAACCAGGAAGGTCAGCCCTCTAAGAGCGAGGAGGTCTAATGTTTCCTCTGCTGAAATGAACACAAAAAATACCTGTGACCAGTCTCACGTGCATAATGCATGACTCTTCCTGCACATCCAAGATTTGTTACAGCCTTCCAGAGTCTGAGCTTGTGAAGGACTTCGGAAACCCCAGGGGATGGAGACTCAAAAACAAACTTAAAGCCACTATGAGAGCAATTATTTTAATTACTTAAGCTCCTAAAAGACTTGAGAATTGATTGAAAATTCTGAGATACCTTGTTAATACCTTGTTAATACCTAGTTTGAAGATTAAGCTTTCAGGGAAGCCAGAATTCTGCCTGTGATAGTCTAGAAAGTTACTGCCGGAATTAAGCAGAGAGCTTTTCTCCTGTTTCCAGCAGTTAACTCCTGAAAAAAATCTAAAGGAGTTTGGGGGAATATAATTAAGTATTTTCTTAAGATTACTCAGTGGACCTCAAGAGACCATCTTTTAGAGTAAGATACATATCCACACTATACATGTGATGAGAAAATAGATGTGCAGACAATAAACCATTCCGACTTTATTCGCTTTGCCTAACAGTACACAAAACAACGGCTGCATTAATCTTGCAGCAGCAACTACCCATAAAGTAGGAGTGCAGTACAGTACTTGTTATGATGGTTTTGCATTATGTATTTGAGAAAGCAGTAACTTTCTGGATTCTACCACAACAGATTTAAATTAAAAGCAGCCTCATCTCAGAGGGATGAGCAGAATAAAGGAACTTTTTGCGAACAGCAACAATGAATCACCAACACACACACTATGTGTGCACAAACCTGGCTGTGGAACAGGAAGTATGGCAAAGCCTGAAGAAAAAGGCTGCCGCTGTAAGCCCTACCTAGAGTTATTTTTGTGGCATAACATACATCTCGTCTATATTTTTAAGACAAGAAACAAGTTTACAAGGGCTGTCTTCAACTTACATTACACTGTAGTAGTAAAGAAAATAGCAACAGCCAGCAAAATCCAAGAGCACACATCGTACCTGAAATGATTGATTTGGTGGTAGCTCCCTGAACTGCCATGGCCTGCATGGGACCAGAATTCTGGTACATCGCTTTGGAAGTACGAGAGATAGCCCCAAATCTCGACACAGTTGGTCGGTCTCCAAATGGAATGAGGTCATCATCACCAGTCTCTGCTGCTCTTCGCTGCATGTCTAATCGCTGGTCACGCATGGCTTTACTATCTACATTCTAGACAAGATATGGAAAAGGCAGTCAAAAACTTACTCAGAAACAAACAAAACCACATTCCTTTTACAACAAGCTGGTCCCAGTATAGTGTCTCTTGTGTTCTCTATTCCCTTCATCCTTCAACTAGTCTTCCCATTCCTCAGTTTACAATTCCACTGTTAGAGTGATGTCTCTTTAACAATCTAACTTAAAATGACCATTACTACCACCACTGTGAAATAGCTGCATAATTAATTGCAAACAAATCCAAGGGAAGGGAGCAGCAGCAAGAGGAAATTAAGACAGGAAAAGTCTAATGGGACAGAAGGGAAAAAACCCTCGAGAATAAAGTCAAAGAGGAGAAAAGGTGGGCATCTCTGAGGAATGCATTCTCCTTCCAAAGTCCAAACGAAATTTCTCTGAAGCCCAGCATTAAGAACCGTATAATCTTAACAGCCTGCAGATGACTCAAAACAGGAGTTACTCACTACAGCACTTACTTGGACATGTCTAGTACCTTTTCAGGTGCATTTTTCATTAAGCAGTAGTACTGCTTGGAACATCCTGGTTCCTAACTGAGCATGAGTTAACACCTTAACGGGTCAGCACACGAACAGATAAAACCTTCTCTCTCTACTCAAAGAGCTTCGACTAGCAGTCACAAAGGAAGAGATGAGCACAGAAAACAAGCTTGATTTAGCAGGATAAATAAATTTGACTTAACTTAGAAGAAGAAACAAGAGATTATCATAAAGATTTTCAACAAAGCTTTTCTGAGAAAAAGTTAGGCCAGTTATGGGAGAAGTCACCTGGAGTAACTTAAAACAAAAAGTCTATGGGTTGTGTCCATGAATAAATTTTAAGTTTCCTCAACATAAAACAAAACAAAAAATAACCTCCCCAAATAATCACCACATCCAGATAAACACAAAATGGTAACAGAAATAAACAGACACAATTAAGAAAAATGGGAAAAGCACTTAGTTAAACGGGAAAGCTATCTGTTGGCTGACAGAAAACGTAACATGGTAAGAATTGCCAAAAATTGAAATAAGACTTTGCTAAAAGAAGTAAAGCCGTTAGCATAGTGCTGTGTATAGCAAAAAGAACGAGGTAAGTGGAGCTACTACACAAAGAGGACTGGCTAAAGGCTAAAAACTTTGGTATGGTCCAAAATTAAAATAAAACTGGAAGCTTCTAGTGAGGATAAGGATTGCCAGAAACAGACAAGATAACATAGCTAAGGTAGCAATAAAGGGGTGGAAAAGGCAGTCACAACTGAGTTGGAAGTGTAACATGTTGAAACTGTAAGAGGCATTAAGACAGCATCTACTTTGGTATTCTGAAAAAAATGACTTTTTGATATCAAGTCCATAGGATGCTAGTACCAATCTTAATTTATTTCCCATTTACTGAGTGGAGGGAAAGAACATAGTAAACATTGCAATGCCATCTGCATAAATCCAGCATTATGTACTCTTGGATTATACTGTTCTTATCCTTGAAAAAAGGAATCTCTTATGAACAGTAAAAAAAGGAAGAATTAATTCACTTGCCATCTGCAGTGAAGGTCTCCTAAGACTTTTGTCCTGAGGGGAAACAGAAACTGAAGAGTAGCAGAGATCTGCTACTCTACAGAAGTCTTACCTGAAAACTAGCTCAGAGACAGAATGCTTTGTTTAGCGATGAGAAAGAATGCTGCTTCTCCAGAACCCCATTACTTCTCTTAATTGAGTACCAGTTTGTTTGCCCAGTTTTCTAGCAACACGGATGAACGACAAGAGCTGTTTGTTGGTTCCTGAACACTGCCACTTGCGCAGCAATAAACCACATCTGAGTAATCTCAGTACTGCCCCAGGTCAAACATGACAGTGTTAACGACTCAAGGCAAACACACTGTGCAGGACAGAGAGCAAAAAGACACATAAAAAACCCCAAATGCCTTTTATTGCTCTGCTTTTTCTGGGAGAAAGCCTCCTTTTTGCTCCCACTTCACAGAGTGCCTTCGAGGTCTTACAGGAAAGCAATTCAGTGGACAGAAACCAGACACATTTAATTCCAGTGAGGCAGAGGGGAAACAGGAAGCCTGCTTGTGGGCAAAGCAGAGAAGCTGGACAGAAAAATCCTACAATTTAGTTAAGTGGTTGCAACAGGTGAGCACTTGCCCACAGAAGAATATATTATGGACAGAAGTTTCTTCCCCCTCCCTGTATTGCCCAAGGAAAGGTCACCATGACAGTGACAATATATAAACAAAAGACAGAATACTTTTGCAGGTGGCAGGTGAAGGAGAAAACCAGATGCACCTCTGTAAAATAGTCCCTCAGACTAAACAGTCCTTTCTCTTGAAGACTTGAATGTCTTCCTACTTGCATGGGCTACCAGCATACTTCTTGCTGTTGAGTGATGCTTCAAGGTTAGGAAGAAACAGCATAGTGGTGGTATTTCAGAATGCTGTTTCTTTTCTTCTACATTCACGAATCCCAAAAGTGACACCCTAGCAACCTCTTCTTTTTGCAAAACTGACCTAGCAAAAATGCAGCAACTCAAAATAAGATCACAGTCAGACACCCACGGCTTCAGTGAAGGACTGAATAAACACAGCACAGAGTTAGAAATTTTCCTCCAGACAACTCAGCCTAGTATGTTGTTATGACTATGCTTCGTTCTCTCAAAAGCTTCATGCAAGTTTTGGGTATTCTTGTGGTCACAAATGACAGAGTCCTTCAAGTAAAAACTAATAATGCTGTTAATAGCAGTCACAATCACCTTAAAAGGACTCATAGCACAAAGCTAAGTTACAGCATCTCCTTCTGACAGAAAGTAGTACAGGAAGTAGACAGACATGTTTAATTAACAAGCTGCCAGTACAGAGTCATTTTTGGATTTCCATTAAGTGTAAAGAATTATGGGTAAAAATCTTTTGCTACCCATGGCTTTAGAGCAGAGTGGTTAGCCTGCATCTACATCCAGAATTTCAAAACAGCCACACAGATGTAGGGCTGTTCATAACTTTGAAAATAAAGCACTCTGCACAGTTGCAAATGCATTCTTTGAATGCAATGCACTTTTGAGCTTAAATAGAAGCACTGACTTGATCCTGGGAAGTACATCAGAGAGTCCTTCCCAACCCACAGAAGTATCAACTTTTCTGTGTTCCCCTAATCCCTACTTACCGCCATCTCCACACTCCTTGCTGCCACAACATCTTTGGGTTTTGCATCTTTGGTTCCAATGTAGGAGCCGATGGTGTCACAGGACCAGGGAGAGTATTGGCTGTAGTCATTTCCTTTGTATTTCCCAGCTACCTTCAGGTCTTCATCCAAGTACTGTACAAAAACAAAAATCTGGTTCTGTAAGTGAAGGGAAGAAGCAGCTTCACGGTCACCATTACTTAGTTCAGCAGCAGTGAGCTTGAAGAAAAACACCACCAGGATTGTTTTTTTTTAATCAGATGTATCATCATTTGGAATTGGGCCATGGCAAGCATGAAATGTGTAAAATTCTGATCACCTGACTACACTCCCAGTGCTGACTGTTCACTTGGCCAGTATGAAAGTGGTATTTTGACCTTGGTTAAAAACAAAAAAAAGCCAAAACCTCTAGCAAGCTGTTATGTAATTCCAAACATGTCAGGAGCAAGTGAAGCAAAGTCCAGTGACCATGAAGACTGACTACTTCAATTAATAATGGTTCAAAACTATTTCTCTTGGTTAGGATCAGCGGTAGATCAGAGAATTAACAGCCAGCCAAGAGACTGGAGACTGCACTAAAAAGGTTTCCCACCTGGAGCACAAAATCTGTCCCCGCAACACTTGCCAACACTGCACTGTTCTTATTTTCTTGTTGTCCTCACCTACCAGCACACACAAACTCCGAAGTATTTTCTAAACATGACAGTAAGTCACGTTTTTGTCAAAATAGGCTTACCTCCTCTGAATGAAAAGGATGAGGCAAGGTTGGTGATGGTGCAAAAGGAGGCGGAGAAATCACCTTCCTCTCTTCTAGCTGGGCCATGATCTCTTTCCTTCGTCGGTGAAGTTCATCCAGGCTGGGATGAGGCTGAAATGAAGACAGAAACATGTTACAAATCCTCTGAAGCATTAATGCACAGAACTAGTAATTTCAAAAATGTTGCTTGCCCAAATAAAATATGACAACTGTACACTGCAAGAAAAGGAAAATGCAGTGAATAGACAGTATCATTACAATAATAAGTTACCATCACTTTGTTAAAGTCTGTCTGTTAGCTTTCACATTTAACATAGGACAGACATATTCCTACACTAGCCAGAGTGTTAGTTCAATGCATGCCAAAGGCAGGGAACATTATTTGCCTAAAACTGATTAGATACTCAACTAAGCCAGTGTTTCTAACTTTAAGACTACTAATCTTTTAACTTGCAGGTAGCGCAACGTGACTCTGTGTTCCAGCTTGGCATAGTTTCCACTGGAACATGTTCCAGCATGGCAAGTCCCCATTTCAGTCATAGCGGGTAAGTGGTAGAACACTACAGATCATGACCTAGTCCCAGTTAGTTTGCATTTATTATTCATTTTGCAATAGAATTAAATATCCCACAAACGTGTCAAACTCAAAACTGACAAATCTTTAAGCTATGTGAAAAATGCTTCCTGGACTCAGCAATACGATTCCGAGCCTTTAGTCTGAATGACAGCTACGTAAGTCCAACTATTCTACTAGGCTCAATTCCAGCTAGGAAGACTCTCCAGTTAGCAATCTTAGAAGTACAGAAAATTTGGAAGAGCAGAATTTTTAGTTCTTTTATCAAGGGATGCACGTTCGCATATTTATCTATTTAGGCACAGAGACAGTCAGTCACAGATGGGCAGTACAAGAACACAAACATAATCATTTGCACACATGCTTTTCTACTTCGAGCACTAAAGTAGCAGCCTGCTCTTTTACATATTAACATCATTACAACTGCAGAGTTGACCAGTTAACTAAACTGCCTTCCAGTTTTAAGTCAGCTTAGTCAAATGTACCTCTTCAAGTTCAAACTTCTAATTCCTCACAAAAAACATCGCCTTACTGAAAAAAAAAAAATCTACTTCTCAAGTAGTTTATATTTTCTCTCTTCAACGACTACAAAAATGCAATATAAAAACCGTACCCTGTGGCATGAAGGTCTGATCTGACTGAGATGTGGAGCCACTGGGCAATAACCCTCTGTTTGCTGGTATCTGTCTCTGGATTCAGGTACGTAGGAAGGTACAGCTGCTTGTGGAATTTCGATGGGTACGGGGCTTCCTCGGACAATCTCCTCTCGCTGATATGGCTGGACAGGGGGATATACGCGACGGCTGTCATAGTGCGGCGGGTATATGGGTTGTCCCATAGGAGGATACTGTTGTGGCTGCGTGTACTGTGGGCTGACCACACGATCCTGAAGGTAGGGTGGGTAATGGTCTAAATAAGCTGGACCAGGTTCAGGAGCTGATGGAGGAGGTCGGACAAAGCGAGACATGGACTGAGGGGGATAGTAAACTCCTGAAATAAGGAAAAAGGAAAAACCACAAACAAAATACAGAAAGTGATTACCACAACTGTTCACAAAAAACAACTGTTTCAAATACTCCAGTCTACAAGTACCATGAAGAGAAAGGTATAAATTAATTCAGATTTGTTGTTTGTCCCCACTGTCTCATTGGTATTTCTACTCAAAAATTAACCACAGAAAACCTTGGAGAAGCAAAAGTTGATCCAAAGCTCAAGTGACACAGTTTAATTATCTGAATAAGATACCAGCAAGGTGTAAAGGTCACAGTAGCTGGAGAAGAGGTGGTGAGACTGAGCCCACCACAGGTACCACAGAAGTCCTGCTAGCACACCAAAGAGAAATAATTCACTAGAATGTCTCTGCAGATTCATACGAATGCTCTTAGCTAGACAAGACCAAGAAAGTAAACTGAAAATTAGCCTGTACATCTTCATCTGAACAACTAAAATTCAATTTGTCCCAACGTATCAGAGCCACTGCCTGTGTAAAGAAACTTGGATTAATTAGAATTCAAAGTTATCGAAAGATTTGTTCTACCTCTTGACCAGTAGAAGGAAATTTCAGTACTGTGAATCACCAAAGACTTATAATACCACACCTCCTAGTTATGTGAAGATTTTGGTAATCTATCTGGGATCTCTGGACAACCTAAAAGAATGCATGAATATGTGCACTTGTAGAAAACTCAGGTCTTCATTTGCACACCATAATAAAATGTAAGCTTTTCTCCCGCTTCAAAATGCTCTGCACAACTTTCTCAGAAATGGCTTCCCCCTCCCTTTTCCTTTCTAGGGTTTTTTTCCTCCTTTCCACTTCTTTCAGTCTTTCATTCCTTATTTTTCTTTCATATTAACTTCACTTTATGACATTTTTCTCTCCAATGTTACACTGCATAAGAATCATTCCCTGTCTTTATATATAGCCATACCTTTTCTTTTTAATCCCCTTCGGTATTATCTTTCTCCACTTGGTGTCTTTATACTTAGAACTTTTCCTCTTATTCCCTTTTTTATGATGTTTTCTTTTTGGTGCCCAGCCCTTCTCTAATTTCACTTGCCTCTACTTATCACATGCATGCGCAGACATTTCCAAAACACCCATACGCTTTTCATGAAGGACGTAAGTATTTCACCCCTCAAGCATAAACCCCTCTGCTGGTTAAGCTTTATTTCCATTTTCCCAGAGTCAAACTGAATTAAGTTTTACCATATTAGATCCCCTTACCCAGCCCAGTTGAGAAGAACTGAAGAAAGAAGGATTTACTACACTGGACGCATACAAACCTCTGTTTTCACTTGCATTAAAGTCCTCAGTCAAGACATAAGAAGTCTGCCAATTTCCATTCCGTTACGCCATCGCCACATTAGAGCCTACAGTCCACATGACAGGCAAGAGAACTCCAACTTAAGAGCTGAAGTAAATACCAGAGCGGGAAGAAAGAGCAAAATCAAGATGAAGATGAAAGATGGAGAGCTTGGTCTCAATCTTACCTTGTTGGTAGGGTGCTGGCTCAAATGGTGGGGCAGCTCCTCTAGGATCTTGATAAAACATATCTGCTTGCTGAGTATTATACAACTGAGACCCTCGTGGTACCATTTGCAACTGCTTGGTGACAGACACCGAAGGCAGATCTGTTGGTGCCCGAGCAGGCACAGGATGAGGGTTCACTGGTAAGGCAGAAATAGAGCTCTTGGGGACAGACTCCAGTCTGAAAAGCAGAAAGACGGGACTGTTCATTAAGGGCTGATATAGCACACTGTGCTTTAAAACACTGCTCTTTGCACATATTCACCTTCTGAAGGTTACATCGCCTTCTCCAATTAAAATATAAGCAAACAGGGAAGTAAAGTAGTTTAGAGTTTTTGCTTTAGTTTTCTACTCTACTGTTTAATCACTTCAAAAAAGATGACAACAAAACCAAGAAGAACCTGTCCTGTTTCTTTTCTAGAGAATGGGTTTACTTTGTTTCTACTACATATTTACACACATGACACTTTGAATAACAGTTAGGAAGACCCGTACAAGTCAGGAGGGGATCCAGGGGCACTGCTACTCAGATGGTCCATCTTCCCTGGCTTCAGAGCAGTTTCATAACCGGAGTCTGTCCCTCGAGAAATAAGTTGCGTCACCGTGCTGCCTGTTGACACAATTCCATTTGGCAGAGCAGTAGTTTTCCTATTGGGCAAGTCCACTCCCCCTTCCTCCGAGAGGATAGCTCCTGAAGGTAGGCCCACCTCATTCAGCTGGCCCAGGGAGGCACTCAGGGGTCTTCTGGGAACCAGACGCTTGTTCATTTTACGGAATCTTCAGAAAAAGAAACCACACATCAAAAATTGTAAAGAAAAAAAAAAAAAAAAGGAGTTTCATTTCCAACATTTTTCAAACACAGATCCTACCAAAAGCTTCAAGTTTGAATTCAAGTTTCCTAAGGGCTTGTGAGAAGTTTATTACGAGTATCTGCCAAGACTACAACTTCACCGCTATTTGAACTGTTGATAGTGGTTTCAATCGGAAGAACAAGGATGGATTTTTAACGGCAAGTACACCAAGAATTCATAGCTAAACTTCAGACTGCAAGTCAAAAAAAAAATATCTTATTCCCTGCACATATATGCCTTTCAACTGTGCAGAAGAAAACCAAAACCAAACATCACATAAAATACTACCTATAGTAACAGAAGCTTCAGAATAAGAATCAGAGACTATTCAAGCCTATCTTATTCATAGAAGAAACTAATAGCAGAAAGTTACAGTGATGAACTGATTCCCTTTTGCACCATTTGTCCAACAATAAACCAAACCAAGCCTTTATTGCTATGTGAATCATAGAATGGTTTGGGTTGGAAGGGCCCTTAAAGGCCATCCAGTCCAACCCCCTGCAATGAGCAGGGACATCTTCCACTAGATCAGGCTGCTCAGAGCCCCATCCATAGCTGTGATAGTTTTAAAGCACAGATTGTTAAGATTTATGTTACTATACCAATATGCAGCTTACACTGCTTGCGTCGTTTGATAAATTAGGTGACTGCAGAGGTAAAAACTCTATGAACACACGGTAATTCCAAAACTTTCACTGCTTCTGATAAATCTGAACCAACATGAGCCCTTTAACAACCGTTCCAGAAAAATCAGGAGACTGATGGTACCAGACCAACGAAGACAGCAAATTCCAGAGTTGAGGGTCCTCCACTAAAGATCCTGCCATTAGCTTAGATACCAGAATGGAAGTGGGAGGGCGTATTTGTAGGACTGACTGCTCCTGCTGCTTCTATTGCAGAACAAGAGGCCATTTCCCATGCAAGAAAGTTTCAGCAGGGTTGAAGCCGACACTTTCATATCATTTCTAACAAGCAAAGCAAGTTGGTAACACAGACTAGGAAGCTACACATGTTATTGTAGAAAATAAAAAAAGGGGGCAGTTATACTCCATTATTTAATCTTCAGATAATCTTTATGTTTGCCCACATGCACAGTATTAACAGCAATGCAACAGAAGGAAAAAAGGGTTTTTGTTGCTGTGGGTTTTTGTTGTTGTGGTTGGTTCGGTTTTTTTAGACATGCAAACAAAGTGTAATATTGCTATATAGATTTGAGCTCCTCATCTAGAAGAGTTCACTGATTATCTTCTAGCCATCTTCCTAACTCTCCATCAACACCCCAGTTTCCTGGATGGATTAATCTTTACCCACATAATCAAACTATAAATTCAAGCTACATAGTGTTGATAGTAGGCATCATTCAGATTGCATTAAAAGGGAGCGAACAAAGCGGGTTATCATACTCGCCTGTGCACACTGGGTCTTTGTCCCTTGCCAAGAGGGGAACCAGCTGCAGCTTAAGCAAGTCGAAATTAGTTATAATTAGCTATCTGAGGCATTACCACACATTTCCCAATTAGCCCTCCTGCAAGCTTAAAGCTACATATAGAGATACAAGAACCACACAGCAACAGCAGTGCATCTTACTCACACTAACCATTTTTAAAAGGAGGAACACTAATGAAACATCTACTCAAAGGAATTAAGCAAAGATAAAAGGTACACGGAAGAATTGAAACTCAAAGTTCCCCAACCGCCTACAGAAACTGCTGCAATCTGAAATAGAACAAGCATTCACTTCACCCCACAACAACTTTATTACTAAGGCACACATGCCTGTCTGGATAAAATAGGCCTCTTCCACCTACAAAGCTGACAAACAGTCCTTCCTGATACATACGACTGTAGCTCAGAGGCACTAGTATTGACTCACCACCTTCATTAGCCACCCAAACCAGCACTACCAATCTCCATTTTATTACCACCATGACAAAAGGGGGATAACCCCAACTGTTCCTGCAGAACATAAGTATCAAAGTCCTATCCTCTGTTCATTTGAATAACTGCCTTTTGTCATTCTAACACCACATGATGCTTCGCTCTTTTCCTCCTGTTTTGCCAATGCACTGCATGATGGTTATAGAGCCACTGAACTGCCATATTAATGCTTCAAATTCTAGATTTTTAAGAAAAAAAAAGGGCTGCATACCATTTCCAAATCTTTGGAGTTTTCTTCTGATTAAGAAAAACCCAACCATCTATTCTTTAAAGAAGTTAATGATTTTAGCCCCAAAACTAAGTGATATACACTGCATGAAATCTATTTCTTTTTATTTAACTCTTAAATAATCCATTTTACTTTCAAAAAAATGTAAACAACCTTCAGAACAGCAGCAACTTGCTCTTGGATAATCAGGTGCCCCCTCTAAATCTGTAATGAATGTTAATCTGAGTGCAGATTGCACTGCATGTGCAATCTCTCAAAAAAGTTTCAAAGAATAATTGTTGCAGAAAGGAAACTTGCGATGCTCATCTTTAGCTCTCTGAATAGCCCTAGCAGCACAGAAGAATCAGAGAGCCCCTACATCTGGAAAGCTGACAGCAACCTACTTTTCACCTGAACCTGAAAATTCAGCAACCTGAATATAAAGGCAAGATGAGAAATACACACAAATAAACCACCATAGTAGATGCAGTCAAACAGCATGTTTAGTCACACTTAAGAAATACGAAAAACAGCCCACCTCCAAAATCTCCAGTAACACTTGTGTAAACATCAAACTTTCACAGCTGCATTACTACTGAGTAAAGCAAAATATCCTATAGTTAAGAACAAACAGTTCCAAAACCTAAGAGATGACTGCTACAAGTTTTTCACATTATGTCTTGCTAATATAACAGACAAGTTACACCTCCTCTCCCCATTCTTGGGTATATGATATGATACATACATATGCACTCTTATAGGTAAAATGGACTGATTCCTATCATAAGAGGTACACTTACTTTTCTAGCTCCTCCTGTGAATGTGCAAAGGTGCAGCTGGCCCCTCGGGGGCATCCTCCTCTCTGTTTCATGTCTCGGCACATATATGTCTTGTACTTGCTGTGCTGAGGAGGCTGACAAGGTTAAAGAAACCAGGTGAGATACCTGAAAATAAGTGCACTCAACCACTCTTATTAAAGGCCTGATGTTTGATGATCCTACACGGATTCGCAGGATATGGGTTGTCTTCTGTATTTTTCTTACTTAAGTTTTCCAAGAAACGACAACTTAACTGCAATCTAGCTGTCTGCATATACATCCATTTGCCAGACTTTAAATACATTGAGAGAAGGCCAGAGGTGGTCTCAAAGACATCTAAATTCCTACAGTTTCTATGGCAGAATTAAATCAGAGGGCAGAAATAACCTATCAGAGTTCCCACCTAGAGAAAGGTCTGTAAAAGTAAACTCTTGCTTTCTGAGAAACTCAGACAAAAGATTAAGTCTGTAAGAAGCCATCTGCAAACCAATTTTTTTTTTCCACATCTACTGTAGTAACATAGATTTTAGGCAGAGTGTACATAAGCTGCACAGCCCTCTGCTGGCCACTGCTGCCAGCCAGCAAAACTCTGCCCTGTACTCAGCAGATGTCCCCTTTCCCACTTGGGAGGCTCTGGGTTCCCTTCCAAGCAGCACAGCATGTACCAGGTCTGGGCAACCGTTTCACCAGAACAAAACCCCTCACTGTTTTTCTCACCCTGATTTCCACTTGTGTATTCCTACTGCTTTCCTTTTGCTGGTAAGAGTGCTCATTAGGCATCCCAGTGAATGCAAAAAGGTAAAACAGCAGAAATAATTCACTCTAATTTTGACTCTTTTTTTTGGCAGAGAGAATCTTCCTACTAGTTCAGCTCCCCGAACCAGCTCTCCAAGAGGATGAGTGCCAAAGCAAGGGAGGGAGTGGGAATGTGTGACAGGCAGCTCTGTCTTCCAGCAGCAGCAAGCATTTATATCAACTTAGCTGTACAACGAAATGAGATCAAAAGGAACGTGTGATAAGATAGCTATGAGATAAGGTAATATATATATTTGGCAACACCATTTAATTTCTGAAACAAAAAGTTTTGTTTCAGGAACTTGGATGATACCTTTATATGAAGTCTTCCCAATCTTCAAACTTAACAAAGCATTAAGCACAGATGCAAGAATCATTTAATTAACACAGAGACATTTGGCTGAAATGTGTCACATTAAAACAAACCCAAGAAAATTCCCACAGATCACAGTGCCAGGCACCCCAGCTTCTCTTCCCCACCCTCTAGTCATGAGGGATGTTTATTCATTTCCCTAAGCTTGCTGCTGGATGAGACTGTTTTCTTTTCATCCTAGTGAGCTGTGCAAATTAATGCAACAAGTATTGCGGGGGGGGGTGGGGTGGGGTGTGTGTTGTTTTGGGTTTGGGTTTTTTCCTTTCTTCTTTCTTTTTTGAGAAATATGACACAGCAGTGATATTTCAGATCAGCTCCTCAAACTAAATCTCTCCAGATTACATTAGTAAATCTCTACTATTGGATACAGCCAATAAAATTTAGGGATAAGCATTTCCTAAATGATTTAGCTTTTACCTGTTGCTGATCTGTTCCCTTCTTGCTGTGATTCTGGATGTAGTCAACTAAGCCATGAACCACAGTCCTCACAGCAACTAGTCCATTTTCCAGTTGTTCCCATGTTGGAGGTGGAGCATCTATTGCATTGACAGCAAACAGAGAATGTAAAAAGAAAAGTCAGAAGGATTTGCCAAAACCAGGTACAAAGACACCACCAGTATCACTAGACAACCAAAAAGATTTTATCAGAAACGCGTGTCATCAGATAACAAGCGTTCAACACCTTAATTTAGGGATATGTACCACTTACAAGAATAAAGCTACCTATAGACTCAAGATTGAACCACACACAAAATACCAAATGGGCTGGCAAGACTGTTACTAGCATGTCAAATTACTTCCTTTTACCAAAACCTTTCATATCCCACAAAAAATCCAGAGTAAATGAATTGTAAAAACTCTGCATATAATAAAAAAAAAAAAACAGGCTGAAAATCCCTCTTTGCATTCAGACTCCTGGAGGTAATATTCTGTAAATACCAGCATCACTGGCCTAGATCATGCTGGCACAGCCACTGAATAGCAACAGAAATTGATGCCTCTCACATGGAAAAACGTCACAAGGCAGATCTATGTACTAGACCACCGTCTGATGCAGCAGCATGAATAAATCGTATAGTCTTAATTCTATAGGGGCACTTGTTCTTTCTAGACAATTTACTTTTCTAGTAATTTAATCTGTTCCAGCAGATGACACTCCCACTCCCACCACACACCTACACACTTTGCTGCAAAACATCGGACCTCAAAGCGCTTCACTGAGGCATTTCAACATCTTTAGCACCATTACATTCTATTCCGCTCACAAGCACTCAATTCTTCCAGAGGCACTTCAGCACACCTATAGACCAGCAGGGAAGCAACTTAATAGCACAGAAGAGAAACAACAAGATCAGAGTCACCTATTGAGTGAGGCTATTAGCGATTCCACTTTCTGTATCAGTCTTTGACTAACAAATTTGCAGGACACACACAGTTTTGTCCCTGACTTGTTACAGCATGAAAGATTCGCTAAGAATGCACTGCATCTCCTCTAGCTGTGAAGTACAACCGGTCTTCATCTGACAGATAAGTTTATTTGTTAAAACAGAAACTAAGAACTATAACTTTTAGTCTCCTGAAGTCATAGTTTAGGCCTTCACACTATTTTGATATTAGTATTGATTTTACAAATACTAACGACTATAAAATAGAACTTCAGCCACAAGGCTCTCCGTCCTGTCCCTTCTCTTCTGCCTCAGGCCGTCCATCCTCACAGTGCTGTCAGGTTTTTCAACAGTTTCCATCTGTCAACAGCTTAGATTTTATTTCCCAGTTATATTCTTTCCAACTAACTTCCCCTTCCCAGACTGTCTTTCACACCTTTGCAGAACTACATATCACCAAGAGAAATACTAAATTCCCTAGGATAACAAATCTTTCTTGTCCAGACTGATTTTTGCTTAGCTTGTGTCCCTTCAATCTATCAAAATTCTACTTCGGAATCCAAAACACGGAAGATGTCTTATGATTTTAAGATGCCTCTAAGAAAGTCCTCAGAGTGCAATATCTCTAGGCTAGAGACCTCAGATCAAAAACTAGTACCCAGAATTTCTAGAATAAAGAAAAAGACATCCAATTTTTAGATCAGTCAATGGAAGTCCTCAATCTGGTGTTTTCTTGAAGACTTCCCCTCTTTTGTAAACAAATTATTTGCTCTGATAAAGAACTGGAGAGAAAAAGATAGAGTGAGAGCTAAGGCTCTGCATTAAGCACAGGGGTTCTATCATTCTTCCTGTTGCTTTGCAAATTTGATTTCAAATAGCAGCATGTGTACTAAAAAAGTGAAAAAGGAGGAAGCTAAGACTGCTGCCACTCCCCCAATTAACATCACCCAATATAAAGCATACATCATGTAACCTCACAGAATTATATGTATTCAACATTCACACCCATGCTCACCCAATACTGTCAAACAAGGAAGCTCTCTTCACACACAATTACTGCTGTTTCCAGGCTGGTTATGAATGCCACTCAAGAATCTTTAAGTTTATGAGTTGGGGGATGTTTCCTTCCACTTATTGAACAGGTTTCAATCCTTCAGCAGTGTTAAGCTCCCCCTGCTAAAATAAGTTAAACGTTTTTATAAAATATCTAGAATTACCTGGACTGGGATCGATATTTGCCAGGAGCTCTAGGTGAGGTCGAAGGCGATTCAGGTTAGCTGGATCTCCAGTCCTCTGAAGAGCAATAGTTAATTCCTGAACACTCTGTGCAAACGAGGCTGGGGTCTGCAACTTAAAAAAATTATAATAATTAACTTTCTACAGGCAACGCAACCTTCATAGTTTCTGAATGCTGCTCCACAAGCTCGTTAAGAGCTGTCTTCTAGAACTGCAGTAAAATGTTTTTCACACAAGCCCATTTCAGCACTTTCTATTAAATTCATTCTCTAGCATTAAATTAAGAACAAACAATTCTTTGACATTGCAGGTTAAAATACAGCTCTAAACAGACAAAACGAAGGCTGATATTGCTTCTAGCAGCATAATCTATTTCATCCAGAAAAAAAAATACAGAATATTAGAAACCATTTAATTTACACTTCTGAATAGTCTAATATCTCCAATCCCCAAATCAAGAGGTTTGCACCCTGCTTTAAACTGAGTACAGCAGACAATAAAGAACAAGGTAGTTGAAGGATAAAGGCAGTTAGCAATGTTCCATTTACTAACATCACACAATTTCAGCATTTAAAATCCTTTAATTCTACCTAGGTCCTTCAGGAGACGTCTGGCAGGACACCTGAAAAACTGGGCAAATGCACAAATACACAATCAATCAGTCTTGAAGGTAATGCTCCTGCACGGCAGCCAAACCAATTGTTTCACAGCTTTTGTAAACTTTCGACAAACCCAACTAATTTAGGCACTTACTTGTGAATCCCCTAATATAAAAGCCCATTTATCCTATGTTCCTAAATGAAAGGAGATCTGGGCATTTCCAGAGGTCAAGTCATTTTATTTAAGAAATACGTTTCCACTTCTCTTACCTACTTCAGGTATAGACTAAGGGACTGATTTTCTTTCATCATATACACTAGCTTCCTGCATGGAAACATGAACCGTTAACCTCTTGTACTACATTGGCAGTTGTCAGCTGTTCAGAAAGGACCCCTCCCAAGTGTGTAGCTAACCTTTGTTTCCCATCTGCAGAAACCAGTAAAGTAGAAAGAGAGGGCTGGATAGCAGAGGGAGCAAGATTCATCAGGTTACAAACGTATAATCTCATTATTTAGGCCATATAGGTTTTGAAATAACAGTGCAAACGATTAATGGATAAAGTGAGTACACACGGGCACAATTTGTAAATCCATGTTACAAGCATTTAAATCTACTACACTTGCAAACAAGACAGACGGGGCTGATTTTAGGTGGCTTTACCTTGTCAATGATAGACTGCATGTGGGATTTGTGAGACTGGTCTCCATATAACAGTGAGGACCACTGATCCGGTGCAATGCGTAAACCTGCTTCCATGGCTATTTGAACTATCTGGGAATCATGTTCCCTTCTCAGAGCTTCATAAGTCCGAAACTCCTCTTTCAGTTGCATCAGGGAGGAATCCTCATCTCGCTTTGTCACCTAGTGGGGAGAAATGGGCCAGATACAATTAAGCAGGATAAGCCAGAGATTATGTAGAGTCCAACGCAAGTGAAATCTTCAGTCAGCAACTAAGTTCTTCCTTACAAACTAAACCGAACTACGACACTATGCAGTGAACATTAGCCCTACTAAAATAACGTGCTCTTCATAAAGAGGAACCTCTATGAAATGGATAACATACTTTACTCAGACTCTGACTCAGATATTGGTGTAAATGTCACACTTCCTAATAAAAAAAAAAAAAAAAAAAAAAAAAACAAAAAACCACACTTTACAGCGTCCACACCTTACTTCTCCAATCAAGGTATTTTGGTTGTATTGCAGAATTTTGTTTGAGGGTACAGTTAGCAGCAACAAAGCATTCTTCTCCTCATTTAGCAAAAGTGAATGACATTTAAGTTGAGCACCTAGGAAATGACCATTTAATGCTGTGAAGTACAATAAGCAGCTTAAGTTCTCTTTATATAACTCTGATATCCAAGAGCCTCATACTTCTTTGTTTCCAACCACACCACCATTCCATTAACAGAACTGTGGATCTTCCAGCTTTAAGCCCCTCCTAAGGAGATAAGCTATACTGACTTACTGGTTTTGTTCCTGTGCATCTATCACACCTGGATAGAGTAAAAACCTAGCTTTACAGCTTAAACTTGCAATTTCGGCCTACATTGCCATCATAGCTGTATGACAAAGAACTCTCCAAACACATGTGTGACTTCATAAGTAATACTTCCTATAACTATACATCTTTTTAGGCACACTTAATGTTACAGGACAACGAAAACTGAAAACGAAAAAACACCACAATTTTCATAGCATTATGAAATCTCCAAGCAGAATCTTCTTCATACCTTAAAGCACGAGGCTCTGTAAAGAAGCTGGACAACATGCCCAATGCTAGTTTTAGAAGCCTGAGGAAATCGCGGCTCCAGCCTCTGAACCACAAAGAGAACCAAGACCTTTCGTGACAACGCAGATCCATCTTCCAGAGCCAGCAGAACCAGCTTTAAAGCCTCCTCTTGCATTGCTGGTGGAAGGAAAAGTGCAAAGAAAAGAGACCAAAGATGAGAGAAGACCAAGAAAGACTTCTGCAGTTTCCTGGTTCCCTCCAAGTGGGAGACCTGCTACAAAACTTCCCCAACACACACACAAACCTACAGACAGGAAAGGAAGCTGAGCAAGAAGGGAGGGAAAAAGAGAGAAGGAGAACTTCCAGATTCCCAGACTGTAACCAGGAAAATAGGACTTTGTAATTTTTATTTTTTTTAATTATTATTTGTTCTATATTGGGTACCAAATGATAGAAAGACTTCTTCGTACCCGTTTATACTTCTTTCCATTATTAACATAAGAGTTTTCCAAGTGGATTGTCTATGTCCCACACCTATACCAGCAGAAAAAGCTGACAGGCTGAGGAAGGGCAAGGCTGGTTCCCATGCAGGTAAGAGAGCAATTAGTGCCCACACAAGTAAATTAGGTGCTGTAGTATTGCATATTTTGCTAGGCAAAAAGCCTCTCTTCCCCGCAGCGGTGTAAAAGTTATCCCAAAGTTAGTCCTCCTTCATTTGTTTCAGTGGGGAAAAGCTTCTTAATTTTTTTAATTTAAGAAATTAGCTTCATAATTCCAGGCATTATTTTTGTTGGCCCTCAACAAGTAAAGTCTACATTTTCAGTAAGAAGACTCCATTATTTTTTTTTAAGCAAAATTGATTGATTTAGCATTCTATGAAAAGGAATTTAATTTCTAAGTATGTAACTTCTTAAAAATGTAACAAATCTCTCCCCACAACTGTTTAGTATGTTTATTACCCTAGAGAAGCAAAAGAAGCCATGTCCAGTCACTTCTAGTAGCCTTATTTTTTCTAGAAGGGTCTTACTTCTTCAAAGAACAGCAAGTAAGAAACTGATTTTATCTTATCACAAGAACAGAAGGACACACGTTATTCGTAATTTTACAAAAGACTTGCAAAAGCACTAAAAATGCTAGAAAGTCCATGACAGCAGCCCAATAGATATATCATTAATTCTGAAGACCTACTATTAAGAAATTAAGCCACTGCCTAATAAAATCAGTCAGGCAGTTTAACACCCATTTGTCAATCCTCCTCAATTCTGAATTACTTCTACTATAGAAGCAGTACTGTGACATGACCTACCTGGTCCAAGGAACTGGCAGCCTCTGGCTCTCACTGCAGCCCAGAGGTTGGAAGAGAGCTGCTGAGGGTTTTGATGCTGAAGAATGAGCTCTGTGACTGTTCTTTCCCCAAGCGACCGTGCTGCACGCATGGCTCTGATCCGCCCTTCTTCCTCCACCAGCTGGCAATGAACTAATGTCACAAGTTTCCTTTGCATGGGACGACTTAGCACGCTCTGAGTAGTACTGTTAAGACCCACACCTTCAAAACAAAATGAAGTAGAAAAAATAAAACTAGACTACCTCAAATCTCCTTTTCTTATGCCAGCTTTCAACCACTGAACTGCAGAAGTGCAAACCCAGTTCTCCTGATGTCCACTTTGTTAAACAGAACACTACACAAGGCATACCAGAAGTTCATTTTTGTCAGTTTGTTTTACTCAGCATTAAAAGCCAACAGTTCCGGGGAGTCAGCTTTCCCACAGGTTTAAGTCTTGTGATTGATTTGGGTCTCTAAGAAGGTGGAACCTCTAATGAATTCTCTCCCCATGTTGGAAGTCTGTCCTGCACCCTCCCATATGGATTTTCCCAGGTGTCCCTTCAAGGGTAGGATCATACTGCAGTATTTCCCTTATTCACAGGCTTCAGGGATCACTGCCTTCTTTGATATTTGTCCACTTTCACAAGACATTTAGGTTTTTTATCTACATCTGATACCTCCATTGATTTGGCCTAGCCAAACTGAACTTGCGCAAGTTCAAAGCTGTTTGGGTGATGTCTAATTATGTGCAAAAACTGTGATTCAGAAGTGTGCCGGGAGCCACTGAAACCAGGTTAAAGGAAGAAGTGACTCGCTAGATATATGGCTGCCATACTGAGTTTGTTACACAGCACAGAACTTGCTCGTCGGGGCACTACTACTCAGAGCAATACTTTCTCCTTTCAGTTTATTCCCCCTCCACAAACAAGCTGCATGACTACAGTTATCTCAAAGCAAAGCAGAACTCAAAAAAGCCCCAAAAACAAACACCAGAATTATTTTTCCTTAGTCTGCAGAGGTCAACTCAACTTACTAAGTTTGTCTCAACTTACCATACTGCAGCCAAATACCTTCTCCTTTTTTCAGTATTATTTTTGACAAAATGACTTTAAATTCCCCCCTCCCCCTAAGTGAAGACATAACTTTAATGCTTAGGAAAATTGTTGCAATTTGTTTCTAAACAAGGTCTATATCCATTTTTCAAACAGACTGACTAGTCATTTGGATAATTTGTTTTGCATCTTATTTCTTTCCAGCTTTCATTTTCAAAGGAAACAATGCAGGAACTACCTCTCGCGCTGCTGAGTGGTTTGAGGTACAACGCTAATTCTTCCACACATTTCTTGCCCTCCTCATAATGCTTGGTATCTTCAGCTCCACTACATAAAGTAATTGGCTGCTGCTCAGGAACCTGAAAGGAGACGACATGTACATCTATGATGAATACACCTAAGTGGCAGTCACAAACACCACATCAAGTTTGTTAATATCAAGCATTTCCTGTTTTGTTCCCCTTCTGTGTGCTTTCTACATTAGTAAGCATTTTTCAGCTTGTTTAACAAACAAGTAGCATTTAAAAAAAAATCAGCAAGAATTAAGATTAAAAGTGTAAAGAATTTATGGTTAGCAGACTTCTTTTTAGTGGCTGACAGGAAATAGAAGCAGAAGACTTATTCCATGACAAAAAATATCACATGAGAAACACGGCATTTCTTATAACTACAAAACTTTGGCTGAAATAACACACATACTGAGACAACCCCAAGGCTGGCTGGCAAAAAAAAAAAAAACAAATGAAAAAAAGTCAGAACAGATCAGACAAACTCTGTTTTGCAGATAAGTACAGATTCATATCTAGGGCCTCAGCTCTACAATCATCCAGGGATAAGTGATAGGAGCTACTTGGATTAGTGGGATAAAGACTTAGCAGCAAATATACTAGGACACCCTTGGAACGTATTCTGACTAGACCCAATTATCAAGCAGCAAGATCAGGTTATACCACACAGGACATACGAACACAAACTGCAAGCATTAATCTGTCAACAGAGGCCAGTTACATTCCTGGGTTGGTTTGTTTCGTTTTGTTGTTTGGGGTTTTTGTTTTGGTTGGGGTTTGTTTGTTTGTTTTTGTTTGTTTTTTTGATTGTGGCATTTATTTCTTCATCCAGGCAGACATCAGAAATCAGGATTTTTCAAAGGAACATTGGGGACACACACACACACCCTCCAAGCTATATTTTTTTTGTTTTCCTCTAGTTAAATTCTTAAAAGCTTTAAACAAATTTGGGGGTGCAGTACAGCACTGTACTAATGTTTCTTCAAAATCATTATTCAGCAATCAACTCAACATATGATAGTATAAAACTGAAGCACAAACAGATCTCAGACTTCAACTTCTCCTTCCAAATCAAGGACTACCGCAGGGGCAGCAACAGCACGCTAATCCCAATAGCTGCTTACAGGGACCAACCCAGGCCCTCCATTTAAAAGCACAAGCCTTTAATGCCTGAGTTAGACACCTACAAACCCGCTACACCTTCACGTGCTACCCAGCCATGTGAAGAGTAGCATTAGGACAGCAGCAGCAAATAAAAGCAGTGAATATACATAAAATACACATATACACACACACATATATATATGTTTGCCACCACCAATGTGGGCAGGGGCTTTCCTATCAATTTTAATAGCAAGTAATCTGTTTCAATCATAAGATCACACTGCTACAGATTTAGACAGCGATGTTTGCTAAGTTGCTCATTTGACACACGCTGCAAAGTAAAAAGTTACTAGCTACGTAACTCTTGCTTTTACAGTAGACGACAACAGAAAGTCTCAGAGTGGAACCTATCAGCTATGATTAAGAGAGTTGATACCACCCCAAATCACAATAGCCTGGATCAGACACCTCCTCTTTTACTCCTATTAAAGGGAAAAACACAACCAAGTTAAATCACACCAACATTAGCCTAGATGCTTTTCACAGACTGCAGCTGACTTGTGAAGTTTGGGGTTTTTTTTGTTTTTGTGTTAATTTTGGAGATGAAGTGGCATTTGTTTGGGCCAGTTTGGTTTTTGTTCATGTTTCTTTTCTGTCTGTAAGCAAGGAAGTTTTCAGCAAAAGGAAATTTTGCAACTGTATTTTACAGTGGTCAGCCATAACTGCTGCAAGAGCAACAGCCTCAGCTGGACTGGTTTCTTGGGATTTGGGATTCTTGGGATTTATAAATAAATAATATTTATTTATTTATAGTAACACTTTCAATATTTGCTTTCATGTTAAGAGAATACACCACCTCCTTTTCAAAGCCACTGCCATTTTAGCAGTCTGCTTTTGTCTGGGAAGTTATACAAGCAGAACTTGCTTATTGATCAAACAACATGCATCTCATGCATTTGTGCCGAGACAGAGACTACAGTGTCTCTGCCCTATGTACTGCTGTAATATGTTTTGTGCAAATTCCTATTTACTACTGCAAGCACTCAATCTGGCACTGGTGACAACCTGAAATACAACTACAGCATCACAACATGCAGCAGCCAAAGCGGGCTTGGAACAGACATGGGATGGGAAGCCGTGTTCAGCCCTGGATTTCCATCTTGAATTAAGGCAGGTTTAGGACACATTCCCAGCAGCAGTTTGGAACGCCATCCACAGCACAACTACACCAGTGAGACACAAAGATCGGGCAACCCACAGAAAGTTTCACCCTCCCCCAGGGAAAAGCCAGCATAGAAAAACTTCCAAGAGCTAATCAAGCTATTCAACACTGTATCTGCACATCATGCCCACTTCTCTTTGCAAAGAAAGCCTCAATGTAAAAGTCCAAAAGCCTTGCACAACAGTACTTTTTGCAAAATGAGCCCAAAAGAGATTAGAGTTTAACTTTCACCTTAAGCTGGAGCAAGTGTAGTACTGAACAATAAAACAAGATGCTTATTTAGTGGTTTCAGGAGTCTTCAGGACCGGAGAATGTATTTCGCCCCACACACACTTCATCTTCACTCATGTGATGCACCTCACAGTGAAACTTACAAATAATTTGCCCTTTTGCTCATTCCATTATACACACTTCTAAGACTTTTTAAAATATTTTATGATTAGCATGGTTATAAAAACAGCATCTACTGAGAGAAAAATGATAAAGACGTGATTCGTAACAGTGACAGAAGATCTGAATTTTAATTTTGGCTTTGTCATGGAATTGCTGAGGGACAAATGAGAAATAATTCAACTCCAAAGCACTTTCACTTCCCCTGTGCAGAATAACCTTTCAACAGCATGCAGGACCCTATGGTCAGTTTACAATGCCTCTTGAGAGCCTCAAAATAGACGCTCTGCAGAGCGAGTTCAGTATTTTCATCCTCATTCAATATTCCATTCTCTCAGACACCACACCCTTATCGCAGCTTTCACTGCAAATATATTTACATAATATAATAAACACCTCCCAAGGGGGACTAGAACAAGACAGGAAAAATAATCTCAGATGTTTAATTACTTTAAATGTGTGATTATTTCTCATGCATCTGCCTTGGCAATGACTGCAAGTGTCCTGGCAGTGGAATGCTGCCTGTCAGCATGACTACTTGCAGCTGTGGGAAGAGGCCGGTTATGACGGCAGGAGGAAGGGGACCAGAAAGAACGCTAAAGCATCATCTCATACCAGGCAGCAATTTGGAATTGGTGATTTAAGTATAATTTGATGAAGGATGTCGGCTTGAGTTGTCACTAATTACCATTAGACATCTAATTGCACAGAACAAGAACATGTTAAACAAACCAAACCCCTTTTTGTCCGGTTTGAAAACGTTCCCCCCCCATATTTTTTTGCCTGTGAATGGATGATCTGCTTCCTGCCAGAAAAAAAAAAAGACAAACCACAAACAAACCAACAACAGCAAAAAAAACCCAATCCAAAACAACAAAACCCAAAGCCTACTGTCTTCAGTTCCTCAAGAGTTTGTACTAAGGACAACTTCTTCAGAGATAAATTCCTCTTTTGCGACACCTCATTTCACCAAAAACTGCAATATAACATCATCAAATGTGCCACTAACATCTCTACAATTGTAATCTTCCTCTTTTGAAAGGGCTGTGAGTTAAGATCACTCCACACGTTCTCTTGTCATATGCATGGTTCCATTGCCTAATGCCTAGAATCGTATTTATCATGTCCAGCAGGAGACTATGAAAGAAATTAAAGTACCACAGGAATTTCTGTCACTTAACGTCACCTGTTTGGAACGTGCACACTGTTGTTTCATGTGTTAAAAAAACAGGAGGGAAGAGATTAGATGACAGATCCATGATTATGCACCTTCAAAACACTGGCCTGGTGAACGTTTGAAATAGTTGCCTATGGTGAGTAATATGTGGATGCTTGAATAGTTAAAATTCAAAACCTTATTCCCATAGAAACTGGCTTAAGGGATTTCTTTACCCAGGAAGTTTAAAAAGCAAGGTATCCCATGAATGCCTTTTTGATTTGTGTTCAAGGCCATTGTCCCTCCCTTCCCTCACAATACGCTTAGCTCCTGCTTAGGTGCTCGGCTATTTCCAGCTCTCCCCGGAATAATAATTCTCATCTTCCCCTTACAATCCCTCCTTGCTGCCATCATCTTACGTGGCTCAACTTAGCCATATGTGGGCTGACCTGCCTTCCAGAACAGACCCCGTAAACACTGGTGATGTGTACCACTCTACAAGTCGGGGAACAGGAATTTGCGTCCCTGTAACAGTCAGTTTTCACATCAAGGGTGGCTACAACCTGGGTAACAGGTTTCATTTTTGGAAAGGGGTGGGGAGAGGGGAAAACTGAGAAACAGCCTGTAATTCAAGTAAGAAACCAACTCTTCTCACCATTAAAGTGATGAAACCTACACAGATAATGCTATTGTCAGAGAAATAGGTTACTGCTTCCCTAGGCGCCTGTGTGACAAATTTAGTACATCTTCCCCAGAAGTACAGTCCTGCTTACTTCATCTATTGTGCCCGCGCAACAGCCAACCAATGTGACTTGCCCTGGAATCCCACCATTGCTGCCAGTCACAGCAGAATATATTTGTTTCTTCAAACTGCCTGGTCTCCTCCTCTGCCTCCAGCGAAAAAGCGCTTGACACTCATGAATGCGTGAACTTCTCAGAGCCTCCCCAAAGGGAAAAGAACAAACTGTTCCTCCCCCACCCCCCCCCGGCCTGATAATAACAGAAAACTTGGGGTTTTTTTAATTTATACTTTAAAAATGAAAGTATTACACATCTTCATGGAGTCAGGTTAAGGTGTATAGGGGTTTGTTGGAGATTAGGGGGCGTTAATGACACATACACCCTCCCGAAACTAAACCAAGAAGTGGAACAAGAAAATGGGCTTTGTTTCATTAAAGCTGTTGATGCTACTCATGGTCCATAAGCTGTCTTACTGCTCACAGATTATTTTTATTGATATGTACCAAAAAGAGACCACCTTCTTAATGGGATAGGAGTTAAAAATTACTGTAGTTCCTCTAAAGTACTCTTTTTTTTTTTTTTTGTCCTTAACCAAGACTTTTTCTGTAAAGAGATAAAAAAGGGCCTTAGAGAGACTAGCGGAAAATAGCAACCGTTTCCCTGTCCTTCACTGCAAGGTAGTACATAATTCCTAGTACTCCATAACATGGTGAATACTACTACAGGTGCCAGGAAGGGAAAGGGAAAGAAGAGAAAGGACAGCGAGGTATACTGAATGCTGATTTCATTCACACGCTTACTGAAATGAGGAGCTGGAAGGGGAGGTGGTACAAATTTCTCTTAAGGGGAAAGTTCTTCAGCAATAAAAACACAGCTAAGATTACCAATTATTGTTTCAGCAACAGAATGCAGCGAGCAGCACACATACAAGAATGAGTGACAAATAAGGGGAAGGGAATACTGTCTCTTTTGGAGACATTTGCAGCTTTAAGGTCACCATGAAACAAGGTCCTGTGAATCTTGGTCACATAAAAATCTAAGATACAAAAAGGAGCACAAAAATTATGTTATTAGTTCAATGTCAGGACCTAGAGTTCAGAGCACTCTCAAGAGAAATACAAGACAATAACGCCACTCTTCCTTCTTCCTAACTCACACACATATGATGAGGAAACTCTGTCTGCCTAACTAGCAAAATCAGAATAAAATTCTAAATTACCTGTAACAGAGGTAGGGTGATTTTCCGTCTCATTCCAGAGGACCTTGTTTTTATGGAAATTTTAATTCAGGCAAAGATCAAGTTAAAACTATCACATAGCTTCTCACAAAGCTTAACAAACACACACAAAACAACAGAAAAATGCATGAGGACATTTATCATAAATGCAGACATTTGGATACAGCTGGAACTATTCTAGAAACTCCAAGAGGAAGGAAGAAGATATAAGGGAGAAAGAGAACCATGATATTTATTTATGGCATCACCGACAGGTTTCACACAGCTTTGAAGCTCTTCAAAGATGGCGGCAGACACATACCACAGAAATGGATGCACTCAGTTGCATCGCCCTCTCCTGCAGAGCGGGATAAGTCACATAGCACAGACAGAAACACAATTTTTAAACTTCTGAAATACACCACATTTAAACTTCTATGCCATACACCACAAAAGAACAACAAATTAGCTACATTACTTGATAAACCAAATGAAAAAAAGAAGTGGCAAAACCATGTCTGGATCTCTAGGTCACAGTACCTAATGAAAAGCATCGTAAGAAATCTTTCTTTCCTCCACACCTGCTAAAGTTCCTCTACAACATTGCTCTTTTCTTTTCCCTGAGCTATGCATCTCATAGAATTTTCTGCTGCCTCGAACTCAGCTGAGCCCAGACGCAGAGCGGAACAGAATAAAACAATAACCCCACTATGATAACTGTGTCCTGTCTGTATTTTTATTCCTCACTCTTAAGTTAGACATGACTGTCCCTCCTCTCCCCAAGCCCACAATCCTGTCCAGCCTTGGGAGGTATGGGTCACAGGAAACTCCCAGTGATCTAACCATGATAAGCTTACGCCAATTTAAGTCTGTGCTGCAACTGAACAGGGTGATCCTGCTTTCCACACATCCCTGCCCCTCTCCAGAGGCTGCCATCAGTACCAGTGCCACTGGAGTACTCAACCGCACTGGGTCACCTGTTCGGCTGACCTCACGAGTACCCATTCCAGCAGAAAAGGGTGTCTCTGGCAGTCTCCCACTCACCTATATGGATTTAGATTAACATGTCAGCTCAGGAAATGACATTTCCAGAGCAGAGGTTCAAATGAAACATAAGGCATTAAAAAGGCTACTACCAGAAGGGTCTGTCCCACTTCCCTTACTCCCTGCTCCTGCTTTCAGAGCAACCGATCACAAGTCCATAGAGTGAATATGGTAGGGCAAGTAACAAAGAAGAATGGCTTCGCATCAGATAAGCTCACTCATCCAGTTCATCCTTTTGGGAGAGCATGGCTAGATACAAGTTAGGGAAGAAGGAAGGGAACAGATTCAGTCCTTTCCGGTGACAGTCCATGGTTACACTGAATTACATGTAGCACAAAATCACAGTCACCAACCGACAGAAGCAAGATTTGAACTGCTGTTCCAGGCACCTCTACTACAGCACGTCAAAGGTCTAAAACCTGTATTTGTCAAAGTCAGCCTACAAAAAGATAGATGTCTACTCTACACACCATTAACACAGAGTCATATTGTTTATTCATGAATTGTCCATGTAAAAGAAGGAAAACAACATAGAAACAGAAGTTTAAAAAAAAGTGCCAATACCTGAGCACCCACTAGCTGCAGCAAGGCTGAGTTCACAGGAAGGAGTTCAATGTCTGTATTGATAGTGGTCTGGTCAAAAGGGCATGCCTTACGGTGGAGCTTGTTGAGGCACATCTTGCAGACAGTGTGGCCGCAACCCAAGCTGATGGGCTTCCGGATTGTTTCGTCGAAGGTCTGTGTGCAAATTGGGCAGGAGAGAAAATCCGTCCATTGTGGAGCTTGTACAGGCATTGCTTCAGGAGTTAATTGACAAGACAAAAATCTAAAGCACAGATTCCACTGGAATCAAAATCTTCGAAAAAAAGTTTGTTTGTTTTTAAATATCTTCTGTAAGTACAGACAGTCAGCACATAGTGTGAAACATAACCTAAAAGAAAACAGAAACAGAAAGTTAGCATTCTCTACTGGAACTTGAAATCCTTCGTGCTAGGTAAATACCACTTGTAGAAGTATAGCTGAACTAGGAGTGCAGTTCTGACATTAGAGGACTGAGTCACATCTTGCTTTAATTCCAGCTAGTTGTCTCTGGCACTGGAAAAGCCACTTAAAACCATTTCTGCTGTTATACAGCTTTCAACAACAACAACAAAAAAAAGAAGATAGTTATCTCTCTCACTGAAGATGTCAGACTAATTAGCTTTTGGTTTTTATGTTCTCTTTTTTCTTTACAAATTAGCCAATTAACATGAACTATCAATTTGAATTAAAAAAGACAATTTTTGAAGTGGTGTTGTGATTAGTCCACTAAAATATTTTTTTTACAGTATTCAATGTAGATTTTAAATAATCTGCTTAGACAAGGCTTTAACCAAAACCTCTATCACAAGCAAGGTTTCCTCTGAGTTCAGTGGGCTCTGAATTTGCACACAATGACTCTGCAGAGACACCTGAGCTGCCATAACCTCAAGAAGAAACAGATGAATGGCTCAGGGTACAGTCAGACACCGTCTGCATGCAATACGGCTCACACCCATCGCTAGGTAATACTACAGACTGCTTCTACAGCACCTTCACACAAGCTGATCTGTACAGAGCTGCATGGTACCACAGGAGCTTATCCGGTCACATCTCAGTTCCCCTGGGAAACTCCCCGCATCGCTGGGTATAACTCAGCATTGATAATTTGCCCACAGTCTGCCCACCAACCAGCTCCATCCCTCGAAAGCAGAAAGGAAATTTCTAGAAGTCACTTTGGACTGGAAGATCGACAACTGTTTTTCAAGGACCCTCTTCTAATCCTGATTTATATCATTAATTGCCTAGATAGAGATTATACTGACAGAAAAAGTAAAATTTTTAACACATTGAGAGATTACATCGAAACACTAGAACAGAGGAGAATCTAGGAGGTCTTTATCACTTGGCACTTTTGAGTCAAAACGCTAAAAGGATCAAATGTTACTAATTATAAGGGAACAGAAGCTAAGACATCTCTTTGGGACAACAAAAAAAATAAATAAAAGCAGAACTCCACATGTGAGGAGAAATAGAAAAGTAGACAGATAAAGTGATATGAAAAGAATCATTATCAAAAGGAAAATTAGTAACAAAAAAAATTCTGATGTCTGGCTTCCTTTCTATCACCAGTGAAATTAGCAAAAATCTGTGCTGGTCACATAGAAAACTATCTGTTTGGTAGTAAATCTAAATCCAGCAGCAAAACAACAACAACAAGCCCACTGCAGGCACCCAAATGTGTTAGTTTCACTATCCCACGCACCACTGGCTCAGGTTTCCTACCAAAGAGTGGGCACTCACTTGCTAATAGCTCTTTAGAGAGAAAGTTCTTATATAAGCAAAACAGCAACCTTTTATCAAATCTTAGCTTAAAAAACAACTGCAAAATTAAATTCTCAATTCTAAGTAAAAGCAGAGAAAAACTTCAAGTTAGGACTTGTGCAATTCAGAATCAAAGTATTTTAAAAGAGTAACAAAAATCTAATGCTAGAACAGAGACTCTGAAAAGCCTCAGGCTTTTTTCCAGAATTTAGTGCAATGTTGTTCACAGTTAACGTCATTTCGCCAAGGCAAACAATGAAGAGTTACTAGTTAAGCTTTTAGCCATGTTTCATCAGCAAAATGTTAAAAGCTTAGTTCTAAAGCTAATAAAAAATTTTACTTCTATCTTCTAAAGACAACGTACAATGCCACACAGCCACTGTTTACCAGCCAACAAGGAATCAATAAGAAATCAATACTGCCCAGACAGGGTGGGACTGAGGAAGAGGCACTGCATGTGGTTAACCCCACCACCACCACACAACTAGAAGACCTGCCAAGGTTGTTCAGGGCTGGTCGCCCCTCCTTCCCCCCCCCCCCCCCCCCCAAATGATTTCTTCAATAGCAAATCAGTATTTTTTTTTTCCTCATCTTGTAAGCAAACAGCTAAATCATTCCCATTACTATTGTATCATCATAAACAAAAGGATAACACCTAAACTCCTAAGTTACTTGATTGAGCTAACTGTCTAAAACATCCTGGAAACTTATTTCCAAGCCTTCCCCCCCTCCTTGGCCCCTTTATATATTTTTAAGTAAATCTTGGCATCAAGTATCCCAGCCAGAATCATTCTTTTTAAACCAAATCTGTAACAGAAATTACCTTGAAACTCCACAAAAATCCTTCTGCACAGAGCAGTACACAGCATGATAAATCTGGTGTATGCATTGCTGTGCTATGAAATACCATTTGAGGTTCAAAATCTAAGAGCTGAATCATATCGCTTCCTTTCTACCACACTGGAATTAAAATATCCACCAACAATTTCCCAGAGTCACCTGCAATTCAGAAACAATTTGAACAATCTATTTGAAACATTGTTTATTAACCAAACATTAAGGAAAAGAGCAGTTTCTTAATAGCTGAGAAAACCTAAAACCAGAAGCTAAGATGAAGCTACATCAATCTATACTAAAAAGCATGTGTGGACATGGAGACTCCACCATCCGAGGCTCTGAACTGGAAAAAAGGAGTTGAACACAAATTCAACATGAGTTCACTAATTAAAAAAAATCATAATAAACAGAGACCTGTTGTTCCTACCTGTACCTCTGGCCACCCCAGAAAACTGTTGTAATGAAATAGGTCATATTTATTTACAATCTCAACAGTTGAAGGAGAAGTTTGGGGAGTCTCAGGAGGGAGGAATTAGTGGCATCCCTGATCCCTTATCAAGGCAGGTCTCAAAAGGATGGAGAACAACAGAAGCAAAGCTTAAATACAAGCACAACTCTCAGAAGGGTCCTAACGAGCCCAAGCCTGGCACAGAACTGTCAGAATGGAAGGGCACATCATGCGTGACTGGAAACCCCACAGCCCTGACTGTGGATATGCAACCACTAGATATGCATGTTTCACCAGTGGGTGACAGTTCCCCCTCACCCGTGATGGGTTTCTCTCCTGCCCCTCATTTCACCAGGCTCTGCAGCGCCTGTGGACACATACGGGTGCCTAAATGGCCGAGGGAGGCCACAGATAGCACTGACAATAGAAAATACGGCTGGGAGAAACCTCAGGAAATCATCTATTTCAGCACGGTCTAACTGCTGGAACAGATGGCTAACTGGCTTGATTCAGCCAACCTTTTTCCCCACAGGAGAAAAGAATAGCTGTTTGAGCAAAACCCTGCTCTGCTAATAAATCTCCCGAGCAGATCAGCACATAACTGCAGAATTCCTCCTGTCCCAGGTAAGAGGGGAACAGCATCACTGGGACTGAGGGTTCGAGCTGCATGCGTACAGGTGCTGGCACCAAACCAAGCACTGCTGCTGCCACCACAGCTTTCCACATACACGGTCCAGTTTTCCTGCTGCATCTTCAGTCTTCAGACAAGGAAGCAGAGTCAAGCATCAAGATACAACATAAATCTCTCCCGGGCACAAAGCATACAGATGGGATATACGTGTAAGAGGTGAAGCTGGGAAAGATGTGCACCTTTCTGCAAGGTTTGTGGCTTGCTATGACCTTGGAAATGACTGGAACAAAATATTCTCAACTTCAAAGAGCTACTTTAAACAGGAGAGATTACAAACTGCAATAAAATAATGGCAACAAGACAGTTTCACTATCACAGGCATCTATTGGAACCATCATCACTAGAGAAACAGAACGATTCCTTTTATTGATAAGGCAGGAAAAGCATGTTAACACTTTCATGGTACGACGCTTTTTTTTTTTCTTTTCTTTTCTTAAATGTTTCTCTCCAGCATTATGCCAGAGGTAAGAAAAATACAAAGAATGCAAACATTTATAAGAGACATGCTTATTTAAATAAAATCCCCCTTCACATAATACTATGACATTTTTAACCCACACTCTCTATCGGTTAAGTATTTCACACCTGTTAGCTTCCAACCCTTTAAATATATATACACACACTTCTTTGTGCATGATTGAGGAAAATAAAGATATCCCTAAAAACCCTAAAAAGACGCATCCACAGTACATAAATTGGAGGACAAGACGCTGTAATTAAGAATGAAGATGCCCAAGACATAGGTGTTGAATACTACCCTGGGACCAGAGACAGATTTATTTCATTATTTGTGAGTTTGAACATATGAAATACCTGTATGCAAGTCCCCTCCTCCTGAATAGCCCTGCCTAAGCTATTTTTATCCACACCTAGAGGAATCTGAAAAAAAAAATTCTCCTCTCTTCCGGGCCCTCCCCACCCCCCAAAACCCCTTGAAATTCCGTCCTTCAACCCAGACTGGAAATGTCACACTGTAATCAGATCAGTGACCCGTCTCCTCTGGGACCCTGCCAGTGCTTCAAAGAAAGACAGGATCATTCTATAAACCAACAGTACAACCGCTCAATGCTTTATCACATTCCTTACTCTGCTGTACTATAACGCCGAGGGGTAACGCGGTCTCCTGTCCAAGCTGTCTTTTGTCTGTGATGATTGGAGCCTTCCACACGCAGTTAGAAAGCCTTGCAGATTCAACCCTCAGGAATAAAGTGTTTTTGAAACACAGAACACTTTGTGCCGACAACCACTGGCATCAAGTTTTGTACATGATGACACACAGGAAAACTCTCTTCTGCTTTCAGTTAAAACCCAACTCCCTTTGCATTAATTGTACTCTTGGAGTCCTTCAGTACAGGTACCAAGTATATACTGACTTCTCTCACAAACATGTTATTTGGACCCAACGTGTACTGGACGAGCACAGACGTATCATGTGGCACTTCGTCATGCACAAGCTCGCACTGATCTTTCCCAGCAGCAGTCGGCAGTCAGTCATGTTACAGTTTAAGGCAGATGACTCAGCACACCTACGGGGCACCCTCCACTCTGTTTCTGCCGTTTCAATATACACAGCTCGGAAGAGCATTAACCTGCTCCCGTGTTTTTACACATCTCTCTACAGCATTTCACTAAGCTTTTCTTACACAAGCAGTATCATTATCATCTTGACATTTGAAGATCAAAATTCTGAATAATAGTAAATTTTATTGTCTGCTTTTATTATAGTCCTGAAGCTGTTTCATTTTTGCTGAGTCTTACTCAGAAATAAAACAAGCAGAACTTCCTGTAACAGTTAAGAGTGAACATAGAAGTAAGCCTATTGAGTGCAAAGCTAAATGCTAAAGTGGCTCCTCACTGCCAAAACAAACACAGGCTTGCCAACCGATCTGCTCACGCAAATACAGCTCTTGGCTAATCTACAACTTAATCTAATAAAGAAAACACCATTTTATTAATTCTTTTAAACTCTTACTCCTTAGTAGCAATATACACATTTCTGAGAAAAAGTAGCCTAGCCGAAGATGCGGTTCTCTCTCCTGTGAGACTGGTTCTGTGATACATTAACTACTTCAAAACCTCTCTCATACTCGAGATTAAAAATAAATCAACAACCTAAATTAACAGATAATAGTAAAACAATTCCTAACTAATCAGGATTACCAGATACCCATAGAGCAATCCTACCCAACAACCAGACCCCTCTGTACTAACCTAATGACAAACAGGTACCACCAATTTCAACTTCACAGGACCTATTTAAGTAAATAATTTTTCCATTCCAGTGTGCTCCATGTAATAAACAGCATTTCTGAGAACACTGAAGTATCTCTTCTCGCTTTCCTGAGGAGAAGTGCAGGACCTAATGCTTTAAAAAGTCCTGAGTTTCATTTTAGCAATAAACTGACCTGACAACCCATGGGAAACCCTGACCAGCCAAAACTAAGGGATTGTTTATAGAGACTCAACACTTTGTTCTCAAAAAGCATGCTGAAGTCACACACACAAACAGCCTGTACTGCCAACTTCATGGTTCACAGAAAAGGATAAATCATGCTAGGTGTGTTTTCCATATCTAGTTCCACAGAAAGACCTCTGAAAAAACTGAAAAGAGAGAGAAAGCCCATGCCTGATCAGAGAAAAGTAGGTAGAAGAAAAAGCTTCTTACCTCTGCCCTGGGACCTCCATGAACAACACTAATACAATACACCCAGAATAGTATTTCTGATAGATTGAGATTCTTTTTCCCCCTGCTGTTTGCTCTCTAAAGCTTCGCTGTACACCGTCAATCGAGGGCAAGTGCTCCACTTCCTCATTCCTGGGCTGCGCGCAGGCCCGCTCGCAGCCACGCTTGCTCTCCAGCACCACTCAATGCTTGCCCAGGAGACAGAGTTCTGCAACAAAAGAAATTCCCACCCAACAGCAAATCCTGGAAGCTTGTGTGTAACACATGTTCCCAACCCTTCTTTCAAAGCTACATAAACACCAACGGACTTCAGCAGCCATATAACAAGTTTCTTTTTAAAAAACAAACAAACAGGAAAAGAAGAGAAAATCATAAATGCCATCAAAATTCTGTTCCAAAGTCACTGAAGCTCAGTTAAATCAGATTCAAGACTTGCTCTCTTTTATCCTCAGTAAATTTTATTTTGACCATGAAAACAAAGTACGAAGTTATCTACTTTCACGCAAAAGTCTCTTCTTTGGTAGTCTGTAAAGTATCTTAGGAAAATGGGGACAGTTAAAGTCAAGATGTTATCCCTCATTTGAAACTTCCTGGCTTATAACACAAGGGAAACAAAAAAATCCCACCACCATCACAATTCTATCACAGTACCTCCCCAACACAGGATCTAAAAGCAATTTACAATTATTTAAGCTTCACAACATCCTGCGAGGCAAGAGCTAATGTCTTACTACAAAATGGAAAACTGCTGAATAAAGTTATTTATCCAGTGTTTCACAGAAAAAAAAAAAAAAAAAAGGAATGAAACCTAGTATATCATTTTCTTGACCTCTTATTCTCCCACAGCATTCAATCACTTGCACCATTAGGGTAATGAATATTAAAAGACAACACTTGTGTAGAGGAAGCTGAAATCTCCCTGCTCATACCCCCAAAACATACAACCTGCACATGGCTCAGAGTAAATTTTCAGGGAAGATATACATGACTAACTTCATAATTTATAATTAAGCAATTAATATGCCACTGAAGAATTACAGTCTAACATTACTGAGGCTTTTTCCAAGTAACTGGGGAAGTGGAAGAGAGGACAATTCCTTATCCATACCAGAAAAACAGAAAACTCAGGTTAAAGTTTTTGTGTCCAGGAGAACTAATCTCTCCTATTATCAGAGTTTACACAAGAGCCTATATTGCAAAAAAGTTTTTTCTAGTTGATTTAAAAAACAAACAAACCAACCCCAAAACTTCCAGATTTGCTAGTGCTTGCCATCAGATCACCCATGAAAGAAGCCATAGTAAAGATAAACAGGAAAAGCTTGTAAAAGTCTTCAGATTCAAAGGTACAGATACACATTACGTCTTGGTTTCAGTTAGAGAGATCACTACTCTTCCTTACTCATTGCTTTCTAAAATATTCCAGCTGAACTGCTCGCACAGTTGTTCCCCGGTTGAGGTAGGCTAGCAATTTTAAATGCAGATCTTCATTAATAAACACAGGTAGGCAGAAATGCAGGTGGACAGCAATTACACAACCAGTACCTCATTTTAACTGAAACAGGGCAAGAAATCAGCCACACAAACAGCTCATCTAAAATAAAAATCTAATCAGTAATCTTCAAGAAGTGAAAGCAATGGGAAGTGGGTAGCATTCTTGAGACTGCAAACACTTCAGCTGCATAGGCACAGGTGAAAGAACAGGCATGTTTTGAGTCCTAAACTGCTGGAACAAACTTATTTTTTTCTGTATACCTTTTAGTGATCTGAAGTATCGAAAGTATCATAGCAGTAATAAGATCAGCATCTGTTAATGAGAAACCATATTAAATATCAAAATCACTAAGGCCAGTATCATTCTTTTCCATGCAGGAATAAACTAGTTACCTGACTACTACTAGAGGTGTTTGGTAGATGAAACGTAAATTTATGAAAGGGGGGGGAAGATCTTGTTGCCACTGCAATGCCTTTATCATTTCTTAGACTGAGATAAGTAGACATGCATCATTTAGTTAAGACCCAGCACAATTCGATGAAAGTGAAAGCATAAAAAAACCCAACCTAACAAAAAAGAAGAAAGTGTTGCTTGCCACCCACTCTCCTGTTAAAAGCTTATCTACCAACTATAATTCTGCTTTGATGTCAGTGACATCACAGCTACAGTAACATTATCATTGCAAGATGAAACAATGAGACAGAGAAAGGGAGAATGAAAGTCTGTCTGGAGACACTGGTCAAAAACGGTCCAAAAAAGCTCTTCAGCCTACAATGCAACCTTTAATAGTTCTCCCCCACACCTTGCTCCCCAGAAGACTTTTATAAAGACAAAAAAATTCTTTTCTCTGAAAAGAAAATAATCCAGAAATTGCCAAAGCTGGTTCTTTTTGAGTGCTCTGTGTGTGCGTGCACGCTTTCTGTAGCGCGCTGTGAAAATACTACTGAAAATATTTCTTTGATAGACTTCGAAGGCAAGAATTGAGTAATAGTCTGAACTTCCTACCAGCCTCCTTCCCCTTATGTTCAAGGGTTAGCATTACACTCTCTTCACTCTCCCAAAAAAATTGGGGTTTTTTGTTTTCAAACTACCTAGCAGATTTAAAAACAAAACAAACCAAACCTCCTATGTCCAAAATTCCAGGTGCAATCATAAAGAAATGCTGAAGTATCTATAAGAGCAATGTGAAGTGTATGTAAACACTACTGCCAAGCATAAGAAAGAAGAGGCTTCTATTTAAACGAGTCATTGCAAGTGTAAAATGTAAATGTGAAATCCCATTTTACACAGAACTTCACAGGCATTCACAAAACAAATATTTTAAGCATCCATTTGACAACTTTGTCTCAGAACTTATTCTGTAGTGTTGTGTGTTTTTTTCCCCTCTCCCTTTTAATTTCTTTGATTTGGAGGTGGTTTTTCTTGTCACTTAGTAGATGCTGCCCCCATTTTAAAAATACATGTCAAACAGCTTCATGTTAATAACCGTTTACATAACAGTAGTCTCTAATAAAGCTTCAGTTGTTCTATTTACCTTCAAAGCAATTTATTTTGGAAGACTGCGCTTAAACATCAAAAAGATCTTTTAATAAAAACACAAAGTAATCTAAGAGCAGTGAAAACAACTAATGAATTTTTAAACAAAACTACCCATGTAGTTGCCCAGTCTGCCTGCTTTTTTAATTCATGAGTTCATTTTAAACATATTATAATCACAAGAAAGGCTCTCTTATTATGCTGTATACAAAATAATCTCTAGACTACTGTGATGTTATTTCAAAAGGTGATGGAGCACCCAGCTTGCTGGCACATACATTTCATCATAGCAGGAGTTCACAATGATAAAGAAATTTTTTCACCCCCTGAGCCTTGTTATAGTTCTATACCGTTACACTCTCCTCTCAAAGATTTTGAGACAGAATTATTTAACTGCATCAGATTCAAGAATTCAGCTCCTCTACGTCAGGCACCTGTTCAGTCAACCATGGGATATCATTTCTACATCAGTAAGAAACTGTATAGCACCATCAGAGAAAAGATGCACATTTGAAAATTGCTGTCAAAACACTGTTCCGCTCACCACAACACTGCAGTCATAACAACCGCTGCCAACAAGTGGAGGTAAACAGACTGAGGAGTTGCTAACAAAGATAATCTAGGTTTTCCCCATTTCTCTCCCAGATCACAGCCTAAGTTTTTAGGTGTCATTTCATGAGCAGTTTATTTTGGCACAACCAGGGCAACACAGATTTTTAAGTATGTCTTCATTAATGGAAGCCATTTCAAAAGCATTGGCTAAGTTTTAACTACACATTTAAATGCTATTAGGCAATATTAATAATGAGGATGACTAGACTAACAGTTTGGCATGGTGAGAGTAGGTGAAATGGAATAAGGAACTCAAGTGCTAACAACCCGTGGAATTGTTCCTTCGTACTAAACCCACCTAAAAATTATCTATGCTTCAAAAACAGTGCTTCACAGCTAGTTGTAACCAACGTTTCTTGACAGTGCTAGTCACACAAATATAGTCAAAACCATCCTTTCAGCTTATCATTTGCACTAAGCAAGGTGCTATCTAAAGAAGACATAAGAATGCTGTAGCAGTCCACAACTCCAAGTTTTCTTACTGCTCCTAAAACCAAGAGTTGCAAACAAAGAAGCAATCATGTAAATGCTACAATAGCAGACACAAAAATAGCTTACAGGGGCCAAACTAAGCCAGATCTCCTCCTTTGGCCAGCCCTGTAGTAGCTTCACTGGTAATAACAGCAGAGATATTAGGATAAAGAACGTAAGTTTGACAGATGACTATTCTGCTTGTGTCCATGACACAGGCTGCAATTGTGTTTTAAGAACATAACCTAGTCTACACTAAAGCTCTGGAGTCATCCAAGGTCAAGAGGCAGCTTGTTGCAGAAATGGCACCGAGCCTGGAGAGTTTCAGCTCTGTTTTAACAGTTGCACTAAAAAAAAAAAAAAAAAAAAAAAAAAAAAAAAAAAAAAAAAAAAGCTAGTCAACATAATATTCAAGATTTTCTCCACACCTCTGAGCATAGTTTTGTTGTAAAAATCCAAACACTGTTCAGCACGGACAAACCTGCTCATCACTTTTAAGTAGCATTAAATTACCATTCACACAGATTCACACAGGGCTTAAAGTCTTTAAATATCAGTAGGAGAGGTCACACAACTGTTGCTGAAAAGCAGGTTAATTCAGGTACTTCTGACTCAGAATGTAATTGAGCCTCATTTGCTTTAAATGCTATCGGCACCCGGTGATTCAATTTGTAGCACTGCTAAAAAGAGCAGTTCCAGAGGCCAGAAATAGCCTGAGGCAAGGTACTCCTTTTGAATTAGACTTTTCACGTAACCGTCAATTATAAGGGGAAAAAAAAAACCCCAACTTAAATATTTTGCTGCTTTGGTGTTAGTTACTTACCTTCCAGTTTTATAAAAATAGCATCTTTCTTTTACAACTTTACAAGATCATTAAAAACAGTACTCGTGGTTTTAGTGAGTGGAAACAAAAGTCTCAGGGTTTCCATTAAACACCTACTCTTAACCAATAACAAACATCTCAGAGCTTAACCACAAAAATGAAAGCTGCTGCCTTTTTTATTTTTTTTTTAATATAGCGAACAATGCAAGACAGTCGTGTGTAAGAGGAAAAAATCCAAACCTCCAACATCCCATTGATCCTCCTATTAGTAATGGATAAAAGTTGTATTTCTTTTTGGCAGGAGCCTGAATTCAAATGGGAGAAAGAGTATTGTGCATCCTCTTACAAGAGTTCTGAATTATAGCCCTAGTTATAGAAGTTTCAAAACTTGAAAAGCATCCAAGCAAGAGGGCAAAACACAATAATCCCAAGAAGTTAATTAAAAATCCACTGCCAACTTGATTAATTTTGCTGCTCTGGACTTGTAAAAACTGTTCTGCTCCAAACATGTGATTTTGTCTTTCAGAATGCAAGTTCTCTTATTTACTGCTCACTCCACATGAAACTTGTTTTAAGTGGAGCAGTCCATGAAGAACAATATTCTCATTTGCAGTTTATAATGCTAAGTCTTAAAAGATGCATTCATCTCGAAAAACATATTACAACTATATTATAGCAGTATCAGCAACTGGAATGACATAAGATAAAAAACGTGTAGGGGACAATCTCACAGACTCTACTGCCAGAGTTCTGTTTGTAAAAAGTATATCTTCATAGCACACTAAACTAGTCTACCTTTTTAAAAGCAAAGGATAAACTTCTGTTAATTAACCTTATTCGCAGAAGATTAGACCTCACTCACGGAAAACTAAAGACTGGAAGATAGAAAGAAAACAAGAGTAGCTGCACAGTCAAACATCTATTTACTTCATTTGGGTGTTTCAACTTCCATTAACAATCTCCTCTCGAAGCCGTTACAGCCCACAAGAGGTTTCAATAGGCACACCATCACAGACTGCTAGGAGACCACAAGTGTTTCTTCACACGCCCTAACTGCAATATCACCTATTCCAGTACCTTCAGAGTAAATCTGATGTTTTATAGTTACTGCACACATGCACTACACAGAAAACTACTTCTATTTTGAAGTTTTCCTTCTTTTAGAGTCTTAAGAATGAATGCACTTAGCTGTCAATCGCACCCCTATTGCTGCAGATCAAGCCAGGGTAAGTGACAATAAGCCTTGTACAGGCAGTATTTACACGACGATCATTTAAATTCCCCCTGTCTTGTGCAAGACCCTTATTAAACAGCAGGTATCTAAATATACAACAAGGCATAGCAAGGGAAAACTAGGCACTGAATCATCTTACCACCCATGCAGTCAACATTCCTTTACACATTCCTGTATTTAGGTACTGACTGTTTTGGGAATAAAAGCAACGACAGTGAACTAGAAGCGAATGACAAACTATTCAAAAAAAGAAAATTCTCAAAATTTGTAAGCCAAAGCCATCTGTAATAGCACTACTGAAGCCCTCAAAATTGCGCTGGGAATTATTTTCTTTAATATACAAAACCTAACAGGAACAAAGTATTTAAATGTATTAATTAGCATACTGTAGTCACTGGATTTTCACAGGCTTGCTGTCAATTTTGACTCTGTAATGACAGCTCACATACCAGCTTGTCACATCAACATGACTGATTCTATTCCCACTTCTCAAAAGCTACACTAAGTTAATGAATTAGCAGATGTGCTCGAAGGAAAGGATTGCTGCCACTCGCTTCCCCTTCCTGAAGGCTCCCAACTACTGTCCCGTGACTGGCAAATGAACCGTTCCGAGGCTTTCTTTTTCCTGTCTCAGGGAGGTGGGTAGGGGGAGGACACCTAACATTTTTATTTATCAGGTGAATTCATATATTACTCACAGGAAGAAACAGTGGAACTTTTTTCCCCCCTTCAGATTTTACATAGAAGAAAATAGGCCTGTGATCATTTTAATACCTAGTGAGTAATACTGACACTACACCCCATTCTCATCGTGCAGTGCCTAATGCAATAGTCACACCATTACATCCTCAAATACCGATCTATAATTTACCTTACTGATACCAAGTATTTCTGTGGACGCCTTTCTTCCTGCTATGTCCTGAAATTACCTACATCATGCTCAAGCTTCAGCTTGACAGAGCTCAAGTTGTTCTATTCTAAACTGGTCTAGCGAAGCTGAGAATCCACGTAAAAATGGCTGTGATCACGTAATTCCTCCTCAGAAACACACCCAGAGACATCCCCACCCAGTCCTTGTGTGCAATTTTGTTAGAAGCATTTGACTGTGAAGTTCCACTGTGAAAGGAATGGCCAGAAAAGCTAACTACAGATCCCTCTGCTTGCTGAAGCCATGTAATCCCTCACTTCAAAAACCACAGGGGAAATAGTTCATTTCTATGAAGTACAGTGCAGAGACTTTGACACTTAATACAGCATAACCCAACCAATTAATTTCCGATACACCTGGTGCATGAATAAATGATTACAAAAAAATCCTGAAAGCAACTTGCTAGTTTTTCTGTCATCTTATTAGTCCTATTTTTGTTCCTTCGTTTTCGCAAGTGCTACAGAAAGGAGACAGAACATCACACATTAAGGAGAGATGGTAATTTTGCCAAGTATTTCCCCCCCCCCCCCCCACAGGAACATAATCTGCAAAAATTACAGTGCTTGGTGAGAAGATAAATATTCTTAACTCCGGTAATAATTAGGAAAAAGGGATATATTTAGTACAAGTATAACCTACGGAATTTATTTTGCTTTGCAGCCACAAAGCTGTCAAGTCCCTTCTATGAGATCTCTCTTGCCCTAACCAGAAGTCTGGCTTCTCTACCAGCAGCCCTCAAAACAGGAGGCTGCAACAGAAATGCTAATCTCAAAATCCAAGCAGGCCATCAAAGGTGACTTACCACATTACCGGTCCTTAGCCTGGAAAGTACCACTGTGCTGTGCTTTTTTGCTTTCTGGTAGAGTCCTTAGGAGAGCTTTGTCCACAGCCTTTCACTTTATTGTTTTAATAATAAAAATAAGAAGTACCTTGCACTCCAATAGAAGAACTCTTATGACTATGTCCAGAGTCACCAGTAAAATGCTAAGCAGCATCACTGAAGGGAAAGCTGAAAAGCTACGTTTCCCAATGCATTCTGACACAAATCAGATCAAGGCCATTCCCGATACCTCCAGTTGCCTACTGTTCACAGAATCGTAGGGTTGAAAGGGACCTCTGGAGATCATCTAGTCCAACCCCCTGCCAGAGCAGGGTCACCCAGAGCAGGTGGCACAGGAACACGTCCAGGCAGGTTTGGAATGTCTCCAGAGATGGAGACATCAGCACCTCTCTGGGCAGCCTGTGCCAGTGCTCTGCCACCCTCACAGGAAAGAAGTTCTCGATAGGCAGCCTCTTACTCTTACAAAAAAGCAAAGAGATGAGATCATTCAAAGGGTTTCCAAACACACTGTCTACCTGTACTTTGAGCACCTTTTTTGTGCACTAAATCACAACTATCAATGCAAACCCAATTATTCCTCTCCCTGAAGATCCTTAACACAAACACATCCTTAAACTTGACAAACAGAATAGACGATTCAGAAGAGAAAAACAGAGGGAACCATGAAGCAAGTTGTCTGCCAGTCAGGAATAGACTCTGTATAAAGTACAACACAGCAGATAAATGGCATAAAAAGATATCACAGAAGCAACATGATACAGAATAGAAGATACAGAACACAAATACAAGAGATTAACAATGCGCACAAGCATTAGCAAGTCCAGAAGGCAGCTCTGATAATTCACACCTTTTCTGCAGAATCCAGCAACAACTGGCAACAAAACAGTCATATTTAAAATAGTCTGGACTATTCCAAGCAACCAAAGTTTAATAATTCTCACTTTCCTGAATAACATTTTCTTTCCACTTTTTGTATGAATCACCTACAAAGAAGTTATATTGTACAGGCTTCCATCCTTAAAGCCTGATTAAACAAGTAAGACCAAAATTAAAATTCACCATTTTAACTAAAGTTTTTTTGCAGTACTACTAAGACCTCTCTTTTAATTAATTCTACAGGAGACCTTTTCACACAATTTAACAGGACAATGACTCATAAACAGGAAGGACAGCCTGAATCGCAGCCTCTGGTTTAACTTACCCAGTCCATTCCATCAAGCCAGTTTAGCCTAACTTATTTTTATCTTTCTTCTTTCAAATTTACAGCAACAGCCAAAAGAGTCACGAGGGAGCACGCCATGAACAATGCTTCCTAACTTCTCACCAGTTCCAGAGGAAGCAGTGACATTTTGATAGTCCCCAGTAAAGTCCAAGAACAAAGAGTCCCACGGTTGCTCCATTATCCAAACAGCCCATCCTGCAAGTCTGAATTCTCAAAGCAACAAAATTAATAGGCAATATGCCATCTCTGTTACCTGCATTAACTAGCTGAGTTGAATACTGGCTCACAGCAGAACAAAGTTAAATTAAAAAAAAACCAAAACAACAACAAAAAAAAAAAACTTAGAATGAAAGTAGCTAATACCAGAGAACAAAAGATCATCAAAGAGAAAAGGAACAGGAGAGGTGAAGACACCCATGGATTGGGGGTGGGGGCAGCGGATCTTACAAGAGAACAAGAGCATTTTAGCAAGCAAGGAAATAAAGACTCCTTACAGAAATGTCATTTCAAGTCTGGAAATATACATGCGAGAGTGGTATTTTCTTTGTAATTGCTTTAGTAATTTCTGATCTGTTTTTGAAACAAAATCCACATTCTCTTTACAAAGCAAGTAAGACTAAGAATTACTATCCTTCTGGAGTTAGTAATTTTCCAGCTTCCAAAGATTTTTGAATTTTAATGTGTTCCTGCACAATAACTAGTAACAATGGAGGTGACTAATAACAATTTCAGGATTATAATGAACAACTATTTATCAAGATCTTTTCAATTGATTAATTGGTTCTGTTATTTACAACAGGGTACATTGTCAATTTGGTACCTTACATGTAAATGCCTGAGCTCCTCAGAGACGTCTAAGAACAACTGCCTGAATGCCAGGTAAACCAGACTTAATTGCTCTGGAAGAGCTCAAGAAACACCTATCTAACAAGCTAGAAAATACATTACTGGGAAGACTTTTCATTTACAGAGTGGGGAGGCTGAGACTTCCTTCACAGTATGCATACACTCCTACTCTTTCTTCCACACCCGCTATCTGCTGTTTCATATCGCCTCAATCCACTCATTGTGGCACAAAACCCAGGCTTGATTTTTGTAAAATGAACTGAAATAGGAATTTTAAATTGTGAAACATCATGACCAGAGATGATTGCTTCACTGGATTCATGAGCAGATTGTTCAAGATTTCATTACAACACTCACTTGTAAACGCAGGGGAAAATTTTCTACTGAGCCTCCCAGAGAACAGCTTACACTCCGAAAGACGAGATTTAATTATCATTAGGCCTGTGTAACTGCCAGAATTATTAATGGTCATAAAATAATGTTTATGCAGCATGTCACAATTTCAGAACACCATGTAAGCTAATCAAAGTACATTTCTACTATTTTTTTCAGATTTAGCAGCCAATAATTTCAAGGCCTCCCCTTTGGTTCTTGCATCTTGGCACAGAATTTAAAAAAAGTAGAGGGCACAAAACACTTTAGTCTTGTCATAAGGTGAGTACCATATTCATCAGATACAAACACTGGATAAGGAAGTCTTAACACTTCCATTTGTTTGTACAGTTCCTAACATCAAATAGTGCCTGAAGGACTTCCATTCTAAACTGATAACAGAGCGGGGGGTGGGGAGAACAAGCTGAAGGATTATGACTTACAAGAAAAGTAAGTCAACAGTAAGGAGTTTCATTTCACCCACTTTTGAAGGGCATTTATATTACACAGTCACTGTAGTAAAACATGGAAGAGTTACTCATTCAAGTACAACTGCTACATCGAGTTGAGTACAATGTCAAGAGTGCTAAGTCAGTATGTATAATGTTTACTCCAAAAACAAAGCAAGGAGAAAGTTAAATGATAATGAACACTGGGAGTGTTCCACAGAAGCTGGTTTATTAATAAATAGGTAATTAAAACCACCCTTCTCGGCGTGGGTTCAATTCATTCACTTGGTACTACCTTCACTGAACCTCATTCCTTCTGCCCAAAAGATAGCTCTTAAATTTGAGTTGGAGACCAACACTGCCTAACACAATTTATCAAAAATAATTAGCTTGCAGGTCCCCGAAGACCTTCAATGCATAATAAAGAGAAAAAATTACTGCTACTCTAGTAGAAGTCTCCTTTCAAAGCAGTAGGGAAGTCAAAAGTTGTAACTGAAAAACCTTTCAACTTGCTCACCATATGAGGACAAAGTAATTGCTAGAAATTATTTCAGGAGGAAGTTCTGAGAAGACCTTTAGAACCAGGCTACAAGCACTACTGCTTCATCAGCTGATCAACCACAATTTAATTATGAACAACATGTTTAAAAACAACCATACCTCAACCTTCAACGTTTATCCTGACAGGATTTGATGAACACGGAAGCATCCTGAAAAATGACGACATTTGGAATGTCCAGATTGTATGTTATGATTAACAGCCTGCTTTTAAATTGTAGTTAATTAGTTCGTTGTAAAAACACCTATTAAATTGGCGTAGTAGAGGGATGAGACAAACCAGACTTTCCTTGTTAAAATAAAAAACAAAACCAAAAGAAATCAGGAACCACCTGCAAGATCTAGATTCTCCCAGACTAGCACGTTTCAGTTACTTCAGCTAACCCACACGCTTTGTTTCTTCAGTTGTCTTGTAGCTGAAGCACAGTCCTACTACAGAAGTCTCAGATTAACATAAAATGCACCCCCTCAAACTCCAAGTATTTGTGCAATTGAGAAATAATGCTCAACATGAAGTATTTTAAAAAGTGGTTTTGCAAGAAATCAGTAGTGAGAGGGATCTACACAGCAAGAACATGTCCCTTATGGCTATTTTAGTGACTTCAAGGTTGGAATGAATAATTGTCAATAACCTTCCAGCTTTTCTAATGCTAAACTCACCTTACAACAGTATTACTTGCCTGACACACTCTCTTCTGTGTTCTTTGTCTCAAATTACATAGCAACCTGTACCACAATCTATGTGAAGCAAATGAAAGATCTGTTCCTTCCTTCAGCCACACTTGCATTGCTTTTCAGTTTAACTGCACATACTCCACTTCTTATGTTGTAAAACTGGAAAAAATTGAATTCTTTTGTCTATCAAAACAACCCTCTTCCCTTGCCCTCCTCTCTCCTCCTCCCAACCATCTTTCATATGAAGATTTTTCTCCATGTTCCTAATAATTCCTCATTTTTAACAGTGTGCCAAACATTGTACAAAATACTCTAGGTAAAGGCACACAATAACATGAAAAAGAGATTTGCTAAATGTGGCCCTTATGTTTCCCAAGATACTGTTTTCTTTCCTCCACCCCAACCCCTTTTTTTTTTTTTATAAAAAAAAACCAAAGTATCCTGAGCAGAAGCTTTCACGCAAGAGTCCGCAAAGGATGTCCAGGTCCTTTTTCCTGCATGAATCAGTGTTAAAGTCTTCAGATTTTTCCAAATGTCAACAGCAGATACTCAGGAGATGCTGCTAATTAGATGACATAACATTTTTTATCTGCATAATGCAACAGTGTCTCACTCACACCAAGTTCAAACTTGAGCCAGAGCCAAAAGCCACCTTCTCAAAGGTAACAGAAATACCTGCTTGTGGTTATTCTGCCAGTCTTACTGCAATCTATTAAAAGTCTGCCTGCATAACATTTCTGCAATATGTTGCTGATGTACACAATAAGCCATCTCTGCCTGCCAAAAGTCATCCTACACCACACATAGCCTGCCTTCTCACTCTATTAGAAGGAAATCTCAAAGCAGGGGGATGAGGGGACACAGGGCAACACCCATCGCACTTCTATGAAACACACTCCATTACAAATTCCAACACAGAGCAGTGCACAACTGGCACCGCTTCCGGGAACATAAATCTGCAATAAATAATTTAGAAATCTTGATATTTCTATAACAAAAATCCCTTCCTTCTCCAGTTCGTAGCACACAACGTGTTGCTACCATGCAGTAACAGGAAAGCTATTTCCTTACTCTAACCAGAAAGTCTCTTTATATCAGAAAAATCTATTTACAATAAGCTGATAGGACTTCTGCACCTTCTTGCTCATTACGCATTTCCACAAATAAAAAAAATCATTAGAAAACAGTTAGCCCTTTGAAATCTAATACCATTTCAACTTCTACGGTACTGCTAACCAAGAAAATGAAACTGATGCAAAAGATAACTGTTAAGAGACACACTTCTTGAGAAAAACAAGTGGTCAAACTAAGAGATGGGAACTGCACGTAATTCACCATGCACTGTGGAATATCTCTGCACAGAAAGGAAAGTAACACTATGTAAGTAAATATTTGTGGTTTTCTTTCTCAATTATGATCCATCCATAGACCTCACACTGCATTACTGTAACATAGCCTACACAGAATCTTGAAGGTTACACTGAAATTTCAGCTGGTGCAGGATGTTCATATAATGATCTTTCACAACAAAAGCGTATCTTTATTCCTGTACGACAACGGTTTCATATTCATTACCAAGTGCAGTCCAAGGCATTAACTTCAAGCTACAAATTCTCCTGTGGCTTCTCTCTCATGTACTCTGAGACAAGTTTTTTTTTTGGCCTAACAGCCAATATTACTTGGGATGCTCCAGCAAACAAACATCTGATTTACTGGGTGCGGGAATAAGAACCACAAAACCAGAGTTTCATCTGCAAAATGATTCCGTGAATCCACTGGGGAAAATAACTCTAAACAATAAGCAGGCTTTGCAAAAAATCAGCAGTTTTATAATGGGTCATCTGCTTAAAAGGTATCTTATAGCTGCTGCTGCTGTTTTGATGCTTGGAATGTTTGGGAACCCAAATGGAGGCGAGCTCTTCCCTTCTAGTTTGGCTTTACACTTCACACTGTTTGAAAACTACAATTCCGTAAGTTCTTTCAAATGGATGAAACATTTTTTCCAGGTATCCAGCATGTAAACCATCTTATTTCTTCGGTGGAATTATAATAAGAAAAAAGTAATTATCCTTCATATTATTACATATTACAGAATGGGAAAGGTCAATTCCCTAAGTATCACAAAACTGCCTTTTACAGCACTGGTTAGTTATGAGATATAGACCCTAAATAAAATGGGATGTCAGTCTTTGCCATCATCATCAGATGTGACCACCATCAGCATTCGCCCAACACCTCTGAACCACATATAAAGAAATTAAGTCAGTATTTTAATACACACGCTCACTGAATCTCAGCTTCTGCAATGCTTAATTCAACAAGATTGAAAATGGTTTCCACCCAGATTGCTGGTGAATCACTGGCAACATGGCAGAAGTTTCCAAAAGCAATCCTGTTAATGTCTGTTTATCTGTTTTAGCATGATGTCGTGGTTTAGGCCAACCAGGACACATGACCACTTTTATGTAATAATACACATGTCCTAAGATACCCATAAATGAAACCCTGACATATTAATGTACAATTTCTGGATTCAAACATTCATCTTTTTACTGGAACATCAGTCTTTAAAATCATTATCAGCACAGAATAGTCTCATCATCAAGTTTCTAAAATATTTTGCTTTAAACTAAGCTAGTTTGGATACAAAGCTGACAAAAAAAAAACCACACCAGAAAACATTCAAGTAACTTCCCACTCATCTCCATTAAGGTTACTGCTGCTCAGAAGTGATTGACGAGCACACCACTCAAGTCTCTGGTTGTCAAAACAGACTGCACTGATGGTACCTGCATTTCTAAATTTCCCTCAAAGCAGCCTGTCAAGCTGCCTGCTTTGACAGAACCTTTTCTGCGACAGGAAGGTAAAGCGATAAGCTATTACTGGGAAAAGAAAAGGTGCCTAACTGATAACGTCTGCTTCTATTTATGTTAGCGGAAACCATAATTTCATACCAACATCGTGCATTAATGGACTGAAGAAAGCCATGGTGCTACTGGTGAAGCTCAGAAACCATCAATAAGGTACACACTCCTCCTAGGAACACCAAGTTATTTATACAACTATGCAGTCTCTTACTATCTTCACTGATTTTAAACACAGAAATAGACATTTTCAGTTGATAAAAACTAACGCCCACCAAATCCTTTTAAGCCTGAAAGGGGTAAAAAAGGTAAAGTTTAGGAACACATTCATTTCTGCCTCATAGTACTGCTGTGTTACCTAACAACTCTATAGCTCTATGACATGAATCAAGTAAAAATACTGAATTTGACAACTGCGTTTCTCTTCCAAGCAGAGTGATTAGAAGATAAAATTGCTAAACCAGTTACAATGATTAAAGCAGCTCTGCAACAACCAACCTGACCACCCTTGGACCTTTTAATCGTTTTTGCAAGGTTTTTTTTTTATTTTTAATTTATTTTTACTTCAGCCATTTTCAATATAGTAAAAATACACAGAAAACAGTAGGTGCCACCGGAGGAACAGAAGATTTTTCATTCACACTCGACTGAAATTAGAAAAACAAGAGAGCTGCTCTGAGGAAAAAGGCATACATGCATGTGTTGAGAAAATTAAATATTCCCAGTTCCTAGGAAAAAAAAACAACTGCATCAGTTCCCTGTTTCAAAACGGCACAGGCCTCACAATGGCTTTTGAGGACAAAAACTGACACCAGGACCTTCCCAACCACGCCAAAATACAGGTATACCAACACCGCACTCCGGCCAGAAACCTCGCCCGTCTTTGCCCTGTTAATACAACAGCCAAAACAACAAACACCAGGGTGAAAAACTAGTGAAAGTAAGCGGAGTTACTGTTTTGTTTTACCACGATTTCTCCCCACGCAGAGGGAGGCCGGGGGCCACCTCGCTCTTCCCTCAGGCACCACAGACAAAAGAGCGACAACTCGGGGGGTGGGTGTGAGGGGGGTGTCCCCCCCATCCGACGGCGGGAAGAGGGGAGCCCTGGCCTTATTCCCCCCCATTGTTCGTTTCACTGTACCGAGTGCGACACGGGGATGCGTTTTTTTCTTCTTTCGAGGCACGCAGAGCCCCTGGAAAAACAACAGCAGACGCAGGCCACACACAAAAGCCGCCTGTCCCTTCCCTGCCATAGCCTGAGGCGATGCCGCCTCTTGCACCCTCCACCCCCCCGCCGGGCCGAACCCAGGCGCCGGGCTCTTCCTACCCTCCTCCGCACCGGGGACGGCGGCCTCCGCAGCCCCCTCTCTGCCCGGGGCGCTCGGAAATTGAGCCCGGCAGGAGCCAGAGGCCTAGCGAGGCAGGCAGCAGGCCCGACAGGCAGGCGCAGCGCCCGCCCCTCCGCCTCCCTTCCCCGGGGAGAGGAGCAGAGCCCTCCCGCCAGCGCTCCCCCAGGCCAGCCCCATTGTTCCCCGCACCCCCGGCTCTCCACTCCCCACAGCCCAGCTCGGCAGCGGGGGGCAGAGGAGACAGCGCACTCACCACACGGGCCGGGCTCCCCGCAGCGGCCACCACCCCCCTCAGCTACGGCACACGAGGGCGGCCACAGCGCCCTGCTCCTCCAGCACCCGCAGACCCCGGGGCCCCCCCAGAGCCGTCGCCCGCTGCCACCCCTCCGCTGCCGCTGCAGCGGCGGCCATCTTGTGCGTCGGCTACCTCCCCGCGCCGCCTCGCCGCTGCCGCCCGCCCCTTCCTGCGCCCGGCCCCCGGGCAGGCGGGGCGGGACCGAAAGAAAGAGCCGAGTCACGGGCTGGAACGCCGGGAGGGCTCGATGGGGGTGCCGTCAGTTCCTCTCAGGGATGGTGTGTGCTTCCCGCTGCCCTCCCCGCCTTTTGGGTGGGTTTTTTTTTGCTCTTCTACCTCATTTTCTCGTCGCCCGTGATCATAGCAGGCGTTGCGAGGCTACGGGGATGTTCCTAACGCGAGGTGTAGCCTGAGGAGCTCTCTGCCTGTTCAGGGCCTCCCAAAGCCCCCGGCCCGCCATTTTCTCTCCTTCAGCGCCCGCAGTGGGGGGGTGCGGTGTGTGGGGGTGTCCTCTATTCGGGGTACATCGTGGTTCACTTCTTCCTCACTGTGACTGCCTCATGCCATCAAACCTTAAGGGCTTGGGGGTTGGTTTATTTTCTTACTGAGAGGGAAAAAGTCTCCAGGTGGCTGTGCAGGGAAAAGCCCCTGTTGTTTTGCCTACCAGGCCGACGGGAAGGTGCAGGGCTAGGCTTGCCGCGGGAGAAGGTACCCTATAGGTTTCTCTGCTGTAGGACACATTTAATTCATCCTCAGCCTCAACCAGCACCACAGGTAAGATGTATTGGGGCCCTGCCAAGCCTCCCTGTATCACACGGTAGATGAACTACAGTTGGGCTACAGAAGAAATTTTAAAGTGAAGTTGTAAAATGCCTTGCGAGTATTGGTGATGACGTGCTGCATTTAGTTGGCACATATTGATAGTTTTAAAGTGCTTTGAGAACTAACCATTTAACACCAGGATATTTCAAGGTAGCATTAAACTAATTCCAGTTTTATAAGAACATGAACTGTGGTATAAAATACTAGGAAATTTGTCCAAATTTATTTCCAAATTTAACAACAAAAGCAGGGTGCGGTGGTTCTGTCCTATTCCCCATGTATTTTGTCATGTCTGTGCCCAGCTGGAGGCTCTGCGGATCAATGGAGATGCGAAGCCATCGGGCAGGATGCTGCATATGGAATCACTGCGCTTCTAAATACTTTATAACACTGTAAGGATGCATGCACTGTATTATCAGTTCAACATCTGAACTGTAGAGGACTACGTGACCTCGAGATGCCATTAAAACAGTGCAATGTCAGGTCAGAAGGAACCAGGCTCAGAACCAGGGGTTTGAGGCAGTGACCTGCAAAAGGAAGCTGGGTTGTGACATGCAGACTGAAACACGGAAACAAATAATAAAACTGAACTCCTGGACATGAGGGAAAGTCGACACAGGGGAAGTTTAATCTTCAGCTCCTATTTCTGAGTTTTTATTGATTGCAGACAGATTTTCATGTTAACTTTACAAGAAATGTGGCGATAGTAGCAAAATGTGTTATTTCTCTCAGTTTTACTAAGGAATTGTCTTTATTTAGTCTTCTCCACCAAAACAATTAAACTTAATGCTTAACAAGGATTAGCAATTGAATAAAATAATATCAAGAACAGCTATTAAATGAATTTCTGAAAACAGGGTTTTCTTGCCATATTCACAGGCATTTGGGATCTTACGAACACAGAAGACTAAGATCTTTACAAGGACCACATTTAACTTACTATGAGTTACAAAAGAAGTGTAAATTGGGAAGTTTAATGTGGAATTGTGAATCTTGAGCATTATGGCTGTTTTAGTGTTATTTCAAGGAGATTAACAGGAAAGATTTATTAGTCTACAAACAGAAATATAAACTAGCCAATGTTTGTAAGCATCAGAATCCTTACACAATAAAATATCTGAATGAATGATTTAATCGAGAATATCATAGCCAGATTCAGAAGTCAGGGATGATCACAGATTAGTACAGTATTACATTTTTATCATTATAGTGGCATTGTAATACTTCCTACAATGCCCCAATGAAACATTAATACCACTTGTTCTTAATGACTGTGTAAATTATGTAAGAGTCTTTGTCCTGAAGCACAATCTTTCATATAACCAGTAGGCAAATTGCAGCACAGTTTGTTTAAAAAAAACAAAACAAAACACAACACGAATCATTATACTCCATCTAATTACTCCTCCCTTGGAAATGAACTACTAGGTAGTATCTCTGCATGTTATTCTAGATCAATTTAATTATCATCTTCACCTGTTATTCTGATTTAAACCTGTACATACCACAGAAAATTTTCAATCAGCAATTGCCATCTTTTGCAGATTCCTCTTCTAAATGTTATGCTATAAACGTGAACCTTACTGAAGTTATTAGTATCCTGTTTGGATGCAGAAGCCAGCACTAGGAACTAAAATGGTAGGTGTTCTCTGCAACCTTTGTTTAAAGTCACAGAAACTAGAAATGGTCAAGGCCTGAGGACATCCTCTTACTTCCTGGTTTATAGCAGGCGACTGTACACAGTACATAATTCTGCTGTTTTGTTCAGTCTGGTTTTTAATACACCAATCTGGAGACTTCTACCACTTCCTATACTTGGTTCCTGTATATAGTTCCTATATTGCTGAAAAGTTTTCATTTTCAGGTAGCTTATGTTTTCCCTCAGGAATTCTGTTACCACTTAGCAAATAGTGTTACCAGTATTTACTTGGTAACAACAATTTTCAGTATTACAACATAGTTTACCACAGTACTGCATTGTTTAAATTTAAAGAAGTGGGATCTGAAATGACCTATGGTTCTTACTAAGTAACATTGCAAGGATGAGTACGTTAAATCTTAAACCCCATTTTAGACCTCCATGAGAGTAACACTTTTCTAATGATTATTCTTTATTCTGGATTTTAAAAGTTCAGAAATTTGTAGATGAGTTTGTTCTCTCTTTGTGAACTGATCCCACTAGGTACCTAGATTATTTTTAATGTCTACTTTCTCCACTTAGGCAGCATTTCTTCCTGCATGACATGCCACTTTATCATACGAAACACAAAGCAGTATTTGCTTTTAAGATTACTGTTTTCATATCTCATTTCAGCTTATTATTAAATCTGCTGTAATTTATCTCCAGTTATTCACATTGTTCTTTCTTTTATGTCCTTAAAACCCCAAGGGAATTAGTTTTGATTCTACAACGTATTGTCGCAATTTTCCAGTGCTGCTTTTTCTTTTTTTCCTTCCAAAAGGGGATAACACATAGGCATGGTTCTCGGATTTTACATCTGTGGTCACCCTAGTAATGTTCTTTAGATCATACATTAGAAATGAATCCCGTATTAGCCTGTATGACTGAGAGCAATAGGTAAAATACCAGTGTAACTGTCAAATCATATCATCTCATGATTCAATTTTTATATTACTCTTTCCATATAAACTGATACAAAACTGTGGTAACAGAATAGCTGTCTTCATAAAAAGAAATTATTTTTCTAATGTGTTGGCAATGTTTCGGTTTGCTGTTTTAGTTATCTGCATGACCTGTAAAGCTGATAATAATGGAAAATTTCTCATTTCGAAACCTGTGATATCAGAATGAAAGGCAAGAATTAAATATTTTTCCAGCTGGCTGAAAGCATTTAAAAAAAGTCCTTGTTATTTCACACTCTTGCATATATTACATAAAATAAAAGATAACAAAAAAGAAAATCTTTAGCACTTTTTTTGTGTGCTTGACTATCACGTTAGTGAAACCTAAATTTCCTGCATTTTCATAAGATTACACTGACTAGAAGATTGAAGCATATCCACCCAACATAATCATTGCAAAAAATCCCAATACTTGTTAAAGAGTATGCTGAATATCACCCAAGCCCATGTAATTCAGATGCAACTTTTAGAACTAGTTATATATGCTTGTTTTAAAATAATAATAACATGAAAGCAAAATAAAGTGTTCCACTGTGGAAGGACATGCTCAGTATCTTGACCATAACCTGTAAGGTTTAGATTTCCTTTATACAACAGAAGCTTGAATTATGTAAAGGAATGTGAGGTGCATAAGTATAAAATTCCTTCATGAATGCTTCTTTCTCAACCACTCAGTTTGCATGAGCAAATAATGCTGTATAACCCACCAAACACTATCAGATTTGTTTAAAATTTTGTAAAACTTTTTGCAGTTATTCGATGCTATAAGTAATAGATTTGCAGAATATCAGTCAGTTTTTAACATTTGTGTTTTCAGGCTGCTAGGAGTGCAAAAAAATCTATATGAAGATACCCTGTGGCTTCAGCTGCTGTGAAAAAGGAGGAAATGATAAGGAAGGTAAAAACTTCCCTTTGGTTAGAAGTTTCACTCAGCTGTCCCATCTCGTTATCCTCTTTGTCCTACTGGCATTTAGGGATGTGATATGCTGACATAGTAGTATGTGCCACAGATTCTCATGGTACTCCTTACTGCCTTTCTGCTTGTATGTAATTCCTGGTTTGCTTCGATCACAGTGCTTCCAGCGTCATTCAGCAACGACTCTCTCTAAGCGTGACAAAAATTTTGAAGCATTATAAAGTACAAGGATTCGCAGCATAACAAGAATGCAGACCCACTTGGAGGCTGCGAGGGTATTAGAGATCTAGTATTCACCGGGCAGAGGAAGTCAAAGTCACTACCGCATACTTGTTGTTCTGGTGCCCTCTGCTGAAATAACCATCTGTTTAGCTTCCGAATCTGCCCCCTGGGTAGGGTCTAGAGCCTCTGCCAAGAGCCATGTGCTGCCACCTCTTTATCTTGCACCTTAGTTCCTTTTTTAATTTCCTTTTCTATTCTGTCTCAACAAAAAGGAGAAGTATGACCCTTTATTTCCTTTCCTTCCTTCAGTGGTACTTACGTTGAAATTTGTTCTTTTCTCTTCCTTTATAATATTATTGCATCACATTTTACAACAGCCTTTTATTGAGCTTAGCAAAGTAACATATGAGTTGAGACGATAAAGAATTAAGAAAATTACATTTCATAAGAATTCCAGCTCGGGTGAGTGTATAATACCGAGAGCCACCTAAATTAGCCAGGTAGTTTTTGTTCCTTTCTGGCAGATTTCCTCATGTAAACCTGGGGGAAGGTGAAAGACAGGTAGGGCAATACAGTCAGCATGGGTTTTCTATGGTAAGTCAGTACCCTTGTTTAGCTGCACATAAAACCACAACCTTATTCTCACTTTGCAGGGGAAGCTAAACTATAGAGGTTAAGCAAATTTTCAGGTTCATATAGCAAGCAGCGGCAAGATGAGGAATAAACCCCATGGTCTGGTCTTCTGTTCCAACCACTACACCTTATGCATCCTCCACACTTGTGCAAGTTACAGTAATTACATTATGACTGAACTGCTATCTGAGTAATTTTTCCAATCAAATTTCCCAGGTAGAGCACTCATACTTCTGCAGTAAAAGAAAACATGCTGACGATTTCCAGGAGTTACTCTTGCTTAGTATTGCCCGTAAAGACTCAAAGTGTACCGGTTTGGTTTGGGAACACCTGATAGAAGACTTGCCCAGTGCACCTTCCAACAAATGGGACTATCAGTTCCCACAGGAAAATAAAAGTAAAGGACTAAGTAAGCCTTAGCTAATCCTAACGTACAAATAACTGCATAAAGTCAGTTTAGGTGTTTTTATATTAGTGTGGATCTCAAGTAGCTGCTGCTTATTCAGATCTCAATTCTAGCAGTTTTTAAAAAGTATATTGTCCCCGTAGTTGCAGAGGGACATTTTTTACATTTCATCCCATGGTGTTTTTTGAGAAGAGACCTATAAACAAAAATCAATTTTGTTTAGGTAAGCTGAAATTATTTTTCAGAGATCATAGCTGTATGGTAATTTCCTCTATTCTTTTACCAGATTCTACATATCATGTCTACTTTGACAGGCAAATTCTCACACATGCAAAATCCTACCTTTTTGCTGCGAACTTCCTCCTCCACTTTTAAATTTCTCTTCAGCACAGTATTCTGTTTCTGTCTCTCGTTACTGTACTGGTAAACAGCTGTTACACACCATTCCAGCAATTCAATTTCTGAATTGCAGATGTACAGTATAATTTGTTCCTATTGTGAATGTTCATCTGTTTTTGGTAAAGTGTCGTCAAGAATTACATCATTGATCCTAACCTTGAAAGATTATTATTTTTTATTATTTAGTGTTCTAACTATTGAAATTATTTTTTAGTTTGGTTGAAAAGAACACAGGTTTCATAAAAGAAGTTGGTATCTTTTATTGTTAATAAAATAACAATATTTTTTCAAACGTCTTGATTTGTTGGTTGAAGGCTATAGTAATCTGACATGCCAGGTGATGCTGCCTACTCTACTTTGATTCCAGCAGGTGAAGGAGGTGGCATTTACATAAGAAGAAAAAGGAAATTCACTAAAGGGAATCAGTAAGTAGAACTAAAAATAATAAATAATAGTGGAATTAGCTCTCATTACCAGATAGGAAGAGATAGTAATTGTGGTTTGGCTAGTTAACTACTTTTGGTGTTATTTTTCTACAGAAGCTACTGATACAGTTGCTAAAGAAGCAACAGTGAAAGGATAAGAACATACTGTGAGCACAGATGGAGCTTACATTGAGGCACATGGAAGGCTACAGTACAGGCAAAAGTTTTAGCCTGTTAACAAATCCAAAATATTTTGAGAAGCACGCTTTCTGTTCTCTTAGGGAAGTTTCTCACTGTCATACATAAGGCCACAGTTTCTCCAGTCTATTTGTCTCCAATGCTTTTGGTGTCTGGTGGCTCTAGTCAGCAGACACATGCTACCTGCACATAAAAACAGGAGTCAGAAAGCAAGTTGTTCATCTTCCTCGTAAAGTCCTTGGTCTTTATAACTTGACTGTAGTTGAACTTCAGTTCAGCAATTTGATATGGGAAGGTTGTTTATGTTTCGGTTTATCACTGTCTCTCCCAGGCAGCAGCTTTTCTTATCAGTGTTTCCATTAACACACAGTGTTCTGCAAAAAAAAAGAGCAAAAAAAGGAGTGTCCTCTATTTTCATACACAAAAACCACCCTCTCCTTAGATTTCCTTGCACAGGAAGTACATATCCATATTTACACTTATTTGCATATTAAATAGACAAGATAAAACTGTTTCTACCCTACACAGGTGAGTCAAACATTGAAAACCAGTTGAGAGCAAACATACGCATTCGCTGATCTCTCAGGTGTAACATCTACAACTCACAAGTGTCAGCAGGCAGAGGGTGAAACAAAGAAAGACAAAGCGTCTTGTGCTTCTCAAGCTCACAAATCTAATGGAGAATCCTGTGAATGCAATATTAAAATTCTAAAAATCTGACCCTCAGTCTACCTTGCAATGTTAGCTGCTGAAAGAAAAAAAACAGAGATACAAACTATATCATACAGTCATTTTGGTTGGAAAATCATCGAGTCTGCCTAATCACATTATTGGGCTGTCTGGTGTCTTCCGGCTGGGAGATTCTCGTTGGTCTATCTAGAATGGGTTTCTCCTGCTCTTTGGGTCTCGTGCTGCCCAGTATTTGTTTCCTTGCCTCTATGTACTCTGCCTCCCTTTGCACCAAGGATTTCACAGGGAAGGCTGGTCTGCTGGTGGAGTTGGGATTACTAAGCATGTCATTCGTTGTCAGCTTCTGTAAGATCTGGACCTGCTGGGGAGGACTTGAAGGAAGGCTGGCTTCCTGAATCACGACTGGCACTTCAGGAGGAGATTTTGACTTCCTACTTTCCTTCTGCATGATCTTCAGTTTCTTTTCCAGCTGTCTGCTGGCCACTTCCTCCCAGCTCTAGGCAACTTCATCCAAAAGAGTGTGCCATGACTTGGCTGAAGGAGATTTCTCCCCCCATTGCAGGAGGGAGTCAGCCCTTTGGCAGGCATGAGGGTCACACAGAACTCAAGCACTGCCTTCCTGGCAGCCACAGCCCCAGGGGAGGCAGGAGGTAACAGTGGGCCTGGGGCGGTAATTGTGACCCTGGGGGGGACAAAACCCCGGTTTGGGGCAGACACCCCTCCAGGGCTGCGGGCATTGGGCATCTGTGCCGGGTCTTTGCCCCTCTCCTGGCTATGGGGGTGTCCCTCTAGGTCCTTGCCCACGGTGCCTAGGCTAGGGCAAGTGAGGCTGGGGGCAGATGGGGGCCATAGGGCAGATCAGGGGCTCTGGGGGGAAAACGTGTGGGCAGGAAGTAGGGTCAATGGCCCTCACCCAGTGGCAAGTAACCCCCCCAATGGTAAATCACACCCCCAGGGGTAGATACACCCTGAAAGGGCAAATCTTCCCCCCAGGGAAAATGCCCTGCCAAGGGGAAGGTATCCCCCCAGGGGCAGATACCTCCTCCCCTTGTGTAATCCCCCACCCAGGGGCACATACTCCCCGCAGGTGCAGATGCCTGTAGCAAGTGATGCCTGAGCTCTGTGTGGGGCAGCTGAGAGGGGTAAATGCCCCCTCTCTGGCCTGGAGGATGGGCAGATCCTGCCTCTGGGGCAGGAGCCAGGGCAGAGCCGGGGGCCATGAGCTGAATTGTCACTGCAGGGCTCAGGACCAAACTGTAGAGAAGTTTAGAATAAACAGCAACTATCAATAAATTCATTTGTAATAAATAACAACCACATTATAAAATAGATTATCTGTATTCTGTTCTTGATTATGTGGACAAGTGTGTTTATTTGGGGCTGTGTCACTGTTTAATTAGAATATTTGAAATGTGCTGAACGTCTTTAATGCATCAAACTTAACTTCTCCACAGTTTGTATCTAGAAAGTCTCAATAATTACTCAAAAAGTTAAATGCTTCCCATAAAGTTCAGGTATTCGTTAATTATCTTGAAGGGAATTTGACTCCATTTTACCTTTGGCATATGATGTTTGGCACCAGCCCTATGATTTTAAGGGTATCAAAGCTCCCTAAAGAAAAGTCATTGCATGAGGTATTCCTAAGTATTTCCTTCCAATGCTATTAGTTCTAAAGCTGTAAATCACTCGCTTTTCTGGGTTTTAAACCGTACTCCAGCAGTAAGATCAATATATTAGGCTACTGTGCTCAAACATACTGTAAAGTTGGAAGGCAAGATCCCTGGGATAATGGTAGTCTGCAGGAGAAAAAGACCACAGCAGAATCAGTTATAAACTCTCACTAAAGTTTCATTTTTATTTTGGAAATTCTGATTTAACAAGAATGATACAAACATACAAAAAGTTGCTGGGACTGGGCCATCCATACAAGTTGCACAGTAGTATATTCTAAAATAGATGTGTAAATATGTTTTCCCAGCATTCTTACCCCCAAATTTGATGGTTTTATTCTGAACTATATACTTTCTTCCTATTATTTATGGGAGTAGGCTTAATTACCTCCTAAATAGGAATTCTCCTAGCCTGTTTCCAGAGCTCCCTGACAGACCCAGTAGTTCCTGGGTTTCTGACACAGAGAGGTCTCCGGCAGTGGCAGAAGGCCTGGTTGTGGGAGGTGCCCGTTAGGATCACAGGTTGGACGACCTTGGCTTTCCATTATCCTTCAGAGAAGGTTAAATGGAATTGCCTCTATCGAGACGAATATTTATATGTGAGCTCTGCAGAGGTCAGGTTGTGGAAATTAATACATGTGGACTTTATAGCTCCAATTAAGTGCGCAACTGGATTCCTTTATCACCATCTGTCCAGCAATATTACACTTCAGCTCCCTGCAGTGGATAATGCAGGAGGGGCCTGGCATTGATTTTTTTTCTTGGTGGATTTTAAAATAAGTGATTTTTTTTTACCAATGTATGGATGCTCTACATCTTCAGGATTTTTATATCTCATAGGATATTAAGCATATGAGGATTTAAGTATGCTAAAAAGTCTCCGTGTTTTAGCTTGAGAGTTCATTATGCAGCAAAAAATTATTTCCATTATAAAACAGATGGGCTGGTGTATTCACTTTTCTCGTATACATAGAGACTGGTTTCTTTACGTCAAATTCTCACATTTTTCTAGGCTGTACATTCATAAGTCTTTGACTTTTCAGATCTTCAGCTGAACTTCTTTCAGTTGTACTTGAGTATGACTCAAGGTCAAGTTGTCCAGACTTCTGGTAGTTTTTTCCATTCTCCACAGAGATGTCTGTAACTGAAAGGAGGTGCCCCAAACTGTTCTTCACCAAAAGCCTTTTTGAGCTCATTGGAGTGGAAGAATTATTTTGCTCTTCTTGTGTTTGACAGTCTTTTTCTACATTTCAGTAAAGCACTCACATTTTTTTGTAACACCAAATCGCTGTTGACTCATTTTCTATTTGTGAACTGCTATGAACCAAGACTTCTTTCTGTAAAGTAACTGCTTAGACACTTTGACTCCATCTTATGTTTTTGCAGTCAATTATTCCCAGCTATACATAATAGTTGCTCACCTTATTGGATTAAATCCTATTTACTTCAGATCTTTGTTCCAACTTGTCATTATTTGTTCAATTCTAATTATATTTACTAAAATGCTTGCAGCTCTCACCTGAACAGAATATCCTCCACAAACATGATAAAAATATTCTTTATCCTATTGCATCCAGAAGCAGTTCAGGACTCAGGATGTAAGTATCTGGAGATCTCACTTGCTACAAAGTCCTTATTTGATTGTGAATCACTTGACACTACTTGTGAGTACCATTTTCTAACCATTTCATCTAAGTTTCGTGTAGCTAATGCTCCTCTGTCCTCCTTAGGAGAGTATTAGATGATACCTCATCAGAAGCCATGCTGAAGTCAAGATTCCAGATTTGGTTTTGAGATGTTATTGTTGATCGTTATTAATCTTATCATCCAAGGCCTTACAAATAATTTACTTAATAATTTGTTCCAGTATTTTGCCTTCTACAAAGTAAATCTGATTTGCCTCTCATTCCCAGCCTTTTCTTTCCTTTTTAAGGTAGGCACCATGTTCTTCTTCCTGATCTCGTGGAACCTCAGCTATCTTTTCTGAGTTCGTGAAGGTAATTGCGAATAGCCTGGAGATTGCTTAGCCATTTCACTAAATATATTGGCTGAAACTTACCTGGCACATGACTTCTGTAAGCATCTTACTTGAATAGATTCTGTTTCTTTCCTTAGTTTAGCTTTTGTTTTTATGTTGCTAATGTTAACTATGTAAGCCATCCGATTACAGGTGACATTTTGGAGAAGAACAAAGCCAAAAAAAAATGAGGCTTTGGTCTTCCTCGCATGACTCGGTAATAGTTTCCTTGCCTACCTGAGGGCAAGTCAGTTCTTCCCTGGTAATCTTGCACGTAAGCTTTTTGTTGTTACGCTCTATGGCTCTTTGATGGTTTCAGCTCTTTTGTATGTTAACCTTTCTGGATTTTCCCTACACCTTACAAGAAACACTTTGTTGTCAGTTTTAATAATTTAAACTAGATTCTGCTTTTTTCAAAAGGTGCAAGCCATTGTAATGGTTTAGATTTTGCCAGACTCTTCTCTTCCTGGCTTTTCTCATTGCCAGGGTCTGTTTGCGGCCTTCATGTTCATTCTATCGGAAATGGCAAACGTTCCAGAGTGTACTTTTCATTAGATTTGGCATTCAGGGGGATTTGGGATTCAAACCGTGAGTTTACTGAAACTTACTTTCTTCAAGTCTGATGGTTTAATTTTTCTTCCTTCCCTTTTGAAGAGTCATTAACTTACCTAAGGGAGGTTGGACTAGATGATCTCCAGAGGTCCCTTCCAACCCTATGATTCTAATGACCACTGTCACCCATATAGTCTCCTAAATTCCTTTCTGAGTAGGTATCTTGCTATTTCAAGTCTCATTATCACCAGTTCCTATGCTTTGGATGATTTTATTCAAATTAAAGTACCATGCACTTAATCTTTTTCGTTTGAGGGTTGCTAACGGGTCTTTGCTGTGACAGTGTTCTCTACCTTTCCTTTTTGCCATTATCCAAATATTTTCAGTAGCTCTGTGCCTTATGTTCCTTTTCTCCTACCTGTGCTTCCTGAACAAACTCTACCTTTCCATAGCAATAACCAGTCATGACAATTTATTCACGTTTTTAGTCCTGAATATAATGACTTTCAGTTCCTCCTGTTTATTACCCATATTCTTACATAAGCGCGCAGCATCTGAGTACGATGCCACAGAAACTGTTTTCTTATTGTTCCTCTATTGTAATATTCAGTAAAATCGTTCCTCTCCTCCCCCTTAATTTTTCTTCTTTCCCCATGCTTTTGTGGTTTATCTGAACCCTGTGGTGTGATAAAAATAATCTGAACGTAATTTAATTTACACCAGCTGCAGACAACTAGCAAAGATACGTAACAACAACCAAGTGGGGGACTGGCATAGCATAGGACTGTCCAAATAGTCCCGCTTTGCTTTTCTCTGGGAAATGCTCTCCTTTGTCTGCTTGCCTTGCCAGCTTTGAGACCGGTGCGTTACCAAAAAGACCACATAACAAATAAACCATCTCTCTGCCTGTTTGAGAATTGAGAATTTCTTACAGCATACAAATGGGCATTAAGGAGAATTCAACACTTGGACATGCCAACTTTCTTTCAGTAGCTGTGCTCGTACAGCTCCAAAATCAGACTTCGTGTTGTCGCTCTACACGTAGCTGTGCTTCAGCCCTTACCCCGCAGTGTCCCCGCGTCGCGCCTCCGCAGCCAGGACGGGAGGGGAGGCTGGCAGAGCTGCGGCCGGGCTCCGTGCGTTTCAGCGCCCGCGTCGCCGAGAGGGAAGCTGTCGGAGCAGAGCCGCTGTCCTGCTGGCATCGTGAGCAGCGCAGCGTCCCCAGCTCCCAGCCACGAGCAAACCACGTAGGAACGCGGGGAATCCGGCCGTCCGGGGGTGGCTGGGCGCAGCGCGCTCTCTCACAGGCAGCAGTTACTTTAGGTGAGGCTGTGCTCTGACATCGCCGAGGGTTTGGCTGATCCTCATCGGAAACGGAGGGAACGCAAACAGGCTGTATAAATAAATTATGTGGTTAATTTAAATGCAATTTGTTTCACACAAAGGAAAAAAAAAAGAGAGAAAACAACAGGACAATCTTTCATTATTTAAACGTACTTTATTTAAACATAAACAATGCTGATATTTATTTAAACATACACATGTATTTACTATTTAAATATTTGTTTAACCATACAAAACCACTGTTGATAAGCAAACACAAGCTACCGCGTAGTGAGACGGGGGTACAAAATCAAAACGCGAACTTAAAAAAGTTTGGTCGTATTTTTCTTTTTTTTTTTTTTTTTTGGTGAAGAGTACCATGATTTGAAGGTCTCCCGCTCTTCCTCAGCTGCGGCCGAGAATTTTGACACGAGAAGGCGCTGGCCCCTCCGCCAGCTGGGTGGTTTGTACAGGGCCGAAGAGAAGCGTTCCCCACGGCCCCCCCCCAGGCCGGCGGCGGTCGGGGCGCGGGGCGCCTGCCCCGGTGTCCGCTCGCACGCGGCGCCTCGCGCGGCCGCGGGGAACGGAACGGCCGCCCCCGATGCCGGCGCTCGCGCCCCGTCCGCGCGGGGGCGGGGAGGAGGGGGAAGGAGGGAGGGGAAGGGTTGCGCGCGCGCGCCCCCGCCCGCTCCGCCATCCACCCGCCGCCGGAATGTGGAGGGCGCCGGCCCGGCCCTGAGGCGGCTGCGCGGCCCGCCGAGCCCTGCTCGCCCGGCCTCCCGCTCCCTGCGCAGAGGGCCGGCGGCGGAGCGCAGGCCGGGCTGGAGGTGGCGGCAGAGCGGGGAGGACGGCTTGGTTGCTACCGGTGAGAGAGCGGGACGCTGCCCCGGGCCTCCTTCGCCGGGGCGAGGGGAGGCGGTGGGGGGTCTCTTGCGGGGGGGAGGCGAGAGGCGCCGTCGCTCGCTCCGGAGGACCGTCCGGCAGGGAGAGAGGCGATGGCCCGCCCCGCCCGCCCCGTGTCACGGGGTGACAGTGCCCGGTGACCCGAGGTGGCTTCCTCCTCCGGCGGGCCCTGCCGGCGCGGCAGCCGCCTCCGGTCCGGCTGCGCGGCCCCGGGAGCTGCGGCCGCTTGTCCCGGGCCTCCCGGCGGCGGCGGAGCGGGGGGAGGCAGGAGGTGCGTGGCCGTTCAGGGGATGGTGCCGCCGCTTCGTGTTTTCGTGTGTTTGTGCGGTGGGGGGAGCTGCCCGTGCGCGGCCGGGCGGCGGGGGGGTGCCGCTTCGGGAGGAGCCGAGCTGGAGGAAAGTGGGGGGGATTTAAAACATAAAAGTTGTTTTCTTGCTGAGGCAAGGGAGAGGGTTGTGGAAATGTTCATCTCCCTTCCTTCTCCTCCTTAGGAAAAGTGAAGTCACCTCCCAAAAGCCCAAACTAGCAAACTACTATCCTGAATCTGTGCTGGCTGCATGGCTCGGATTCATACACATTTGGGCTTTTTTGTGAATTTTTTTTTTCTCTTTTTATTTTTTTTTTTTTCAAGCCGCCTTCCACAGTTAGGCCCTCCCTGACTGTGATTCGGCACAGAAATCCTTGTCTTCAGACAGGGTACTGCAAAACTTGCTGAAACCATCTGAAGTGGCTGTGGCACTCTGAATGAAATGGACTTGGCAGCGCTGCTGGGTTCTGAGCTGCTGAAGTGTGGCGTGTACTTTGCTCTTGCTGTCACTCTTTCAAAGCTGCGCTGTTAAGATTGCTTGTTTTTGATAGTGTTGTAAATAAATCATAACTTACCACATCTGATAGCTGCATGCATGTATGCAGCCGTTCTTTTGTGTAGGAGGGGGGAAGAAAGACTTAAAGCGTCAACTCTTCTTCAAAACGGAAACAAAGGCAGCAACAAATAAGAAATAGCTTGCCTAAGTAAGTGGGTTTTCTCTCTCACTGTCAAGCTGTAGTCTCATAACCATGTTGGTGACTTTTCAAACAAAACTTTGGAGAAGGGCAGCTGTCCTTAGAGATCTTAGTGATGCTACAGGCCACATTTTCTTATCCCTTTAAATTCAGGAAAAGTACCATGGGTTTATTTGTCTGAGTCTCTGTCATACAGGCCAAAATCCTGAGTGCCGGTCAGATTGGCTCATGCTCCGGATCTCAGGAAGATTTACTGGGGGTATAAGATTGGTTGTGCAAGTTATGCCTGTGTCAGGTTTTAAGTAGGACTGTAGCCAATTCTGCTTGTTTGTGTGCCTTATATGGTGTTAATGATACTAATTAAGAGGTGGGTTTGCAGTTTAAACTTGAAGGGACTACAAGTATAGTTACACACAGTAGGCAGAAACTGACTCCAGTGTTATCAGAACTGAAGCTAAATTGGAGCATTATTGGAAGTACTCAGCAGTGTTTACTTTAAGGTGGTTACAGTGAAATGTATTGCTTGGTTAAAAATAGCATTCAGTCCTTTTAAAAGTGATTCACAGATTCAGTAACATTAGTAAAGGGATTGCAAAAAGGGCCAGGGCATAATGTGGCTTTCTGTGGAAACAGAGTTCCTGGTGCGTACTCCCTAGCACTTGAAGACAACCTGAGTTGTGGATGCACCTTCCCTTGTGTCATCAATGGGAATTCCACGGCGGGAAGTGCGTTGAGAGAACTACTTTAGTCAAAAAGTAGTACTTTTATTTCTTTTTTTTTCCTCCTGAGTTGCTTTTTTGGTTAGAACAACTTCCTGAACCAGCTCACTTGCCTGGTGATATGGACGTTGTCTCAGCCCAGAGGAGGAAGAAGTGTGTTGGTAGGGAGGAGGGGACAGCTGCAGTCCCGATACAGTCACATAAGTTGTGATGGGTGATGGTCGTGGTTTTATGGTCAGCAAGTTAATGTAAGAAGGCACAGCTGCTAAAAGAAGCAACCCTGTGTTTTTGATTGGCTTATGCCACCTGTGGTGAAGGTAGCAAATGACAGTAAAGGTGGTATGAGCTCTTCTTTTCCTGTCAGTACTGGCTTACGTTGATTATGAAGCTATGGTGTCATTTGTCTTATTTATTTACTTTCAGCAACATTAAACAGGCTACTGCTTTTTAAGAGCCACCTCCACATCTCTATTTTTCTTCTATGTGTACACAGAAATAGCTGTGGTTTCCTGCTGCTGTCTCCTTTGCGTATCGTTTCTTCTCTCTAAACTTTTTGTTGATTTGTTAATTCCAAGGAACAATCTGGACATTGTTAGATAGGGGCTTTTGTAAATGTATTCAGCTCTAATTTCAAAATAATCAGGTGTATATTGTTATTTCCTCTGCTATAATTGGAAGGCTATTTCAAACTTGACTGACCTTAGTAATTACACACCTGATTTCCAGTCTGGATTAATCTGTCATTGGATTATACCCATTTTATGTAGCCAATGGACTGATATGTTGTATTGGCACTTTTGATCTTGGTATCAAAAGCGGTAGTGCTCTTAAACAAATGGATGCAAAAATGTGTGGAAGTGTATCACTGAAAGTTTGTTTTCTCTTTCGACCACTAGCTATATTAATCTTTCCTGCAGTAGCTCTCCATGAGTTTCTCCCCATGAATTTTAGTCTTTACCTTCTAAGTGAAAATTAAAATGCTTATTTCAGGTATTCACACTGAGCTTCATAGAGGTGTCCTTTTAATGGAGATTATTTTCATAAGTATATTTTTGTAGGATCTGTTTTTTCAAATTCTTACCTTTGGTAGTTTATTCCAGCCTCAGTCTTACTCTACACTGGTACAGCTATTAAAGGAGCCATTATTGTAACCTGTATTGCTGAAGGGATTCTTTCTTCTTTGACAGAGTCCTGGTTTATAAGCAAAGCCTGACATATTTGAAGAGAGTTTGAAATTTATTTATTTCAGCTTTTCCTGTATTCTTAACTTTAAAAAGGAACAAAACTAATTGTAGGTTATTAGAAAATACCTCTGTGGCTTTTAAGGTGTTTACTTAATTTTGATATCAGCAATGTTCCAAGAGGGGACTCTATGAAGCAGAAAAAGTAGTTAGTTTGTTGGGTGTGACTCTTTGTGAAAAGTACATAAATAAATTGTTTCCAAAACCTGCTTAGTTAAATAGATATTGCTGAAAGATGAGTAAAGCCCTTGTGGAGAACCTCTCTTTGGTGGAGTGTTTCTTACTCTTTGGAGAGAATAGCAGGAACAAAGGTCTTTCTAATGTTTTTAAGTGGAGAGAGGAAAAATTAGTTTTTGCAACAAAGTGAGAGGGGTCACAGCCTTGTGCTTTCCCATTTTGGTCATCCATGAAACACGAACCAGGATATCAAAGGAAGTGTGGAGTTTTTTTAGATCAGGTAAGCTTAAAAGAGCAAAATTGTTCTGATGCTGAAAAATCACGTTCCCTAGTTATGGGGGAAGGAAGCACATGGGTACAAGGGGAAGAGGTTCTAAGGGCAAGTAGATAAGAGATGTTTACATTTTTGTGCACCATGTTGGATGCATGCTTACTATATGTACAGGACAACTGAAATTTTTTAATGTATCATTAAAAGTAATAAACTTGATGCAAAAATTGCTGAATAAAAGTTTATGAAATAGAATCATAGTCAGATTAAATAATACATTAATGAAATAGAATCATTTAGGTTGGAAGGGGCTTCTGAAGGTCATCTAATCCAGCTCCCTGCTTAAATTAAAGCAAGAGCAATTTAGATAAGGTTGTTCCAGCCCTTAACACCTTTCTGGGTAACCTGTTTCCTCATTTGATTTCCTTCATAGTAAATTTTTTCCCCCCTTTAACCTAACTGGAATTTACTTTCCTACTTATGTCTGTTGCCTCTCATCCTGTCACTGTGCACCGTCCAGAAGAGTCCAATTCTGTCTTTTCTGCACCCTTCCATTAGATAGTTGACCGCAATAAGGATTCCTCTGAGCTTTTTCTTTTCCAGGCTGCACAAACCCAGTTCTATCAGCCTGTCATTTTATGTCATGTGTTCCTGCCATCTGGCCAGCTTGGCGGCCTCCACTGGACTTGCTGGAAGTCAGGGAACAAGTTCCTTGAATTCAGAGTCTCTGTTTAAAGCAAGCCTGAAGGATTGCCCTTCCACAGTGAGCATCGCTCTGCATGGCATCAGCGTAGAATCAGAGGATGCTTTGGGCTGGAAGAGACCTCTGGAGATCATCTAGTCCAACCTCCTACTCCAAGCAGCTCCAGTTAGAACAGGTCACATGGGGCCCCTAGTGGGAGGGTAGTCTTGAACGCCTTCAAGAAAGGAGATTGTCGAATCTTTCTGGGCAACTTGTTCCACTACTTGCTTGATCGTGCTCACGGTTTAAAAACAAACCGACCAACCCCCCCACCAAAACCATCCTTTCACCTGACTGGGATTTCCCAGGTTCCAACTCGTGTCTGGTGTCTGTTGCCTCTCAGCCTGTTGTTATGTGCCTCTGAGAAGAGCCTGGCTCCATCTCCGACTCCTCTGATGCAGTAGTTGTAGACAGCAGTAAGATTCTCCTCTGCCTGTTTTCTTCTCCAGCCTGAACCAAGCCCCGTTCCCTCAACCCCTCGCTGTACATCCCGTGCTCCTGCCACCTCACCAGCGCGGTGGCCTCCACGGGACTGGCTCCAGTGTGGCGACGTCTGTCTTGTACCGGGGAGCCCAAAACTGGGCCCAGTACCCCACACACAGCCTCACCGGTGCTGGATGCAGGGGATGGATCACTTCCCGGACCTGCTGGCTGGACTCCTGCTAACGGAGCCCAGGGTGAGCTCAGCCTTCTTTGCTGTCAGGGTACAGCGCTGACTTCTCTTCAGCTTTTTGCCTGCTGGGATTTTCACGTCCTTTTCTCCCAAAGTCACTTTTTATCTGGTTGATGCCCAGGCTGTCTTGTCACACGGGGTTATTCTATTGCAGATATGGGACTTTGCACTTGCCTTTGTTGAACTTCACGAGGCTCCTGCCAGTGCCTTTCTCCAGCCTGTCCAGGTCCCTCTGAGTAAGAGTCCTGCCCTGCAGAGCATCCCAATTTGGTGTCATTGTCAACCTTGCTGAACATACGTTCGGTCCCATTATCCAGGTTGTTAATAAGGACATCAGGTGGTACTGCTTTCAGTGGTAATCCCCAAGGGATGTGACTGTAACCACATGTTACCGGACTTGGTACTGCTGATTGCTGCTCTTTCAGCCCAGCAGTCCAGTCAGTTTCCCAAACACCTTATTGCTTGCTTTGCCAGTGCCTGTCTCACCAGTTTGGCTGTAATGATACTGTGGGATAATGTTGTTAGTGGCTGGCCTTCTGCATTCAGTGCTCTTCCATCATCTTCTAAGCCAGTCATTGTTCTTGCAGTAAGGTATGGTGTTCATCAGGCATCATTTTCCTTTGATAAAGCTATACTTGCTACTAGCTATTCCCAATCAGCTTCTTGGCATAGGAATGGCTTCAGGGAGGATTTGCTCCCTAATCCTCCTCATGGACTCTACGTTAGGCTGGCTGATCTATAGTTACCTGCATCCTCCTCCTTGCTCTTTTTGAAGTTGGGTACAATGTTTGCCTTTTCTCCCGGAATAAGGAACCTCCCTCAATCTCATGGCCTTTCAAAAAGTGATAGTGTGGCCTGTCAGTGACACAGGCCAGCTCCATCAGGACTCTCAGATGCATCCCATCTGTTTCTGTGGACCTGTGTATTTCCAGTCTCCTTAAGTGCTTCCAAACTCTATCTTTCTCTTTGTAGGTAATTCTTTACTCCAGCAGACTCTGCTACTAGGCTCAGGGGTCTGGGAGGCTTAAAGGGTAGACCTTAGCAATGAAAACTGGGGTAAAAAAAGACATGGAGTTGGTCAACCCTTTCTGTAACCTTTTTTACTAGGACCCTGTCCTTCTGAACAGAGGGAGCTCTTCTTTAGCCTTCGTCTTGCACAGGAGTCTGTCCTTGTTGCCCTTCATGTCTTGTCAGTTTTAGTTCGAGCTGGATGTTGATTTTTCCTAATGCCATCCTTGTGTGCATAGGCTGCATCTCTGTTCTTCTTGGGTAGCCTCTCCTTGCCTTTATCTTCTGTGTGCTTCTAAAGCAGAGATCCAGACTGTTTCGCATTACCCTTTCATATCTAGAAATGTGTAAAACTTTGGAAAAAAAATTTTTTTTGAAGTCTTGGTTAATAGTGGTTCTAATCTCAGCATGAAATGTTTGAGTGAAAGCAGTCAGTTCCTCCTAAGCAAGCAGTAAGCATTACCGGACTCTTGTGATAAGGGACTGACTGAGTCCTGTCGAAAATGTAGAGTGGAACTTGTACTGTGGTACCAAGGAGACAAAACAATGAGAAAAAAGAACCACATCTCTTCCCCTCCCCTACCCCCCAACTAAAATTATTAACATTAGGTAGAAATTTACAGCTTCAGTGTATGCTCCTCCTTTATTTGTGCATTGTAGATAGATGGGACGTGTTGATATCTAGCAGCAAGATGGCTGAATTAATATTTAACTTAATGCAGTCTGTATATAAGTGCGTTCAATTAGAATTAATTTTATATTTTTCTGTCAATGCATAAATTCATTTTAGAAATCATTGGAATAAACTAAAGTTTTGGAAATTGAACCATTTTAAATGTGTAGTGGGGGATAGTTTGTTTCATGCATTCATTCGACCCCATAGTTGTTATCTTTGGGTTTCATGTTTCTCAGTTATTTGAGGAGAAAATAAGGGAGAGAGTTGTTGAGTTACAGTCTGTGCAAACAGCTTCAGACGAAGTTCTCAGTTGGTTTAAACTCTCTGCATGTGCTTGACATTGCCTTCAGTTTCTTAACTGGTTTAAGTGTTGTGATTTGTGCTGATGTACCTTGGTTGGCTTAGCAGTACCGAGATAAAGCCTTGGTTATGGGCTCGGGTACATCAGTTCCTGGTCTAGCTTTTCTGTCTGAATGGGTCTTTGGTATCCATTTCATCTAGAATTAAGTTTTTTAGCATGGTTTGGAGTTCTGAGTTAATTTCTAATATAGTAGAAGGGTATTCAAGTGGAGTTGGATTTCTATGCAAAACAATGCTCAATAACCACTGTAGTTAATGGTGAAATTGCAGTCTGCACATTCGCCTTTCGAATATTACCTTTTGTTTTACATTAGGCTGCTGGCACGCTCTTAAATAGTGAAGCTCATTACTGATGATGGTGGACAACTCCCCGGCTTAATTGCTCAAATTCTTAGCATCTCCCATGTGATTTCTAAATAGGAGAGTCTCGGTCAAAGGGCACAAAAAAGAATAGTTAAAGGTGTTTTTAAGAACCAGTAAATTGTCAGTTAGAAGAGGATTTCAGTCAGTGACTGAATCTAAGAATGGATCTTGAAGGCCGTTGCTGAGTGGCTGAGTATGATTTCCATGTTACTGTCGAGCTTAGAAGTGAAGTAATTTGCTCAACATCATATAGTAAGTCAGTGACGTGGGTGAGGAGGGGAATGGATGTGAATGTAAGTGACAAAAAAGTCCTTTCTTGCTGCTTGCTATAAAACTCATGGAGTAGTAATCCTTTTAATGTAAGGAATCAGTTTTGAGTAATTTATCATTTATGACAAATCCCTGGTGTTTTCTTGCAGGCAAATACAGTTGTCAGAATGTCTCTTGCATTCTCTATTTTTTTTTATTTTTTTTATTCTTTCCTTACCAAAACTTCTATATGGCAAGTTTTGTATGTCAAGATGTAAAGGTAGAAGTTTCTAGAGCATAGTTATTTAGTAGTTAGGGAATAGTCTTGAAGTTACATTTCTTGTCAGTGATAAGTGATTCTTAAACCTCTGTACTTTCAGGGTGCTGAACAAAGTTAAGTAGCTGTACTTTCAATTCAAGTATAGCTGATCTTTCTGATTAGGTCATGTCTCTTGTATGTACTTTAAGACACACCACCAGATTTTTTTGGGGTAGGAAGCATTTTCCAGATGCTGATCTGTTGCAGTTCTCTGTGCATTTGATAGGTTAACCTTATTTTTCCTTTTGAGAGAAAAAGAGTGAGAGTTAAGGCTTTGTCTGAGAATCTTACTCTAAGGATTGACTTTTAGTCTGAGGATTTAGTCTAAGGATTGATTTGTAGTGAACTAATTGTTTAGTTAATTTTCATAATCTTCAGTGCTATTTAGGGAAATAGACCCTTTTATTGTAAGGTTTCTATCTTAACTAGAAATGCACACCCTTCTCCCCCGCCCCAGCAGTTTTATTTAAAAGGCAGTTACATTGAAATACACTGCTTTTCCATTTAGTACAATTACTCATGTAGTCTCACGGCCTTACAGTGGTATAATAGTGGTATGTCTCCAGGTATTTTTGAATGCTTTGATTATAAATTCTATAGTGATATGCGCTTACTGAAATGTCTCCAGTGGAAAAACAGTTCGAAGTAATTCAATTTAGATATATTGACTTGATTACAGCACTTCACAGAGATCTAGAGTCTTGTTTTCTATTATTTCAGCATAAGTAAGATGGTTCTAATTTGTGCTTCTATTGTGTATGCAAACTATTATTGTGGTTTTTTTCTGAAATTACACAAAATTGTTTTGCTGAGTGCCACAGATTTATTCCAATACACATATTTGTATATTGTGTACACATATTGTGTATGCATATTTGTATTTCTAACAAATATGTTACAATAAAAAAAAGTATGCATATTAATTTTTTTCTTCTCTGTTTAACTCGTTATTCCCCTCCTGAAATTTTAACTTAGGGTGAAGGCTTTGCTATGCCTTTTCAGTTCTCAGGCCTTTGCAGGCAAATCAGTGTGAAAATAAGAAGCAAATGATCTTAACCTAATGCGTTGTCTTTGTGTGTGTGTATATTTAGATACAAAATACAAGATCCAGAATTTGAATTCAGGTGGAGAAATTCAATAACTGTCTAAACTTTTAAAATAAGCTTGCAAAAATGATTTGGAGTGTTTTTCTTTGTACTTAAATAATGTACCGGTGTATTTCCCTTTATTAAGAGTTTGAATGCTGCAAACCGATACCTTTTTTCATGGGAGCCTGATTATTTCTTTTTTTTAGGTGTGACTGAGAAGCTAATAAGATACAATTTAGTCTGAGCCATCTGCAATGCATGTGCAGAAAAAGGATTTATTTTTTTCCCCATTCTGTGAACCCTTCGTTTTATTTTGTTCCACTGGTGTATACTTTCATTATTTCCTGTTATTTTGAAGATAGTTCTCACAAGTAACTTCTCGGTGGCAGTGCGGCAACAGCAGTAGCTTTCCCCAGCCCTAGCTGCTTGGTTTTGTCTGTGTTCTGTGCATTTATTGTGCTAACAGGTGCTTGTGTAGTCAAGTGTTGAACTGGCTGAAGAAATGCTCTAATCCTCCTTTTTTTCTCTGGGGTTAGCTGTCAGTCTTGTAGACTGCCCAGATACTTGTGCAAATCTTGGCAGAGAAAGTGGGAAGTGTTGCAGCTTTTTTAGGCAGTAAAGGTATTATACTTGATCCTAATGGCTAGTAGTTTGTGTTGGTAGCATAAACTTGGAAGAAACTGGGAACTGCTGGCTAGAATTGTTCTTGGAGAGAACAGCTCAGTGATTTTGAGGAAACAGGAGTAAGGAATGAAAATGATTAACGGCACTGTAGAAAAGTCAGTAGCTGATTTTTACATTGTTTTAAATGTTAATTGTTACTGTTTATTGCTATAGGGATGTATAAAAACTGTGAAGGGAGAGGGGAAAGAGTTGATCAAAACGTCCAGGAGAATACTTTGTCAAGCCCCAAAAGGCTAAGGTGAAGTTGGAAGTTCCTCACAGTTGTTGTGACTGCTATATTTGTCTTTGAGCCTTAGAGCTTCCCTTTCCTGATTCTTCTTTTCTTTCATCGTATTGAGACATCAGAAAGTGAGACCGATTATAAACCGGTCAGGCTGAAGTGTAGTTTATTACCTAGCTTTTGGTAGTAGCCAGAGAAATCCAAGGTTACAATAAGACAAATACAAGTGATCCTTCTTCCAACATACTCTCCCACTTTCTCTCCTTGTCCTCTCTGATTCTGCTTTTTGTTCTTTCTGGTAATAAGTGAGCTCCTGGGGTCTTACTGTGGAGTATGGAAAAAGTAGTTGCGTTACTCTGTACGTTTCGCAGAAAATTAATGTGAGGTGCCATAATAAGATTATATTCTTTCACTGTGAGATGTGCAGTTAGTATGGTCTGTTTTACTGCAGCTTCTGAACAGCTGATACTTGATTTTGCACAGGTGGGGCTTGGGTGCTTTGTTGGGCTGGTTGAAGACTCAGCTTTGACTTGGATGTGTGGTGGAATGCTGGTGCTCGTCTAGGTTGCACTTGGTATTTTGGGTTAGGATTCCTTGTATTGTAAACGGTTTACTACTTCCGTGGGTTTTTCTGTGGCAGTGTCGGCTGTGCCCATTCTAACACTTTGGGTACGAGGTTGTTTGGGGTAGGCATCTTTGTTAGTTGCATTCTCTCAACTGTGTGTTTGTCATTTTGCTAGCTTGTGCTGCATTTAGGGACTTCATAACTTAATGGCCTCTCTTTATGGAGGCCAAGGTAGTGTGCTGAAAATACTGCTGTGGAAAGGGTATGCTGATGTGACTACTGAATAGAACACGATCTTTCACACTTCTTCACATGTCTGAATTTTATATTTAAGATAGTTGCTTATAACTTCTTGCCTTTGTTTCTAGAAGTAAAAATGTTTTGTGGAAGTATTTAGTATGTAAACATTGATAGTAAGCTTTTGTATCTGCATTTAGTGACAACCGTGTATCAATTGTGTTGAAACCAATAGTAAAGCGTGTTTGTATTTGGGAAGCTATCTTAAACTTTTAGAGGGAGACTGTGATTAAAAAAGAAAAAAAAGAGAACAAAGGTATCTGCAATTGCTCTGCCGCTTTTTGGCTTCTCAGGATTTCTTGCGTTATGTAAGCCGGTGAATTTATCAAATTAAAAATGTGATATAACACTTAAAATACAAGCTACTCTGGATACGTTCTCTTGACAGACATACCGGGTTTGTTAATGGTTGTTGAGTAGTGTTGGACAAGATGATTGCAGCAAGAAAATTAATAAGAGTTCTGTCGTAGCTTTTTGCAAGATTCTTGCAGTTACGCTTGGTGATGATATGAGGAACTATATTGTATTATTTTAAATACCTTTTCCCCAGCAAGAGCTTATTCTAGGATTTTATAGAGTAATGTAAAGTAGCCTGAGGCTTACACCAATGTAATCAATGAGAGTAATTCAATTTAATAAACAAGGTGCACAAGATCTAGATAATGGTGATATGGCTAAGGAGCTAAGTTTATTTATTAAAAAAAAAAATACATTTTTTGAGCTGTTTTTCTTTGAGCTCAGTGATAGTTTCACCACAAGAAGGACCAAAAAAGCCCTTTTGTCATGTTTTTAAGATAGAATTTGTCCTTTAAAGCAATTCTACTTACCAGATTTGATTACTAGAAAAAAGCTGCAAAAACAAATCAAAAGCTTTCTTTGGCAGCCACAGATTAATTTTTCTATTGGTAACCTTTTCTCTTTGGAATCATTGGTTAAAAGTGGCTTTTTGTGAGTCTTTTCTCTAATACCTTGAGATATACCTGTTAGCTGTTACAAAGAATGTTTAAACAAGAATGTAAAATAGAATGATCAAAATATCATACCTGCCTTTTGATTACATGGGCTTTAACTTTTTTTTTTTTAAAGTTAGTTGTGTCTTTAATCCTTTAGGAGGAAAAATAAATTCTTATCATTATGAATGTCTGGGCTAAAAAGAAGAGAAATTGTGTCTTGGAAAAAGGGCACATGTGTTCTTTCTATTTCCCATTTCTCTTTTCAGGCAGTCCATGAAGGAAAACCGTGCTTAAGAAATTCTTAAGCTTTCCAGGGCTTGGTATGAAAAAGGCTTTGGAAAAGAACATTATGCATGCCATCTTCTGAAAATCAAGGTCTTACACAATCTGCCAGTGTGAGTTTATATACACACATACCCATGCACACACCGTTCTTGGGTTAGAATTTGAAGGTAACTTCAGGTAATGCAACAGAAACATCTTTCTTTGTGTGATTTTTTTAGGTACTTGATCACACAGCTTTGAAGGATTCTTCCTTTAGGTCAAGTAATTATTTTTTTTTTTTGGTCAGAATTACAAAATATTCTTAGTAGTTTATTAACTGAATTAACAGGCTTTTGTATAGGAGTTAATTGCTTTTATTATTTTTAATATTACCTTTCCAAGCAGTAGTTTTTCCTTGAGTTACAGAATGGATTTGAAATAATATGATTAGAGAAGCTGATTACACAGAGAAATCTGCTCAAAAAACACACTGTCATAAAAAGAGAGTTCTGTTTCAATTAAGGAAGGTATGCATTATTCCTTGGTATGTGTCTTTCAGGAACTTTCATAGGCACATCGTACACCAGGTCCTAGAAGAGTTTAGGTACTTTGGAAAACTTTAAGAGTGATCTGCATGTTGAGGCCAAACCTTGGTTTTCTCCTCTTGATCAACGTCATGAGCAAATTGGTTTGATTCTTCAGATCTTAAATTGAAAAAGCAGAAAGTGAAGGAAAGCCTTTTGTTATGTTTGTTTTGTTTTTTTTTTTTTTCCCCTAATGTGGTTAGGTGGCATAGAGTGGTGTATTAGTACCAGGTATATCTGATTACATACTGACCAGTTCTTAGCAGTGGAAGATAATTTTTCTATTAAGGAAGCAGTTTTATTGTCTTTCATGAATTTCTATTCACTGTTTTCTAAAACCTGTCAAGGCCTTTGAAATTAGCAATAGAGCTGCATTGCAGAATATAGTTACGAAAGCTTGCCCTAGGAATGTGGAATGCCATCAGATTAGTCTGGCATGCAGAAGGTGTTAAGAATTTACCGGTCAAATAAAAATTAGAATGCTAGTCGAACCACTGCACTGCATCATGCATAGGACTAAGGGAGGCAGTATTTACAAACAGGGTAATTTAGTGTGGCTTTTAATTGCCAGGTACACCTCTCTGTATTTCTCAATTTCAAGCAGCTAGCTTAACTTTCAGGAGGTTTCCCTTTCAGTTAATCTTGGTCTTTAAAATAGCTGTGGTTGCTTTCTCCATCTTTTCATGTTATATCTAAATATTTAAATTTTCAAGTGATAATTTAAGATTATAGCTTGCTTCCTGAAAGGTTTTAAGTACATAATGTGTGGAAGTATTTCTTTTTAACAAGAAATTTGTTTTTGTTTCCTATTGTAAAGGAAATGTTTTTGTTCCTTATAAAGTCTTGAGTGCACTGTAGAAACTGTATAGTTTTGGTACAAAAGCAGTAGAGGTCTAGATGGCTGTGAAATCAAAACTCAAAATCTTTGTGATTTTTGGAAAATCTAACTGAATAATAGAAAAAAATGTCTGGTGTGGTTATTCATTACAACTCATGGTTGCCTTCTACGACTGCTAGAATGAAAGACTTAAAGAAGAGAGCACGAAACATCATCTAGTCCATCCTGAAGTGCAGTGCTGGACTGACTGCAGTTGAACGGTTTTTAAGAAATAGGATGAGACATAGCAATCTCGTTGTCTGTGGTTGGTAGTATAAGGGCAGCTTCTGTTGTTGAGAGCAAAACTTTGCGATTTCAAGTTAAATCTGTGAAACCTAATATGCCCAAAATGCATATTACAAATCTCAAGATAACAATTGTTGTAACTTAAAATTCTGGCTTTGAGGAACAAGGATTTTACTACCTCTGAAGGTAGTTGGTGCCAGGCAATGAATCAAGATTTCTTGTGTGTTTCACTGGTGTCGGAAGGGACACTTTATAAGGCACTTGTTTGGCAAGGAGAAATATTGGCACCCAGAATCATGACTGCATTGTACCATACTGCTGTTCCGTATGGTCTCTTTTGCTTTACATCATGTAATTCTTATTGGAAATAATAGCTTGTGGAGAAAAACCTGGTTGAAATATTCAATATATTTAATGGAGAGAGGTTGTTCCATTGGGTGTAATTAGATCAACACTATTATTTTTACTATTAAGGAATAAATGGTGAAACGATATCTTTAAAACAATGATTGTCTTATGGTACTGCTTTCCTCTGGAATATAGGTCATTTTTGAGTGAGTGGCTGTACAGTTCAGTAAATCAGCTGGTGCTCAGTTTCAGTCTGAATGCTGCCTGCAAGCATCGCGTAGCAATGAAAAAAAAATAGGAAATCCAAGTTTGTCAAACCCCAGCTATGAAAAATTGGATACTCTTTGTTGCTACTTTATATTTTCCAAAGTTAAAAATTTTATTACTGGCTCAAGAAGCTGAAGTGTTAGTGCTTAGTTAATGACAGGGAAATAGCGTGAAGGTGTACTCCAGTTTATTTGCATTACTGGCTTTATCCTCGAGGCAGAATCAGCAACTGTGCTTGAGCTAGTTGTTTGAAATCCTGGTAGGCTACTGTGTAAACCTGTTTGCCAGAACTTGACGTGTAGGTGTGATTTTATTTTTTTGATAAGGTACACACGAAGACTGATAACACCTCTAGGGTAGCAGGAAACCATCTTACTTACATTTCTAAGGTGTACTTTTTGGAAGGGATTAGGGCGGAGAAAGAATTTTTTTTTTTCCTTTTAATTGGCAGAAAATTAAATGTATTTATGTTTGTCCTTAAATTCGTTAAGCACTAATTGGATTAGCTGACATTGGTTGTACTTGTAAACAGCGTAAATCACTTTGTGTCAGCAAGAGGCATGTATGCTAGCGTGATCTGTTCTTCAGCTGATGTCCCTTATGCCACTAACTTCTATGTATGGACAAATCTTAGGCCTGAATAATTGTTTGTTTCATTTTAAAAAGAATCCCCCAGAGCTTATTTTTAACTCTGCTTTGTCTAGAGTGTAGCTTGTCCTCCATGACTCTTACATGCTCAACCTGCACAAATAAAACCAAAAAGGAGGTACCCACCTTGATGGGAGGCTAGCTTTGTAGCCAGCAGCTTACCTGATATTCTTTCACTTATCTGGACTGATATTTCGTCTAGTGTTCATAATACTTCCTCCCCCCAATATGTAAATTTTAGGGGTTCAGATCAGTGGGTTTGTTTTGTTTTTAAATTTGCTTCCCATCTTCCTTCATGACTTGCAGCGGTTGATGATCTCTGCTGAAGAGGAGAGGTGGTGCTTCTCTGGCTGCAGCTGCCAGCTGCTTCCCTGCCTGAGCCATGGACCAGCCATTCCTCTAGAGGGGTTCTTCACCCTGACCATTTTAGCTTTAAGGTGGATAAACCCAGCATTTTTCCCTGAGAGACTCCAAACTATGAATCTTTATAATGCTTAAGTGGTTCAGTCGTTTATGCGTAATCCAGAGATTCAAGTCAGGAAAGCTGTTTCCTTCATAATAAATGTCTCAGTATTCATAATGCAATTTGTTCGAAAGCACTGGTTACAATTCGTTTGATAAGATGTGGATGTAGTATGTTTTTGAAGGAGGGTAGACATTTTGTTGCTTGTGTAGTTCTCCTGATTCTGTTTTCCTTAAATTGTTATTCCTTGGCTATAAAATTGATGTGTGAAAACAGTCTGCAAAACCTCTGTATCTAAGCACCCGGTACAACAATTGAAAACAGTTTGCCGTCCATGAACAGACTAATCATTTGCTGTTGCCTACTTAGTAGTTGTTTGCTTTCACAGAGGAAAGAGTGTTGCCAAAATAAGCCCTGTGGTTACTTTTCTAGTTGGGGGTGGGTGGGTTTTTGTTTGTTTTTGGTTTTTTTGTTGTTGTTCTTAACATTGCTTTCACAGAAATTAGAAGAATTTTTATATACATATACGTACATCTATTTTAAAATATAGTGGTACAGCAGTCATCTCTCAGTGTTAGGTTGATTTTAATCTTGGGAAATGGTATTGGTAAGCCAAGTAAATGCTTGCTTGCTTATTTGTGTTTTCTATGAGTTTTATGTAGTTTTTCACTGTCAGAGATAAGACACTGGGAAACAATTTATGGATAATAAAACAGTAGTTAGTGTGAACATAGAGACTTAGTTTCTTATATAAAGATTACACAAAGAGAAATTGAGATTAAGGATAAAGTTATAGTGCTGCTGTTCTCGGTGAGATTTGAACAAAAAGATATTTTGAAACTTAGGATTTTTTTCTGTCTGTGTGTCCGCTCAATCACTAGAGAAGAAAAGGGTTTTGGGGGAGATGGTTAGCTGTACTGCTTCGACATACAACATGATAGGGAATTTTATAAAGTTGTTTAGTCCGAGAAGGCATTGAGAAGGTAAAGCTTTGTGTATTTGAAGTGTTTATTAGGTTTCTGGGGAAAGTATGCCTCTTGTTAGTGTTGGCAAGCACGTAGGGGTGTGAGCTACCTATGCCTCTCATTAATGTTAGCAAGCTCATGGGGTGAGAGCTAACACATGGGTTTCACACATTTCTTAAAAGTAAGATGTGTCTGTGATCGAGACACTCAGTTATATGTGTGTGTGTTCGTGTGTGTATGACCATCAGTGTCTGTCCAGCTTCCAGTTCCCTCGGTGGCAAGTTAGGATGTAACCACGTTGCTTCAGTAAACTAGAAATTTGTGTCACGTAGCATCTGTGATTTCAGGTTCTGTTAGCGTAATGCTCTTTCTGCTGTCATGCATTGTATTGTGCGGTTCAAAAAAAGGGAATAAACTACGCTTTTCAGTATGCATTTGTGCTTCAGACATCTGTTAGCAGAAGATGAATCTCTGCAGAGCTGTATTGGACCTTCCTCTTCAGAAAGTTCCCAGAGATGCCCTTGAGGAAGTTTAGTTCCGAAATAGGAAGAACTTATTTACCAGTATCTTGTTTGGGGTTTGAGATCATGAGGCAAACTATATGGCTTTGAAAGCCTGCCCGTAATACAGGACCCAATTTGGTTTGTTTGACAAAAGAAAGTATGAATGAGCCTGCTCTTGATTGCCTTCTTTCAAGAAGGCAGGAAGCTTCCTTTAAAAACATGTTTCTTGTTGCTTACTGAAAATAAATAGTTCAACATTTATCTTGCTTTTTGATGTCTTTCCACTTTATTTCATATATCTACATTTTATCATTTTTTGTTGTTTTCTGTTGGTTGTAATGCTGAAACAAAATTAAATATTTTTTTCTTTTTTTCTGAACCAACAGTGAACTTGAGCAGTAACTTTGAAATACTTGTTGAACCTAAAGTGAAAGTAAGCCCCAAAATATCTGGTAACTGCTTCAGAAGACGGGTTCATGTAAAAATTGGTATTTCCTTTCGGGGACGAGTTTGATGAGGAAGTTTATGAATCTAATCAAGTCTGCAAAGCAGGTCCCTTCTGGAAAGTGAGTGGCGCTACCTTTGGTTCTTTTCTCCTGTCGCAGTGACTGTGTGATGCCAGCAGTGCCCTGTCTTGAGGGACTCTGCCCAGCCATCCCAGGGACGTACATCACTACCTGGGTATTTGTCCTTCTGTAGGTGGTGCGGTTTTGCAAGTCTAGATTCAATATAGACAACGTGGAATAGTTAGGGAGGGAAGGAATTTGGAGCATTTCTGTCCCATCCCCCTTGCTCTGACACAGTGCTGAATCCACCCAACCCTTCCAGGATTGCTGTTCTTCAGCTTCTCCTGCTCTGCAGCTGCTTAAGCCACCTTATAAAGGGAGCTGCAATGAACCTGGGGTGCCTTCTGGAAGCTCCTACGTGTGGGCCTCCTAAAGCTGTATGTATGTGTAGCAAGTTCTGGTCTCTGGCCCCAAAACGCCTATATTCCAAGTAGTATGGCTTAGTTAGCTTTGTATAAAAAAAACCACTGGGAACTGAAGTACAGCAGAGAAATGAAGTGACTTGACCAAAACGACGCAATAAAGCTCACAGAGAAAATCAGCAGCTTTTCTTCAGTCGATGTATCGCTACAGCTTCAGAGCAAGATCCACCCCTCATCCCCCTCCTTTTAAAACTAGGCAAGTCTGATTAATTACTTTGTATTTCTAACATCCTTTGATCTCAAAATATGTTTGTCAGAAAGACCTTTCTGAAATTGTTACTTTTAAAAATTTTAATCCTTTTTTCATACTTGGCTTTATTTAGCTGAGTTTAGGAAAATTTCCTCCTGTGTATTTGTTGCTGGGTTTCTGAATGTTTTTTTTTCTGTGTGTTATTGTTTGTCAAAGTGTGGAGGGAAAATTATCTTCTCTGTAGGAAGGAACGTGACTATTCAAGGTGCTTCTTTTGTAGAAATTACTTCGTGCAGTAGTAGTACATACTTGCCAGTGTTTCTTACTGTGAAGAGAACTTTCAAAGCACAGTTTTTTGATATCTTTCTGAAGTATTGTTGGAAGAGCAGTACTGACTCTTGGCTCTGGTGGTTTGGGAAGCTACCATCTGGTCTGAGGTTTTAATGCTTGGAGCAGGGTTGGCAGAACAGAAGGTGTGTGTATTCGCACCTTGGCCATGTTCATTCATTTGGAACTAAGCTGCACTATCGGCTTAAACTAAGCTGCTGGACTTCATGCAAAAGTAGCTGAGGTGCATTATGTTTGCTGACTGTCAGCCCCTCTTTGCTGGTTACTGCCCTTCCAGTAACATTAAACTGATAAAGCAAATGCTAAACGTCTTTTGTCAGTATTCCGAGACAGCATGCAGCTCCACGATTGTCTGCTGCTAACTTCAGAGAATAAATTTAACGTCGTTGTAGGCTGTACAACTGTCTGTATGTTCTGACTAATGCAATCAAGAATAAATTCTTACATTCTTAACTTTCAGCTTTTCATCAGAAAGGACAATCAAAAAAAGAGAATTACTTATGAGTTTAGTAGTAGAGGTCTGTTCTTGATTGTGTACATGTCTAATAGGTGACATTGTCATTTGTTCCTTACCTTTTGTAGGAAAAGGGGGAATTCAAGTGTGTAACTCAATAACGAGTGAAAAAGGAGTAAGTCCTGGATAGGACTAAAGCTAACAACAAAAGGGAAATAACCATCTACTGACTGGAGGTGACTGGAAAGTCCAGAATGCGCGTCTCTTTTCTTGTTACTGAGAATAAAAAAACCCCTTCAGATGTTCTACTCCTTCCCTTCCCCAAATAACCTTACTGCATGATTCTTTCAGGGAGATTTTTATTCTTTTTACCGCTTTTCCTCAGAAGATCGTGTGCCTTTATAATGTAAAAGTAGAAACTTTTTCTCTATAAGTAGCTTACTACTTAAGATAGTATAAATCTCAATAATTTTCATGAGACTCAGTTATATTCTTAAACTCTGACATGAACTTCACTCAAGTTGTTTAATTTGAGAAATTACTTGATCGTGATTTTTGGTGCTTAGTTTGTCTCTGGCATTAAAATTTATTTTTGATCAAAGACTGATGATAAAATATGCTTTTGCTTTCTATATAGCATGTGACTAGAATAGGGGAGGAAATGAGCATTCCTTTCACTCGAGATTTTCATTTTTAATACACCCATTTTCCATGAATGATGTAAAGCACTGCTGTTAATTCGGCACATGGCAAGTTCTCAGTATTCAGCCGGAGTAGTATTGTTCAGTAAACTGATATGGAAATAGACTATATCTGGAAGTGCATGCTATTTATCAAGTCTACCTGAAAATACATTTTTTCTTTTAACACAAAAAATATAAAAACCTAGATCCATTTAAAATGTAAAAAATCTAATATACAGTGTTCTTCATTCTAGCTTTTAATTCCCTAAGGAATCAGGGAAGACCTTCTGAATGACCATAAGTGATGCTGTCTGTATTTGGTGGATACCTACAGTAGCTGTCCTCATTCTGAAGTGCTAGGGATGGCTTTGGTTCTGTGTTTTTATTTTTATATGAGCTTGTAAAGTATGGGCTGGCCATTATTTTGTCCTTTTATTTTTTTGTTTGTAAATTTATTTTTTTGCTGTGCAGACAAGAAGAGAAAACTTGTTCTCAGTTTCCATAATATTTATAGTTTGTTGTTTGTGTGGGTGGGGGGGTTCTGTGTGTGGGTTTTTTTTGGTGTTTTTTTTAAGTAGTGTGGTTAATTTTAAATCTGTTGTAGGTGGTTTCAGATAAATTTGCTGAGATGATGTGATTGTGGTTTAGTATCACCTTTGACTTCATCACCTATAGATATAAATGTAATAAAACCAATTCTAACATAATCCATTGCTAAATATGTTTTCATGTGGTTAGCATACACTTTGATATGCAGTTTTTGGAAAATTAAGTCTTCCGATAACCTGTATCTTCACCCAACCTGGGTGACAGTCTGGGTAAGAAATGTGCCTGTGTGAGGGAGACCAAATGGCAGGACTTCAGGAGGCAGCGGGAGCTCTGGGAGAGTAAAAACAGGGGAAGTGGAAGCTCGGAGGTAAACTTCCTCATGTGTTATCCATACCCATAGATAACAGCCACTGCTATTAAATCGTAGGATTTTTAAACACACCCCCTAAAAATCAGACTTGCTATGTAAAAAAGATCCCATACACCAATGAAATCAGAGTTTGAGGAATATAGTTTAATACATTCATATACATTTAAGTATTAGATTATTCCACAATAACTTCATATTACATCTATTAACATATTGTTTGTAGCTTCAAAACTAATAATTTAATATTTTTCCTTCTTTGTTAGGCTCTTGTGGCAGGAGGAGACTACTGACCTGACATGGAAGTCAAAACATCATTTAGCAAAACCAGTAGGACTTCTGAAACTGTATCCACGTTAATTAATGAAGAATTTGTCCTGGTTCATCAGCAATCTGAAGACACCTCTGGAAAAGATGAAAAACCTCACCTAAAGGTTTACTATTACTTCATTTTAAATGTGTAGCAAGATTTGTATGGGTAAAAAGCTTGCATCTTCTTTTGAATAATTAATCAAAGATACTTGTGTGTGCTTGAGGAGACTCTCTGGCTGTAATTACTGGTGAAACTGACAGCTCAGATCAAGCAAATCTGTCCAAAAGTGGCAGTTCAGTTTTTCTTTTAATAACTTCTTCAGGGGACAGCTTTATTAGTATTTTGTGGATTTATACATTAGTAAAAGGACTAAGAAGTTCTTTTCAAAGTACAAACTTCAGATTAAAGCTCAGGAATTATTCTTTATTGAGGGACCAGAGGCTCTGAGTGTTGTTATCTTAAAAGCATGTAATTAGGCTGCATAGCAGTAGACCACAGAGGGTTTTGTTTTTTAGTTTTTAATTTAGTTTTCCTGCTTAGTGCTACTTTAGGCATGACCAAGACCTTTCCTAAAAGCTTTCTACCTCTAAAAAGCAGAATATTTTAACAGTTGGATGACAGCTGATTGGTTAATTACAAAATTCCCCACTTCAGTTGCAGTAGCTGATATACTGGTTTTGGTCTACTTGGAACAATAGCAATTTGTTCCCCTTGAAATGACAAAAAGTACTTAGTCTGTCTTTGCATAACTGTTGTTTATAGACGATTATTTCTGTCTGTACTAAATACTAGCTGCTTTTTTAGTAATTATGTCTGGAAAGAGGGAGGTGAACTAGAGGTAGAATCCATAATGCCAACTCTGTTATTGGCCATGGGTTTTTTTCTTTTGTTTTAAAAGCTAGTACTTGTGAAAGGTTGGATTTCTTTTTTTTTTTTTTTTTTTTCCCTAGGGAATGTGTCTTGTAATTTTCTTGCTATTTCCTTGCACTTGTACCCCCTCCCAATTGGTGAGGACAATTGGTGGAACAACTGAAATGGACTGGATATGATTAAGACAGTAAAATTTTCTTTAAGACAAATTTGTAACTAAGTCTGATCTTTTGTTTTTGTTCTGACTGGAGGATCTAAACACACAAACCTGTTACTTTCATAGAATCATAGAATTTTAATAGAGTTCTGTAGTTTTTAGATGGATGGTTGTTGGACTAGCAGTGAGAACATGCATTTTATGTAATGGGAGGAGACATTAGATTACATTTGATTTAATTTTGTTGAATCTGAGATCTTTGGCTCCAGTGTGCTTTAGTGCTAAGCTTTGAGGTATATATTAGTGTCCTGTATAACACAAGAAAATTGCTGTGGGTGGGAAGAGCAGCCAACTGCTGCGTGAAACTAGAATGCAAGTATGTGGCTCCACTGCTGGCATAGTATGTGACTCGGGAGAAAGAATGGAGCAGGGGCCAGGTTACTTGTCCTCCCTGTGCTTTTCCTCTCTATCCTTTATATTTCCTTCCAGAAAATTAAACACATCACCTTGTGAAACACTGATTCTACAGCTGGAGAATTGTATGAATTTTATATGTAATATGTAAGAAATAAATGTAAGAAACAGATAAAAGTCTATAATGTCCTTTTTATTCATCAGAAGAATGTCATTCTGCTGCCTGTCATTTTCCATAGGCGTGTGTAGATCAGTGAGCGGACCTTGAGGAAGGGGAGATAGAAGGATTAGGCACAGAGGCATGAGTGACTCGTTAAAATGAGCTGAATCACCAAGGGAAAAGATGCTTTATACAGGACATCTTTAAAAAAAAATAAATTTCTTGGAGAATGCTGAGCTTCTCTTATTCTTAGTAATCTTTAGAAAAAGAAATGTAGCTATTTTTATATTGGTCATTTAAACTGCCCACAAATCACAGCTTTTCATTTGTGTTGAGGTTATTTTTTAATACTGCACAGCTGAAAAGTTGATATCAAACTAACTGTTAAGGTTTTTGTTTGTACTTTAAGTTGGTAATTTATAAAAATACACAATTACTGGTTATTCCTCATTAATATAGGAACTTCTAACTTTTGTAGTATTAAATATTAAAAAGGAAAAGATACAATGAGTGATGTTCTGTGAATGTTTAGTGGGTATCAGAAGCTTTGTGTGATTAGTTCTGTTTGGTAAAATGGACGTCAGTTATATTATGATATAGTCTTATAGGTGCTTAGTGTGTTGTCTTGTTTAGTAAAGTTTCTTAAGTTTTGCAATTAGTAAGGCTATATGTTTGAAAAATAATAGTGAAAGTAAAGCTACAGGTAGCTTTAAATAAAAGTCATCTCCTTTTGCTTACAGGTATTTTCCAATGGAGATGATCAGCTGGAGAAGGCAATGGAGGAGATACTGAGGGATTCTGAAAAAGACCAGAAGGACTCCTCTGCTCTCCAAGAAGGTTCCAGCGATGCCTGCAGCCAGGCAGCTGGAGATAGGTCCACAGGTCAAACGTATCAGCCGTCTTTGCACCTTGTTTTAGACCCTTCTACTACAGGTATTGTTAAAGTACTTCCCCCCCCAATCACATATGGCAGGTTTTTTCCTTTATACAGTTTCGAGTTAACCTTAAAATGAATATAAAGCTTTCTGGAACTTCATTCCAAAATTCCACTGGAGAATACCCTGGACCCTCTTCTTCTTTCTCATTACTTGAGGATTTTTAGACAGGAATAGATAGATTATCATCAGATTGATACCCTGTGCTGCTCTTTTTGGTCAAGATAATTTTCATTTTGTTTCCAGCCCTAGATGAATTAGGAGTAGGTATTGGGTAACTTGTGGGTGTTCTTAGTTCTTATCTGTAGTCTAGTTACCCGGGCAGTAACTGTCTAGTACCCATTGACAGTACCACCTGCAAATGAAATATACCTTGGGCAAACTGATAAACTTTTCAGCCCTGGTTTTATCACCAGGTATCAGTAAGGACGGTTTTAGATTTGACGTTTGCTAGGAATGATTGTGGTACTTTGCTGGTATTTGAAATTTTGATGAAAAAGGGAGGACTGAAAGCTTTTTATGTAAAATGTCCCCTACCCCCCAAGCTTGTGTGTTCCTTTAGGTCCAAAAGTTTTTAGAAGCTATGGAATAATCTAAGGCTGAATTTTAGAAATGTGATTGTTGCTTTGATTTACACTTTTGTGAAAACTCATCTGGACTTCTCTGTTTCATTTGGATTTTTACTTTTGAATTGGGCTGACTAATAAATGCTAATGTTTTGTGCAGGATAGCAGTCTTATAGGTATTTCAGTGGTGGCTTTGCTGGAGTGTTTTAATAATGCTGAAACATAATATAAGAAAATGAATAATTGCCAAAGAATTTGAGTATTTTCAGTTACCATTTGACAGCTTTTTTTTTTTTTCTTTTTTAGTATTAGGAATACAAGGCTGTGGTCATCTCCATGGGCCTTGAATTAGAATTCTTTTTCCCTCAGTAGTATGCAGAGCGTTTCTGTGGCATTGTATCAGATAATTTCCATGGCATCTGTTTGGAAATAAAAACTTACCTACTGGCTCCCTGTTTGACATGATTTTTAGAGCTTCAAACGGAACACAAACCTTAGCATGAATGAACAAAAAATACTCGTAAATACTGTTTTCCTGCTCTCCAATAGAAATAACTCAATATGCAAACCTTTATGATTTAAGTATTATGGAAATAATTAGGTCTAGTAATAAGAAATAAAAATAACAGAGGGCAGATGGCTTAGAGATGTTTGGAATGTCCATCTTCAGAGATACCAGACTCAGCTGGAGTACCCTGAGTAACCCGATCCAGTTTTGAAACGAGCCCTTAACTAACCTGATCTGTCTTTGAGGAGGAGTTAAAGCTAGATGATCTCTGGAGGTCTTTTCCAACCTGGATTATTCTGATTCCATACTTATGAATTTTTCTTCCTCCTCTCCTTTTGTTTCTCAAATGTCAAAACGCCTTAAAAAACCCCACCAGAAAACAAGAACAGCAAAGCCCCCCAAAGGCTCTCTCAAGGTCGCCCCTGTCCATAGTAGTGTGATTTTGGAAAAAGAATGCTTTTCTTATGCTGAGTAGAGGAGCAAACAGGTATCCCTTTTCTTTTCTCCGGCTCCTTGATGGTTTCAAGCAGTTAATGTAGCTATCGAGAAGTGTCAACCACATTGAAGTCTACATAAACTGCAAAGACATGGGAGAGAAGAATTAAAGAGGCATCGTTATGCAAAATGATGAGTAGAAATTAGAAGGAGATATAAGCAAACTAAAGAACACGTGGGGAGTAGAGCTTAAGGAAAAATGGTGTTCTAGCACTGCTAAAAAGAATCAAAAGGCAATCTGACCGTGTGCAGTACTTGGAAACATGCATTGGAATAGACTTAACATTAACGTTAAGCTGCCAAATGTATTTCTTGCAATTGGAACTGGCCCATTCTTAAAGGAAGTGGGAGATTTTGCTATGGAATCCTTCCAGAAAATAATGTGTCAGAATAGAAACAAATGGTTAAAGAAGTGGTTTCTTCATTTTCAGAAATCTCTGCACCAAGGCCATCTTCACCCAGTGAACCCCTGGAAGAGGACAGTGTATTGTTTAACAAACTGACTTATTTAGGGAGCACAAAAGTGTCTGCCCCTCGAAATGAACCGGAAGCTCTACATGCCATGGCAAACATGAAATCCTCCAGTCGGGCCCCTTTGCCGGTGACGCTTTATGTTCCCAACATCCCAGAAGGCTCTGTAAGGTAACATACAAATGTTTCTTTTGTTACTTGCACAGACACATAAAAGGCAGATTCTGACTTTGTTACCTGCACAGGGAGGTAGAATTGCTGGATTTGTGCCTGCAGTTCTTGAAGACAGTTATTTTTGAGAAATTCCTCTGGCGCCACAAAATGCCTGCTGAAATGTAACATGCAGTGCATAGTTGGTGGTAGTGGTTGCCATACAGTGTCAACAAAGGCATATCTTTCTACCTGCGTCTCTGTTCAGATATGATAATAAGAGATATACTGGGAAGTATATTACCCCTGTTGTCTTCTCTGAAGTTTCTGAAATATTCTTTGAGTTCTGAGTTTGAGAGGAGTTTAAAATTCTATGAGCCCTTAGATTAATAGTCACATGAAGACGGCAGCAAGCATTTGCTAAGCTATATAGTCCCACATAAATAATAAAAACAAATGGAATAAATAATGTTTTCTTCAACAGAGAGAATTTTCTTTGATCTTTGTATACAAATTTCATTTTCACAGTTGCTGTGGTTTCTACATTTCTATTCCCATATTTTTCATGAATGGTTGCAGAGCAATGGTGGTCATTGTTACTGCATGGTATAGAGGTACGGCGTTTGTCTCTATAATGGAGTATAAAAGAAATTAAGCCAACGTCACAACCAGAAACATTTACATTTTCAATTTGGAAAACGTGACATTTCTGTTCCTACTGCCCATCTTGTGTACTTGAATTTAGTAGTAATTACAGTTTAGATATTTTTTATTTAATTGCAGAAAAGCCTTTTAGGTAGGCCTGTTTGCTTTAGTGACCTTTTGCTTTGATGTCCCCCATTACTTGCCTTGACAGAATAATAGATCAATCAAACAATGTGGAGATCGCCTCTTTCCCCATCTATAAGGTGTTGTTCTGTGTGCGTGGACAAAACGGGACTTCAGAGAGTGACTGTTTTGCATTTACTGAAAGCAGCTGTGGAACTGAAGAGTTCCAGATTCATGTTTTCTCCTGTGAGATTAAAGAGGCAGTAAGTATTGAGTGTTGTACAGTGACTTGTAAAAAGGATACAAGCGGTATTTTAAGAGGTTATTCCAGATATGGAAATGGTATATAATGCCTTGAAAAATAAGTTAACACATATAACATTCACAGAATGTGCAGCTAGTCATACATGAATATTAATGTAATTTGATTTTTTTTCTTTTAGCATTTCAATAAATTCCAGAGTGCACTGTAATGCGAAGATTTAGAAAGCCTAAGTTAAGATGAATAGTTCATTTTTTCAGGCCTACCCCTTTTGAGTATGTTTCAGACTGAAGTTGCAGTGTGGACCTTGTGAGTTACAAAGAATCATTTTACAATATTCTGCCCTAGATATTTTAGGAAGAGCTATGTGATAGTTTGGGAGAAAAGGATTTTCTAGGGTGGAAAAATAAGAGAAAAGAAGAAATCTTGTTTTTTGACATCTGCAAGAGCAAGCTGTAAGTTGTGTTGTTAAATACACAACCTGAGAAGCACGTTATTCAGGTCCGCTAATGAGTTGCATTCCTAAATTTGTAATGTATATTGACTTACTGAGTGTTACATGAGCAATGAGCAGCGAATGTGATGTGAATGGGAATAGGAGATGTTGTTACTGAATTTGCTTGGTTATTAAACACCTGATCTGAATGTTTTGTGTTGTGTGAGGCATGCTTTGTGTTCAGTATAAGAGGCAAGTGACGGTAACTTTATGTCCCTCAAAACCACATCACAATGCTCCATTAAAAATACTCTCTTTTTTTTTTTGATAAAACTATTAATTTTTTTGCTTTTCTGCAGGTCAGCCGAATTTTGTATAGTTTCTCAACAGCATTCAAACGGTCTTCCAAACAAGCATCTGATCATGTAAAGGACTTTGTTCTTCCTACTCCGGATAGTGATGTGTACACTTTCAGTGTTTCCTTAGAAGTCAAAGAAGATGATGGAAAAGGGAATTTTAGGTAATCTGAGTGGAAAGGGAAAAGTAGAAATCTCTTTGAAGAAAGTGTATAGCTACTTGCAGAAGGCACTGCTGCTATAGTGCAGTAAAATAGATTCAGCCTCTTTTCATAAATAGACTTGTTATAAAAAGGGAGCTGTTGCTTTGCTATTACAGTTTTCTTCTCTGTATCTTTTCTGTAAAAAGATTAAAAATCAGGATTTTTTTTCAAGTCAGTTTATTTTAAATACATGATTTGTGGGAGGGATGCTCAAGGTAGGCCTGTGTAAATGGCAAAGATAGTAGGAAGTCTGTCAAACTTTAGTCAGACCAGTTTTCTCAAGTTACTACAGTCTAGTGGTCTCTCTTTTTTTTTTTGAAGTTTGTTTTTGTTTCAATAGGCTATTGAATTCCAAATTTATTGAAGATAGAAAATGTAGGCTTCTCTAAGGATTACAGGGAACGTGGGAGCAAAGTCTTCTTTGCCTAACAGTTAATTGCAAGATTTTTTTTCACTGGAATTGAGAGTTAATTCTGTGAAAACTTCCATTTATTTTTTGCTTCATAGCCAGTATATAGCGTATTTTTGATCATTTTAAAACCCAAAATATCCCATGCATTTTTGGATACATTTGCCTGGTAAATCCCCCAGACAGTATACAGTCTGGTTTTCTTCAGTGCGGGTTTATTAACTTGTGAAAAAAGGAAGAGGAGGTCTCTCAAATGAGCTGAGCCATTAACAGCTTAAGTGGGCTGCTACTCTCTTTTCTGTATTTAACAGTTAATCTTCTATACCTGTGCTAAAGAAACTTGGTTTTTTTATTCTTTTAGCCCTGTGCCAAAGGATAGAGAGAAATTATATTTCAAGCTGAAACAGGGAATTGAGAAGAAGGTGGTGATTACAGTTCAGCAACTCTCGAACAAAGAACTGGCCATTGAAAGGTAAGATTCTTATAAAAATAATGCAGGCTAAGTTTTTGAGAGAATGGTATTTAATGTACTTTTCCTTGGCTTTCCAAGTTACGTGACAGGAAAAATACAACAATAACACAAAAGTAGCATTGCACAATATAATTAATTTATAGATGCATGGTTTGTTTTTAAATTTCTTTTGAAGTACTTGTGACTTTTAGGTAAAAACAAGAAACATAGCCTGTAATACTCAAATGTTCTTGGTTTTTTTCCCTTTTAATTGTCTTTTTGAATGTGGTGTTAGGATACATATGACATTCAAATGCTTTCAACTTTGCTTTCTGTTGGTTTTAAGCAGTGCAAAACCACTCATTTATTGTAATCCTGCATTAGCAGCAGCTCACCGTTTAGTAAAAGTAACCAAGCTGGTCGTCTGAGCTATGTTAAACCTTGGAGCGTATTAATCTGTTAGACTGATGCGCTGGCACACTGCAAGTTTGGACTCAACCTGCTGGTTAGAAGCAGCATTCTTTTGGTGGAGTCTTCAAGATGAGTAGGATTCCTTTGTAGTTTTGTTGTAATATGATTCTAATGTTTATCTTCAAGTGACGGTGAAGAGCTCAGGAATGGTTGATGACTCATGCTGTATCTCCTGGAAATTCGATGAGAGGGATCCCTTTTGCACAGAATAATTTGACTTTGTGCAAAGCATTTCCACAAGAAGTGGATCATGTGTGTGAAGAATAACTTAATTAATGTGTTCATTAACACTATACTCATGTTACTGCAGTAGTAGTAGGTATTGTATTAATTTGAATTAGGAAATTCCTTATCAATAGCTCAATTTTTAAAAATAGCAAACGCCACCAGATGGCAATCTTATCAAAAGAGTAACAATAGAAGAATTCAATTTCAGTGACAAGGTAATTCAAGATAACAGGAGTATCAAGAAAAAAGTCCCACAACCCTCCCAGAACCTAAGATTGATTTCTTCACTTGCTTTCAAGTTCTTATTTAAAAAATGAAACTAACATTTTAGACAAGTAATATACAGCAGAATTTTTTATCATCACTGTTTTGTGTTGTAAAACTGTGCTTTAGCTACTCATTTGCTTTAAAAAAAAAATCCTATTTTTAGTGTATTTTTAATTTAAATAATTTTGGCTTCAGAATTCAGTTAATGAACGATAAACTCCTTTAAGCATGTCTGAATAGGATTTGATTGTTGGTTTTTTTTTTTCCCAAAAGCAAAGCTACCTTCCTTGGAAACTAGCTTTTATTTTGATTTCATTTTGAATATTCAATCAGGATTTTTTTTATCACCACAAGCTTTGCTGATAAAGGTATTCAATTGACATGTGATACACAGGCTTGTAAGTCATTTTATGTACTTACACTGCATAACATGAAAATTCAAAACCAGTATAAAAGACCAACTCAGGTTACATCAGACGGGGATCTTCTAAGCAATTTAATGTGCCTTTAAAAGTATTTCTAAGTGGAAATGACAATGCAAAAAAATGTTACTAAAGAAATTTGATCTCTGGTCTAAAGAGTTCAAGAGTCTTTCTTCATGGTCCCGCAAGAGTAAACCTGGCATCACTTGGAGACTTGCCACCTCCTGGTGTTCAGGTAGGGCCCATGGCTGGCTTAGGTTGGTGACTCAACTCTCAGTTGGGTGACTTTGGCCCTTCCTCCCTCTGTGGCCTGTTTGACCTGGGGTTTGCTTGTTTTTATCCATGTAAAGAAATGATATTGGTTCCTGTCTCCTAGGTTTGAGTCATGGATGGCACTACGTAGGTTCAGTCCCACAGTATGGGGTATCAAGCCTTAGTTGCGTTACAGGATTCAAGAAGAAAATGCTGGTTAATAATCAGGGGTCTTTAAGAAAGTTCTGAGTGAAATAGCCTTTCATTCAGAAAGGGTGCAGGAGAGTTAATACCAAGTTATGTAGGTGTAGCTTAGGTTAAAGTCTAGACTGGCACCCTTAGAACTGATGTACAGAGTATTGGCTGGTTTCTCAGCGGTACTAGAAACTCCTAAAGATCATGTTATCATGTTAACTTAATACCATCAGGCTTATCTGTGGGTAGCTTTTGTATGTCCATAAATAGAAATATATATTAGTGGAGAATAATTTCAGTTCTTTTTTTGTGCGTCTAGAAACTAGCTGAATTTAAACAGAGTAGTGCACCTGCACATAGCCACTTGGTAGCCGGCTGTAAGTGCAGAAAACCCAACATGTCAGAAGTGGCGAGACTGAGGCCCACAGTCTGTGCAGGTCATTTTGAATCGTGGGTGTGTGGTTCAGCCTCCTCAGATGGGAGGCTGATCGTGTTGACAACTGTTTGCGTAAAACCTGGCTCCCCTGCAAGTGAGGGTCCTGAACTCTTATGAACTCCTTTTGCTCTTTGAACTTAGTAGGAAGAGAAGCCCTGACTCTTCTAATAGCAGGATGCTGCTAGTCATCAGAAGTATCTGCTTCTGTGGGAGGCAGGGGTTACTCGTTCCTGACTCCCACCCTTTTGGAAGCATACTTCCCAAAAATTTTGGCTGGCACACATCAGAACCTGCATACATCTGAGAGAAGCACAGCAAGAGCTAGGGTCTTTGAAAAGCACAGACATTTGCCTGCCGCTGAATCTTAGCCTTATGGTTCTCTGTAGCAGATGTACCAGAAGCTAGTGACCCCCCTGCTACAATAAATTATAGCCCTCTCGGAGCTATTTCTACCTCAGAAACAAGTAGTCGTCAGTCTGCTGTAACGTTCTGCCTGGTCTTAATTAGTCTCACAGAGAAGCCAGCTTGTGTGGTTAAATATAAGTCCTAGCATCCTGGCTGCCTTGGCTGCTTTACATGGCACTGCGTTGTGCTATAGAGATAAATTAGTAGACAACAGTTTTGATCTATTTACCACTTCAATTTTTTAGATTATAATAGTGAAAGAGTATGGAGAAGGAAAAATACAATTGTGGATGGAAGTTACTGTTTAAGTGTAATGAGGTGGAAAATGAAAATCATATACCCAAACATAATAGGGGAAAACTTACTAGGTGGTGTAGTAATTGCATATCTTAAGACTTTTTACAGTTAATAGCATTATTGAAATGATAGTTGCTTTTATTTCTCTGTTTGTGATCAGTGTGCTTGCCTGAAAGCTGTGAAACTCTTCTGTCTTCATTGCTAACCTGTGAATGCTCAAATAATCTTTTACAATTTACATTTGCTGAAAAATATAAATAATAAGTGGGTTGCCCAGATGACAGAGCTGCCTTTGTTCAGACTTGGAGAAGGTTGGGAATGGGGGGCTCTTTGTGGTGCATTCAAATGCCTGCTGGGAGGGTCTGGAGGAGATGGAACCGGGCTCTTGGGGGCGCAGAGTGGTAGGATTAGAGTCAATGGGCACGAGTTACTTCCCTGGAAATTCCTCTGTTGAATGAGGCCAGTTGTTGCCAATACAAAGAGAGCTGAGCGTTGGAACAGGTTGCCAAAAGAGATCGTTCACTCCCTGTTCCTGGAGATGCTCAGAACTTGACCTGGCGAGGCCCTGGGCAACCCAGTTTGGTTTGGTCCTCTTTTTGAGTAGTGCCTTCAATATTTAGAAAGTTCGAAAGTGTGAATGCTTTAAGGATGTTTGGGAATTCTAATTTTTTTTTACTCTTAAAAATATCAAGAACGTGTTTTTATTAAACTGGAATTCAAGGCCCTGTATAATACAGAAGTTCAGTTATAAAAAAATAAAGAATGAAGGTCTAAAAATTCAGCACATTGTTGATTTTTTATTTTAAGGGCCCGTGATGCTACATGATGTTTTATACCAGTGATGATACGAGTGATAGAATGCCTGAATTTGTAACTTTTCATATGATTGTATGGAAAACAATTTTTAAAATGGACTGGGGAGAGAGTGAATTTCTTCTTGCCAATCTCCATTACTAATGTATAGGAATTGTCGGTATCTTTAAGCTCAATATTCTAAGTTGTCTTTAAGAATAATTGTTTGTTCACAGGTCAGATGCTAATTTGTGTCATCTTCATTCTGGAAAATAATTTCATTGTCGTTTCTATAATATATATTGTGATGTTTCCTGAGCGTTGCCATAACACTAACAAAAAATTAGAAGCAGTAGGTGGCTGTGCCATTATGTTCAAGAAAATGCTTTTGTATTTTGAAAAGCTAATTATCTTTTTAAAAATTTTTTTTAATATATTTCACAGATGCTTTGGGATGCTACTAAGCCCTGGACGAAATGTGAAGAACAGTGACATGCATTTACTAGACATGGTAATACTTAGCTCTAATAATCCATTTAGGAAGATAGAGGTGATTTAAAAAAAAAACCCAACAAACAACACCACAAACAAAAGCCAGCCAACCAAACCTCTCATCTGTTTTTTGTTTATTAAATCCTGGGGTTTATATCTTAAAACTAGAAACAAACTTGTTACATAGGATGGGCAAAACATTTCAATTAAAGTCAAAACCTGTGGCTTCTGTTTTTTGTTCAATCGTTGAAGACACAGATTAGGTCAGCCGACAGCTGGTTATTACAAATAACTACGCTTTCTGCATTGTTAACCATGTTGCCTTAAAATTTAGAGAAAATAATTGTTATATTTGGGCATCAGGGGAGTGGTCTTATTTTTCCAAGGTGCTGAAAACTTTGCCTTTATTTGCTTCATTTGAATTTAAATTCTTGCTCAGAGTTTGAAGTATTCACTTGTCTTCTACAGCCTTCATTTCTTATGAGTTGTTCTAAGAGAACTGCAAAATAATGATACTTTCTGTGATAATACCAATTTAATTTCATGCTGTGGATAAGAATATAACCATTTTCAATCAAGAAATGTTTGAGTTAAACCAATCAGATGTTTTATGTCTGTATGGTTGCCCCAGTTTTGCCTAGTCCATTTCTTTGCTCATGTTGATGATTCTAGCTATCAGTATTTAGTTCTCTTGTCCAACAAGATATGCAAATACTATTTTATTTGCCTGTTTGCATCTACTATTCATTTTTTCTGTTTTTATTTGCTAGCATTAGTTTCTCAGATATAGAGGTGTTGCTGTTAATGGTAACTTTATCCCATGTGGCTGTTTTGACTTTATTTGCCTACTGTCCTGAAATTTGGCACTTTAAATCTCAAGTTCCTGTGAACTGGAATTCCAGTCCATTGGCATACTTAAAAATGTTAAGTCCATGCCCAAGCAACTCGGGCAACAATCTGGCAGAGATATAATTGCTGAGCAGGAAAAAATCAGGCTGACCTTTGGGTTGGTGTTGTTAAGGTCTTACTCTGCTAAGATTTTTTCTTTTTTTTTTTTTTCTGGATCATTTCTGTGTTTACTGTGGGGCATGTTTAATTTTATGAAGTCTCTTCTAACTCATCCTCTCCTAACAACCATCTCAGCTGCTCAGAAAGTAGAGTGGCAGACATCCCACCATGTTTTCATGCTTATAATAAACATTTAAGAAAATACGTTGATAAACTATCTTGTCTTCAGTTTCTTATGTAAAGTTTCTCTTCTGATGTTTCTTCTTTCCCTCCCACTTCCCTATAACCTTTCTAAATCCATTATTTCTCATATTCTTTATTTAGATTGTGTTCTCCAGAACGAACACAATCTTACTCTGAAGTTCTTGGAACTATTTCGCCTCTTTATGTTCAACGTCTTTGGTCTCCAACCATGACTCTTAATAGAATCCCGTATGTTTTTATTTTTAGGAATCCATGGGAAAGAGTTCTGATGGGAAGGCTTATGTAATTACTGGAATGTGGAATCCTAACGCACCCATGTTTCTAGTACTTAATGAGGAAACTCCTAAAGGTAATTTAATATAGTTTGTAAATTTGTTTTACCTGACATGGCTTTGGTGGATGTGTTTTCTCATGGAAATCATGGTGCGTCTGTCTGAGTATGTTCATCATTATGTTCCAGGAGTCCATGCGTAGAAACTTTACTGTATAAACATACGTTAAACGGAAATGTGAATAATTGTTCATAGAGCTGTGTGTTGCTGATATTGAGATGTTAAATTAGTGTTTGGGGTTTATGTGTCTGTTCCCTGGTTACTGGGAATTTTTGGTCCTAAGCATGCAGAAGTTGTTTTCCACCTTCAGTACTCAGCAAAGCAGTAGAAATCCGAGGTGTTGCTGTTTTCTTCCTTTAGTTTTGAGGTGAGTTGATTACAAATAGCATTACAATCCCTTCATCTTGGGGCAGCTGGAAGTGAAACACTGAAGTGCTTGCTTACATAGCACAGTTTCTTCCCACTAGAATTGATGTTCTCTGATGTGATGTAAAAGGTTTGAATGCATGTGTGGAGTTTGTTTCCTAACCCACAGCAGAGCTCACATCAGTTGCTTAAAGTATATACAGCCAGTGCCACTGTTCTTGCTGTTGGCTTTTCAAACCACATTGTTTCTTGTAGCATACAGGCAAAACTCTTACTGTGCAGCTTGACACAGTTCCTGTTTTATGATATGACGTTGTGTGTGTGTGGTGTGGTTTGGTTTTGTGGTTTGGTTTTTTTGTTTGTTTGTATGGAGTTTTTTGTTTGTTGTTGTTTTTTTTTTAATGCCCACTTGCCTTTTTGGTCTGATAAGACAAAAGAATCTAGGGATCCTTGATGTCTAATTCTAAATGTTTATTTTAAAAATCTGTGTTTCCTGCATGCAAAATATCAGTTGTGGAGGAAAATAATGGTTACTACCTCTCTCTGTGGTGAATGTTTCCAGAAGCAGCAGTCCTTTTCTTGCACTACAAATCTGCAAGGTACACTTGGGCTGTTTCAGTCTCGTCCTCTGGTCAGTTGATCCTGCATTCCCCTCTACTTGAAAAAGCTGGAGTTATGCTTCAGTACTCGGAAGATGGAGCTATTACGGATCAAGATTGCTCATCCATGCTTTGCTTTAGAAATACGTTTTGCTGCTATGAGGACTGTCTGACCCAGAGAGTGGGACAGGGAGGGGTACGGTGTTTTGTGTCCTTGTAACTGACAGAGTATGGGCACGGACATAAAAAAATTATCTGAAGTGTTTCTTAGTGTTATGAAAGGTTTTAGGACAAGCAATGCTGTAGGAGACCCTTGGCACTCATTTGCCATACACACATATATATTCCCTCAGCAGTAAGTTTACACTTTAAAATGGGACCTTATCCTGTGCACGTTCCTTATGTCTGGTATGGATGGTGTATCTTAATGCTCTTTTCTTTGCATGACATTTTGCTCCTGTCTTTAAAACAAAGACAGATTGTCTTTGTTTTAAAAAGTTATTTACTTGGTGTACTAACACATACGCTTGTTCTATGCAGCAGGCTTGTAGACTGCAGAATTCAGATAAATAAAATGGGTGCAACAGAATCAATATTTATACAGAAAGGGTTTTCAATGTAAACAACAGTTTACTTCTGCCATTTGTTGTTTTGAGAAATATGAACTTTGACTACTTTTCCTGTATGTAACTGACTTTTCTGTTTTAGATAAGCGTGTATTCATGACTGTGGCAGTGGATATGGTTGTCACTGAAGTAGTGGAGCCCGTCCGTTTTTTGCTGGAGACTGTTGTGCGTGTGTACCCTGCCAATGAACGCTTCTGGTACTTCAGCAGGAAAACCTTTACAGAAACTTTTTATATGAAGCTAAAGCAGGTATTGCATGGGGGTTTTTTTTGAATAAAATTTGATGCTGGGAGCATTTGTTTTGTCTGTCTTAATTTGGCCTTTCTAAAAGTTAGCATGGCACCTGCACCTCAGTAGTTTGTTTCTTTTAACTATTTATTGCTGAGATCCTTAAAGGCATAATGGTTAAGTGGCACAGATAAATGTTCAACGCCTTTGTAAACTGAATTATAGTAAGTCCTAAGTCATTGGCTTTGTGGGCTTAAACAATTTTGAACCTATCTATTGAATTCTCTGTGATTTCATACAATCTGACCTCTGTGCAGACATCTAAAGCAAGTCCATTTGGTAAAATTGGGAAATGCCCCCTTAATTTTAACTCTAAAATCAACTAATATGTATCGAAGGGAAATCCTAGCTACTGAGGTTCAAAATGTGAAGGTAGGTGGCTGTTAGAATATAATCAATTAAAGGCAAAGGAACCTTACGCAGAGGTTTAAAAGAGTTAGATTATTACTCTTCTCTTCTCGAAGTATCTGAGAAGGTAGATTTCTCCATGTTTACAAAAAGATAAGTTTGGAAGAAGATTATTTGGAAAAGTAAGTTGTGATTCATGGAGAAGGTGCCATGTTTTCACCCTTGTGGTTGCTGATGAGGATAGAAAATTATCTGCGTTCTTGTCTTCAGTGCTGCAGGGCTTCGTGAAAGGTGAAGTAAGGGCATTATTGCAATGATTTATTGAATTAACATTCTTCGTGTGATTTCATGATGATGACTTACGAATGTTCAAACAGCAGTAAAGAAACAACCATTTTTAGTGAACTCTTCTCTGTAGTATTTCAGTTTGTTAGTCCCTTTGAGTTTGGCTTTTAAGTCAAGTTGTACAAACACTGCTCAATGCTACAGAGGGGGGAAGTGGTTAAGGTGAAGCTTAATGCATAGTTGTGTATTCCGTCTGTGTTAGCTTTCCCTGTGCTGGTGCGATTAACGTGCATTTATTTGTTCCTCAAGCCCTGAGACATGATATATCCATTTCATCTGGTAATGCCTGTTGAAGAGTTATCTATTGAGTGGAATGCTAAAATGTCTCCCATTTTTGGCATTGGGTGAGGTATAGAAAGTATATGAGTTTCCTCTTTATCGTTGTAGGATGATGCACAGTTGCATCCTCCTGCAGCAACTGTTGACCTGCTTTCTCCAGAGACTTGTGTTGTGGTATTGGCTCAAAAAGTGAAGAGCAGAGGCTAGCTGGACCACTTGCATTGGAATGGTGGTCCATCATCTTTGACTAATGAAACCAAAGAGCAGTGATTTAATTTTACTGAGCCTAATGTGAATATTTCAGTTGTCACCTTCCTGTGGGGCACAGTAATAGGTCTAAAAAACCAAGCTATGTTGATGTTACATGGCAAAAGTGCAGCTGTGTTTAACACTTAGTGAGTAAATGAATTTCATTGAATGCTGTTTCTGTATTTCTTCCAGAGGTTAGCATAGCAACTTAGAATTTAAGAAAATCTGAGAAACGTAACTGTTATATGCAATTGTTGACAATAACTACATTTTAAATTTAAAGAAAACATGTTTGAAAAATCTTGCATTCTCAGCTGTTTGATACTTATCTATAATCAGTTAAGCTTTCCTTTTAACTCACTTGCAACTGTACTATTTTTAATTCACTAACATGGAGGCTTTCTGTTTTTCTTTCTCACCCCTTATAATGTGACAACATACACATGCCTCCCCTCCCTGAAGAAACATGTTCATTTCTCCCTGCTGTAAAATTATGAGGAGCTGTTCTGCAGATTTTTGGGAGAGGGGCACTTTTAATCTTTGTAATCTTTGTACAAGATTGGGTGCTGAGTATGGATGACAGGGTCTTTCTGGTCGACCTGTAGCAAGTCTTTGTTTAGCCAATGATCAGTTGGACAGTTTGGATTGCAATAGCCGTTCCTGCAGATACCTCGGAAAGACGCTGCACCTCAGGGCACTATTACTCCTTGGAAAATAACTTTGTAGTTACTGGGTATTGGGATCAGCTGTTTATGAACTTCTGGGGAAAGCAGTTGAGCTTAAGTAGATTCTAGGGAGTGTAACAATGGATTAATATCAAAAGCCTCAGCTCCAAACATAGGCGGCTTCTCTGCACAGGACAACAGATCCTGTGGTATAATTTTCTGCTGATGTAAAATCATGACAATAATGCTATCGGTCATTGCGCAAACGTAGCCTGTTTGACTGGGGGTGAGAAGTTCATGCATGTGGTCTGCCCAGTTCTCAGTTCTAGCGTGCAGAGTCCTTGGGAGGAACCTTTAGGCTTGGGCTGTCTCAGCAAGGCACCCATTGCGGTAAGGAAGCATCCATTACTGATGTTCCAAAAGGAAGCAACACTGAAAGGGCATTTTCCTGCAAGGGGTAAATGAGACCTGTCTGTATTGGCAGAAGAAAATCAGAACTCTTCCGAGGAGTGATTCATATGGATTTAATAGTCTGAACCAAGATGGGTGAGGTGCAGTCAGATGCGAAGAATTACATAAATGCAGGTTGCTGTGTGATTTAGGATTCTTCTGTCTGTCTGTCTTTCTCAATGCACTCACGTGTTACTCATGCACATTTTCATCGTTAGAACATGATCCTTGTAAAGGTGGATTCCTGTAGATACCAAATACGTACTTCAGAAAAAACAACAAAATTATTTGCAAATTATAGAGATGGGTCTTGCAGTTAACCAGAACACGTGTAATTCTTGTAACATACAATAAAATCCATAGTACCTCATGCTGTACTCCCTCAAAAGTAAAAGCTATAGATAGCGATAGTTAATATTAGTGGCATCAATACTTGATTGATTTAACCAAGTACTTGATAATCACAGGGTTGGAAGGGACCTCTGGAGATCATCTAGTCCAACCCCCCTGCCACAGCAGGGCCACCCAGAGCAGGTTGCACAAGAACACGTCCAGGCGGGTTTGGAATGCCTCCAGAGACGGAGACACCACCACCTCTCTGGGCAGCCTGTGCCAGGGCTCTGCCACCCTCAAAGTAAAGAAGTTCCTCCTCGTGTTTAGGTGGAACTTCCTATGCTTAAGTTTGTGCCCATCACCTCTTGTCCTGTCCCTGGGCACCACTGAAAAGAGCCTGGCCCCATCCTCCTGACACCCACCCTTTAAGTATTTATAAGTGTTGATAAGATCCCCCCTCAGCCGTCTTTTTTCCAGACTGAAGAGACCCAAATCCCTCAGTCTTTCCTCATAGGAGAGGTGTTCCAGTCCCCTAATCATCTTGGTAGCTCTCTGCTGCACCATCTCCAGCAGTTCCCTGTCCTTCTTGAACCGGGGAGCCCAGAACTGGACACAGTACTTCAGGTGCGGCCTCACCAAGGCAGAGTAGAGGGGGAGGATGACCTCCCTCCACCTGCTGCCCACACTCTTCCTGATGCACCCCAGGATGCCATTGGCCTTCTTGGCCACAAGGGCACATTGCTGGCTCATGGTCATCCTGTTGTCCACCAGGACTCCCAGGTCTCTTTCCACAGAGCTGCTCCCCAGCAGGTCAACCACCAACCTGTCCTGGTGCATGGTGTTAGTCCTCCCCAGGTGCAGCACCCTACACTTGCCCTTGTTGAATTTCATAAGGTTCCTGTCTGCCCAAATCTCCAACCTGTCTAGGTCTCTGTATGGCGCACAGCCTTCCGGTTTGTCAGCCACCCCACCAGCTTTGTGTCATTGGCAAACTTGCTGAGGGTGCACTCTATTCCCTCATCCAGGTCATTGATGAATATATTGAAGGGGACTGCACCCAGTACTGACCCCTGGGGAACACCACTCGTCACTGACCTCCAACTAGACTCTGTGCCCCTAATCACGACCCTCTGAGCTCTGTCTTTCAACCAGTTTTCTATCCACCTCACTGTCCATTCATCTAACCCACTCTTCCTAAGCTTCCCTATGAGGATGCTGTGGGAGACCGTGTCAAACGCCTTGCTTAAGTCAAGGTAGACCACATCTACCGCCCTCCCCTCATCTATCCATCCAGTCATGCCATTATAGAAGGCTATCAGATTAGTCGGACATGATTTCCCCTTGGTGAATCCATGTTGAGTACTTCTGATAGCTTGATAATGGTGTTCTGTGAGGATAAAACAGGGATAATGGCTCTGATATCATCCTGTTAAATGTTATAAAATGCAGGGTATTTATGCCTACACCCCAAAGTTCATTAAGCAAACCTGGCTGATAATTGGAGCGGCTGCATCCAGGGAGTATCAGCTTTAAAGGAAGCAGATCTGAATGATTAATCTGAAATACAGTAGGAAGGTTTTCTCAGTATAAAATCACTTATACTGTGTGAGTCCAAGCAGTCCCTGTTGAAGTTACCCACCTGGGAAATTTCACCAGCTTGTTGAAGTTGCAAGTGCTGGTCAGCCGTTCTTGTGCATCTCCAGCAGAGGCGTCAGGGAGTCTTCCAGCTTTATTGTAACTTTGATTTTTAAACAAATTGAATATTCTCTAGCTGAAATTGTGTTCTTTTTCTTTTTCATGGTTAATTTGATGTTTTTAATATGTTAAAAAAATTACCTTGTTTTAACTGATTATGCAAGATGCACAAAGAACAAAATAGCACAACGTTTTGGGCTGGTTCATTTAATACAATCATTAGTTTGCAGTTTTATACAATTCTCTACAAATACATTAATCACTGCATGTCACTGAGTAACAACTGGGTTCAGAACTGTAACTCAGAGGAGAAACTAATACTCCTTTTATTTTAAATCTTACAACCTTGTATCCAGTGCTTAAATTATAGGTAACTTCTTTTTTCACATGAAAGTCCACTGAACGTGAAAGACTTAGATTAAACTCTGAACTTTTCCAGCTTGAAGTAAAAAGAAACCAAACAACTTCCCCCTGCCCAAAACCTTTGAGGTAGTTTGCCTTCAAAGTTATCGAATTCCTAAAGAGACAGATTTGGAATAAAAACTGTTTTTACAGAATGATTTCTGCTGAAAATATTCTGACCTCAAATATATATAGTTACAGATACCACACTCAAATTTCCAAGTTGGTTTAACTTAGATTGACAGATTTGTACATGTGTGCACACAGGCGCACACACATATGCACATATAGGAAACATATACATTTCCCCATTGAAAGGATTATATTACACTCACTGGAAAGAAGAAAGAAGATGAATTTTTCTGTTTCGTTTTTGTGTTTTTTTTTTTTTTTAATGAGTAAAACACTACAAGGAGCTTTTCACAATTTATGGCTTTCAAAAAGCATGAAGTTTTGTTCTTTAGTCCTGTCTTTACCTACTAAAAACTCTTAACGTTAAATTTTCCCCCCTGCCTTTGGCACTGGATTCCTGTTTCTGTGATGTCAGTTACTCCAGTATTTTTCCTGTTTGTTCTCTCCTTTTTTCTTTTGCTGCAGTTTGTCTTTGACCTCATCTCATTCTAGCTATTTAAATGGGAAAGCTTTTTTAATCATCATTCTGAACAATACTTAAAATGGTTGTTAAGAGGCAGCTTTGAAAATATTGCCCTTTTATTTACATTTTCTACCTATAAAACTGAAAGAGAAATAGAGCTGTCAGTTACTGCCGGTCTACGTGTGCCATTGCAAAGAACCCTCAGGAAGTCTTGCCCAAACTGTTTTTTAGCCCTGACAGGAGATTTGTTTGTATGGGTTTGGGTTTGGCATGCTGTTAGAACTGTATGTATCAACAGTGGGGACCTAACGCATACACATGTTTTGTTTTAGTCTGAAGGCAAAAGCCACACGAGTGCTGGGGATGCAATTTATGAAGTTGTCAGTCTCCAAAGAGAATCTGCAAGAGAGGAAGAACTGGTCAGCCCAGCAAGTGGAGGAGGGCCTATGTCCTCATCCCAGGAGGATGAGGCAGAAGAAGGTAAGAATAAATGAGCACTTACAGTTCTCGTAGATGGTACTATTATGTTTCTGCTGTTAATTTACTCCTTTAATTCTTCCTATTTGTGTCTATTAGAAATACAACTGTTTTGGGCAAAAAGATCACACATAATTTTCTGCTAGCGGCAGTTCTTTAGCAATGGCCTTTTTACCAACCCATTATTTGGAGTTCTTCCAGTAGCAGCAGCAGACAACACGTGTCCGTGTTTCTGTCTACTTCAAAACGTATCGCTGATGCACTTGTGCTCTGCTTACGAGATAGAAAACCTTTTCTAGATGGATTTTCTTCTAATCAGAAGCCATTTGCCTTGAATGTGCTGCTAAAGGACAGCGTTGAAATGGGCTTTGAAATGGTGGGCTTTAAATGCCTGTTTGTAAAGAAAAACAAAAAAAATAATCCCAAAAGGACTCATGTTGGGAATTCCCCCATCCCCAAACTGTCTGCTTAGCGTGTGATTCCTTTCCCCTCATTTATAACTGGGGCTTATCAGAGTATCTGCTGGTTCACTTGGGATCATGTTGGGGATTGCTGCTTTACCTGAGCCAAACGGGTTTCCCTGCCCCTTCCAAAGCTAACAGTGCCTCCATGTCTTTCCCACTGATGCTTTTTTTGTTTGTTGTTTGTTTGTTTGTTTGCTTGTTTGAAGGCCCTTGGCCTACTCTCCTCTCTTTGTCTCTGAGGGTTAGCCCGTAGCGTTCAGAATAGGCTTTCCGTGTGCCATTTTTGATCTGGGTATCTGACCTGCCAGAACTTGTGATAGTTTTCCCAAGTTATTGTTCAGATTTCTGTCACTGTTCTGACAATACTATAAAAAGTCTCATGTACTGCAGCGGAAAATTCCTTCTTGATTCTTACTTATAGGTAAGTAGCTGGATGTTAGTTTATGCAATACAAACCGTAACGCTCTGATGAACAGAGTCAGGAGCAGACAGGGATGGTTATGTGGTTACTCTTTTCCAGTTACCATCCAAAAGCCCCACATACCCAGGTGACAGCAGGCTTACAAAGCCCCCGCCAAGTGCTCTCTGGTGAATTGGAAACCTTCTACTGATTCCTGGAGGGAGTGGGATGGGCGCTGGCTACCACTGTTATTCCCTCCTTTGTATCAAGTACCACTTCTGAATTGTAAAAATACTATTTTCTCTAAAGGAGCTTTTATATTTCATTAGTATTTGTGATTGCTTTACTGTTCATAGCAAGAATTATTTCAGATTTGACCTTTGGGTCTCATGGTTCAGTGTAGCATAGTTGAACATCTACGGGTGTGTTTTTCCTTGCTGGATGTTTGAGTTGTATAGTCACAATGTTTTCTGGAGCTTGTTTGATAGGACGGAGTTTAAGTAATTACTTGAGTACTTTTTTTTTTTAATATTGCTTCTTACTGGGAAGAATAAAGCACTGTTCCAGAATTTGATGAATGTAGCACAATTAGTAATAATGTGGATATTGTCCTCTTGGTGCTATTATAGAATGGCTTTATTTTATTATAGAGTGAAAGTATTCCGCTGGGGTATGAACCCAAGTTAAACTTTGGTTTAGCTTCCTAATGCTAGTTTCCGTATTTTAAATGTAGATTACTTCCTAAGAGAAGACATTAAAAATATCATGATGCGACTCTGTTCTCATGGAAACTGCATTTAGAGTTATCTGCCTAGAAGTTATCTATCCTAGTGGATATGCAGGTTAAATGAGTCATTTGCAGTTGTTCTAAATAAATCTCTTCATTCTTTTCCTTTCTTTTTCTTTTCAGGGTACTAATTATGATGATGGAAAAAAAAAACAAACCCTTGAGTTTACAATGTCTTGTCTTAGCCTTGGAAGAAGGCTTTTTCTTTTCTTTAATATTGAGCATGGTAGCTACCTGGCCATATAGGTTTTGTTTGCTTTTTTTCTGCTTGCAACCTGATTAGGGCAGGTGCATTATAAGGTCTTTTGTATTTCATAGGCCAGAGGCTGGTGTTCCCATTACAGATATTGAGGATTATTATCTGTTCTCTCTTTTTTTTTTCTTTTTTCTCCATACCCTCATATATATCCTACATGCCCGCAGAATATCACTTGATTTACTTCAGAAGCACTATACACTGCAGCTTCATTTGTATAATGCTTTAAGAATGCATGCCTCATTTGCACCCTCCTGGATTTCTGTGTACCCTGTGTGTGTGTGCATACACACAGCTCAGTGGGATGTCTTGTGTCATGAGTATATGAATAAAGACGTTCATAAGAAAGAAGGCATTTTTTTTCAATATTCTTGTTCTTTTTGTTTTAATGAAAGACCAACATGCTTCCTCCCTCCCCAATAATGATTTAAAATAATTACTGTACTAGTGTTAGGCGTAGTCCCTTTCAAATGTGCAGCAACTGCATATAGAAAATTGAGATCATATGTTCCCTAAATAGCATTCATAGCTTTTAATAGTCTTTTCTCATTTTAGCTTTATTTTTCATCTGAACAGCTATGTAAAAAAATTAAGATCTTTGCAAAGATTGTGCAATAGCTACTTAGAGATCTTTCAGATCAACCTCACTGTTTTTAAATTATTAATATTATAATAGATATTTCTGGCAACCCAGTCATCTAAGGTTCCTTGCTTTGGACATGATCATTTTTAAAATATAATGAATATTAATGATTTCTTGTCAAAACCTAGAATGTAAAGTATACTCCTTGATAAGAAATTTTCTATTAAATTCAGAATATAATTTTAAAAGATTCAAATATATAATGAGGAAGTTCTTACTCTTTCTGGAAAGGTTTCAAATTAAACAGATTTAAGTGTCCATTTTTTTCAATAAGCAGAAAAGTACACTGTTAATATTTAATTTTGAGTAGAACCTTGTAACAAGGTGAAGAGCACAATTGGTTGAACTAATCTTTCTCCTTTTTGGAGCATTAAGAATAAGTGAGAACATGTACAGAAGTGATGGTTTGTATATTGCATTATTCAAAAAAGACAAAGCCACGCAGAGCATTTTTATTGTAGTGTCATTCTGTGGCAGGATGAAGTGGCGGCTGCGTGTGTGAGTCTAAGGATTGGAGAAAATTGCCTTCCAGCAGAAGCATTTGCAAGGAGAATGTGGTCCTAGAAACAAGTAACAAAGGAGAAGGTGAAGAACAGGTTGCCTTCTTTTAGCAGCAAGTGCTTGCTTAGACCATATGTGAAATGTCAACCTTCCTTTGGCTCTAATATTTTTTTTTCCTTTTAACTATAATATCACATTACAGGAGAATACTAGATAACTCCATTTGAGTTTCTTCTTGAATCAGAATAATGCTAGAAGGTTAAGGATCACTGTAGGTGGGAGTAATTCTGTGTAAAAACAGAAAATAGTCTTTAAACTGATTGTTACTGACTTGGAAGACTATTTTTTTGCTGAAGTTTTATGTGGTCCCAAGTGTCTGGTTACTAGATACTGTTCCAATCCATAAATTGCATGCAGAGTAAACACGGCATGTTTAGCAAACATCCTGAAACAGATAATTCATTACAGGTAAAAAAATAACATGCCTACGAAGTCTCCAAAATGAAGCATGAGTTGTAGATTGCTTCTGGAATACTCTCAAATAACTTAATGCTTGGGTTTGTGTTTGTATTTACTGCAGCAACAGAGTTCTCGCTGGTTTAGATATTTTCTGACAGCTGGGAATTGAGCAGGGATGCAGATGACAGGATAGTGGGTACTGACCCAGAAACAGTGGACTTGAACGGAAAAGAATCCTATTGAAATTTGTTTGGCGTTTAGTTATTGGCCTTTAATAAGGAGAAATTGTATCTAAGTATGAAGCTGTAAGAAGTAAGCTGTATGAAGTAAGAAAGGGCAGCAAAAGGGAAGAAATAACAAACTTAAGAGGGTAAAGCTTTCTCTGTGTCTTAAGTCTCAGAACAAAAAGGAAGAGATATTGTAAAATAGAAAAAATAATGTAAGAGGTATGGAAATTCAGTGTGGAGATGGTGAAATTTGACAACGAAAATAGAAATGAAAGGATAGAGGACCCTGAAAGCTTCGAAGAAATCTGGGTGTGGTATGTTGGACAGCACAAAAAGATGGTGCGTACAGTAGGTAGGGAGTGGGCAATACTAAACCGGAGATGATCAGCCAAACTAAATCAGGATACACTGTCAAATGGGGTGGGTGGGTGGAGGCTGTTTTCAGGATTCAAAAAGGAAAGGGTTAGAGGAGGTGGTGTTTTAGGAATCAATAGAGCTATTGAGGGTATTTTGTGATAAAATTGGAGTTTACGATAAGGGATAGCGTGAACAAATGAGGATGACTGGGTGAGAAGAATGACATTAGTAGTGTGGAAATAGTCAAGTCTGCATTTTTATCCAAATTAAAAATAGCTTTATGTAATTCATAGCAACTCTTTGTTGTATTAATCCAATACAGAGTAATGTTGGTGAGTCCTAAACAAGATCAGTTAAATCTGTAGTGGTGTCTTTCAGCTATCTCCATAAAAATTAACTAAAACTTTATAAATCCTAAATTCACGAGGTCGTTTGGCTCATGGCTATCTTCAGAGAAGAACCCTTTGCTGCAGTTCCGTAAGAGATGAGTTTTAAAATACAAGCACTTCTGAAGAACGCAGTTCTGTATCTTCCAAATGAAAATATTCCTGATGAGCCTGGTGTCATTTTATGGACTCTGCTATCCATTCTCTTGCATTGGATTATTTTCATGCCTTACAAGTTAACTTTTGTTATTAAAAACTCACTCGGTTGACTTCTGCAGCTGCTATTGTGTTGCCAGAAAGAATATGATCCCTTCCTTAGTATCTTAAAAAAAAAAAAATAAAAATACTGAGTACAAAAGACTGTATTTTTTCAGTTTTCCCCAAACAGTGGCAGTTCTTGTTGATAGTTACAGTTGTATTTAAATTTGTTCATGCAGGTATGGCAAGTATTTGAAATGTTTTCAATTTGAAGCACTTCTGTGGGTTACAGAAGTATTTAATGAAATTGCAGGGTTGTAAATGAAATGGGAAACTGGGGAATTTTCAGGCTGTTTGGGTTGCAGGCTTATAGAGAGATGGAAGTAGAGGGAAGGCCTCCTGACTCTGGGGCTCAGGTTCTTTCCTGTCCTGTAACCCAGGTTGCTGTTGGAGTTCACCTCTAAAAAGCTAAAAACGCAGTGTTTGCAGGCTAGGCCCTCGGGAAACAAGCAGGACTTACTCAGAGCTGTTATACTCCCCTCTCCCTCTCCACCGTCCACGAGACACTCCTGCAAGGGGAATCCGCTGACAACTTTGGTTTATTCTTGCAGAATGATAGGAAAAAGTTCTTTCAAATTAAGGGAGTTTTCAGTTCCTTGGGTAGATAGGTGAAATCTGGGTTTTTTTATTTCCATCCTTTTTTTTTTTTAATAGTTTACATAAAATCAGTTCAGACTGTGGTACAAAATAGACATTTTTCAGTAATAAATGAGCATAAATTGTTGTTTGCATCTCATCTGGATGCAATTGCAGATTATTTTGAATTCTTTGTATGGTTTATTTTGGTAGTGGTTGTTTATTCCTTGTCTGCCTATAAACAGTATGGTAGTTGAAAGTAATTTATGAAAGGATTTGCAATCCTGTCAGTTTATTAGGAATTAGAACTTCCTATTGCTAGAGGATCTGCTCAGGTTTCAGTCATGAGTACCATGGTTTTGTGTGGCCTCAAGCTGCCACTACTGTGCCCATATAATTTCACATTTCATATCTTTAAAAAAATTAGCTTATTTAACCAACTTCATATAGAGATGATGAAAAAGACTTTTCCCAACAAACAGTTCCCCCTGACTTTTTACTAATAATTATTAACCTCAGAGTGAGATTCTTGTCTTTTTAGTTTTGGTCATTAGCTTTCTAGTATTTTGTGAAGTCTAAGTATTTTATAATCAAAGTGCCTTGAATGCTGCCATGGCACTTTCAGTAAATGCCAGGCACTATATAATTTTTATGCGTTTATAATGTTGATTTTTTGTTTTGCATTTGTTATATCAAATATGGCAGTAGATACTAATCTACAAATTTGTAAATTACTAATATGGAGTAAAGAATTGCATTGCCTTAAAATTGTGACAGCATCTCAGATCTGATTTTTCTTGCGTGTTCTCAAAGCTGTCAGCTTTCAGCCAGCAGAGTACATGTGGAAGATGTTTATATTTACAAGAATACCTCCACTGTGCAGCGTTTACTTGGCTTTGTCATCTGTGTGGGAGCAAAACTACTGAACTGAAGTGATAATTCTTCTCCACGCTTTTATTCAGCTTTAAGCATTTGTACATCAAATTTAGATATGTCATGGTGGCCCACTTGTGTGTTCACTCCACGAGGGCAGAGTCATCTCTTCGTGCATATTTCTGCACTCAGATTTGGATGCACAGTTAAGGTTTGGGGTTTGTGGTCTTTTGTTGTTCTTGTTTTTAAATTATTCTTGTTTAATATAACAGTAATGCAGGGCCTGGGTAGAAACTATGTGACACAGAACTAAGGTATGTTTCTAAATGCAGAAATTTTTATTGTCTTTTAAAGAAAAAGTGGGCTTGGCTAGCCATTTCACACAACCAGCAGGATTGTTCCGAAGTAGGGGTGTGGGTCCTTGGAGGGATTTTGCACACACTTCTTTATAACCAGTGAAAGCCATTATCATATGCAGTGAGTGAAAGACATCATCCATCCATCCATCCATCCATCCATCCATCCATCCCATGCTCTTCCACCCTCTTTCAGTGTCTGTCAAACGTAGGGTTTTTTGGAATCCAGATTTTCAGCTACAGAGAGAAGTAATTGAGTTTGCAAACTGTTCGCAAGGTAATAAAAAATTTGAGATTTGACAGCATTAGCTTTTGCTCGAATGATTCTAAGTGAAAAATGTGTATCTTATAATTCATAAAAAAGGAATAAGAATAAAAATACTAATTTTTGCTATTACTGGTTTGCTTTTAGTGAAGATTTCGGGTATCTTTCTTTTTTTTGTTTTTACCCTCTTGATATGTTCTTCAGTAGCTGCCAAATGAATTTTTCTACAAGTTAATTACATAACTTGCATATAAACAGAAGGTTTTTGTGAGCAGAATTTAATGCAAGTCTTTGTTCATATTCATAAATCCATATTTTTCTGCTCCCAATCATTACTTTTCCCTCTAAATTAGAAAATAAACTGAGGATTGTAATTTCATAAATATTTGGAAGGCATTTTGAAATCTTTTTCTCTTCATCAAAATGTTTTGTTAATGCACTGAAAAGTTGGACCTTTCTGAAAATCTACCGTATTTAATACTAGAATGAACTTCATGACTTAAACTTTGTTTCACTCTTGTCTTTCCTGGCAAAACTATAATTCATGCTCTATAATTTCCTGTTACCTTATAAATGGAAACTTGCTTTTTTGTGGCCATTCTCACGATCTTCTTTTATCTGGTATGTATGGAATGATTCCATGTCAGTAACGTCTATATCTTGTTGCCCTGATAATATGCTGCCAACTTCAGCTCCCCCTTCATTTTTGTTCTTCTCCTACGTAAAAATCAAACTTCTCAGTTTTGAAGTATTCAAATTCTGTTCCCACCTATCTTCATGACCTAATTCCCTTCTCCTTCAGGCTGCTCCAACTGTATTATTTTTCAGTTCCACCCACTCTTTTATTTCATTTGTAACAGCTTCTCAATTAAAACTCATTAAAAATCCTTTTTTCTTCTTCACATCAGTGCTCAAATCCCACCTGTTGATTTTTTTTTTTATCTGCTGTATGCATGCATTTCTACTCGTTTTAGGATGTACTTCACTTACTTTTATGCTTGAACTCTCTGAAAAAACAGTATAGTTTTCTGCCTTATTTGCCTTTTTTGTTAACTGACAGATGAGTTTGACTTCTGAGGCATTGTTATATTTCAGGTGATCTAGTAGATTTCTGTAAGGAGAACGCAGTCTATTGGAAAAGTAGCTCTGTAGCTATGTAATCGGTGTTAAATGTGCATAAGAGGAGTATTGTGTAAAGGAAAACTTTTAAAGTAAGATGCAAAAAAAAGGCCCATTCAAAAAAAACCAAAAACCAAAACCAAACCAAAAAAATGCTCTTTCACTGTAAAAAATGGGAGATTAAAAACATTCAAGTGTTTTTAATACCTCAGTTGTTGTTGCCATGAGTAAGAGTTCTTAATCTATTTCCTCAAGCCCAAAATGGAAAACACCACTAAACATAGTTGATGGCTTTTGTTTGAAGGCACCTGTAAAGTACCTGATGAGAGGAACATCTGCGCTATTTGGCTTTTTTCTGGTTGGTTTCTGACAGTGCTTTGTTACAGCCTTTACCCACCTGTCAGTGCTGCTGAGGATCCCAGAGCCGCCCTCTGGGGTGCCCCTGCTCTGTCCTTGGGGGCACCAAAGCCTTCACCGTCAAAATAAACGAGGGGCAAGAAGAGGCCAAGACTTCGTGTCTCTGTGTGTGGGTGGGTTTTCTGTGGGCTATTTGCTTAGCATAGAGAGTTATACGTCTGTAATTCTGTTTTGAACACTCGCTGCTCGGTACTTTGTTTGAACCCCTCTCATCAAGAAAAAACATAGGAAGAAAAAAATCAGAAATTAGTGGAAGTCTGAAGAATGTGTCCTTTGAGGAAAGAATAAATACAAAGGTTTTTGTTCGTTTGTTTTTTTGGAAGTGAGATGTGCTAGAATTCTTTAGGAGAAGAAGGAAAAGGTAATAGGCATAAATTGCAGGTAGAAAGAATTAGGTTTGAAATGAGAGGACAGTCCATGGAGCACGAGTAATGAAGCCCTTGGAATGGGCTGTTGGGAAGGCAACTGGAGGTCTGTAGCGTCAGGTGAGACAAGTACCTGCAGGGGACTGTGTGATCCAGACCTGTGTTCTCTGTAGCCAAAGTAAAAAATGAGAACTTGGATAACCTAGTGGAGCTGTCTCTTAAGGCTCGTCTTACTCGCTCTGTTGCTGTCTTGGGAGACAGTCAATTTCATGGCTTTACAGCACTCCAAATGCGTACGGCCTTTTTACTGCATAGGGTGGTCTTCTGTGGCACTTCATCAATTACAAATACTTTACTATAGAAAGCAAACAAATAAAAACCCCAAATGTGAGCTCCCCAACGCAAAATAACCTTATTGCCATTTCATATGAAAGGAAATTGGTGTAATCCTGAAAGTTTTATTTGTTCTCCACTAAAAACAGCCTTTCAGGCTATTATGGATCAGACGAAATCCAAAGAGGTGCCTCTGTTGCGTGGAAGATGGGCCACTTCAGGGAGCGTTTTCCAAATTATTGTCTACCAAGAATAACGAGCCATAGTTTATTTTGCTAAAGGTGCTGTTAAAATGCTGAGAGCTCTTTCATATGAACAGTGATGCTTCTGCGAGTTGCGGTCTGTTTTTTAAAGGACAAGGGGAAAAGTTATAATTGAGCCTCGTCAATAGAATATTGTTACGGCATAAATGTTAGTGCCGGGCCACTTAAAATACAACTCTGTGCCCTATTCTGAGGAGTCTGCTCAAATAATAAATAATTTAAGTAATGAGTGTTTCTAAATCGAGCAGGCACAAAATTATGTATATCCAGAAGGCTGCCAATCTTATTTTCAGTTAGATTCTTTCTTTTTTAGTTTGTTCTTGAATATCCCTACGGATTTTTGAGAGACTGCCTTTTACACGTTTATGTTTGTCTGTAGATATACTAACAAAACAGACTATATGCCAAATCTGGCATCCAGATAGCCTCCTCCAGTCCGAGTGATGTCTATACACGCTTCCATGCAGATCTCATGCAAATGGCAAATGTCCAAAAGAAGAATAGCAAATGTCATTGGGCCAGAAGGAAGTTCCAGGTCAGTCTTAACCTCAGTCCATGGGACTGGTTATGGAGCAAATGCTCCCAAAAGTAGTTTCTAAACACGTGAAGGTCATTGGGGACAGCCAGCAGAGATTTATGAAGGGCAAACCATTGTGACCAACCTCATTACTTTCTGTGCCAAGGTGACCAGTGCTGTCGACACAAGGGATGGACAGTGGATGCAGTATACCTTGATTTTAGTGCTCCAGCACTGTGTCCCGTAATGTCCTTATTATTAAATCAATGAGATAGGGACTGGATAAATGAAAAATAATGTGGTTGGAAAGTTGGTTGGACTGCTGGGATGAAAGAATCAATCAATGGTGCAAAGCCCAGCTGGCAGCCAGCAAGTAGTGGTATATTTCGGGATCAGTATTGAGATCATTGCTGTTAATGTATTTATCAAATCACCTGTGTGATAGGACAGAGTGCATCCTCAGCAGGCTTGTGGACAACAGCAAATTGGGGGGAGTGGTCAATAACGGTGCAGGGCAGGACTCCTACTCAAAGGGACCTGGACAGGCTGGAGAAAGGCACTGGCAGGAGCCTCGTGAAGTTCAACAAAGGCAAGTGCAAAGTCCCATATCTGCAACAGAATAACCCCGTGTGACAAGACAGCCTGGGCACCAACCAGATAAAAAGTGACTTTTGGAGAAAAGGATGTGAAAATCCCAGCAGGCAAAAAGCTGAAGAGGAGTCAGCGCTGTACCCTGACAGCAAAGAAGGCTGAGCTCACCCTGGGCTCCGTTAGCAGGAGTCCAGCCAGCAGGTCTGGGAAGTGATCCATCCCCTGCATCCAGCACCGGTGAGGCTGTGTGTGGGGTACTGGGCCCAGTTTTGGACTCCCCCGTACAAGACAGACGTCGCCACACTGGAGCCAGTCCCGTGGAGGCCACCACGCTGGTGAGGTGGCAGGAGGGAACGGGGCTTGGTTCAGGCTGGAGAAGAAAACGGGCAGAGGAGAATCTTACTGCTGTCTACAACTACTGCATCAGAGGAGTCGGAGATGGAGCCAGGCTCTTCTCAGAGGCGCATAACAACAGGCTGAGAGGCAACAGACACCAGACACGAGTTGGAACCTGGGAAATTCCAGTCAGGTGAAAGGATGGTTTTGGTGGGTGGGTTGGTCGGTTTGTTTTTAAACCGTGAGCACGATCAAGCAAGTAGTGGAACAAGTTGCCCAGAAAGATTCGACAATCTCCTTTCTTGAAGGCGTTCAAGACTACCCTCCCACTCGGGGCCCCATGTGACCTGTTCTAACTGGAGCTGCTTGGAGTAGGAGGTTGGACTAGATGATCTCCAGAGGTCTCTTCCAGCCCAAAGCATTCTCTGATTCTACGCTGATGCCATGCAGAGCGATGCTCACTGTGGAAGGGCAATCCTTCAGGCTTGCTTTAAACAGAGACTCTGCATTCAGGGAACTGGTTCATGAAGTATCCACGAAGTGGTGTGGTTTGGTTTGGGGTTTTTTTGGTGAATTTTGTGAATCCCATTGCAATTCAAACCAACCAGGCAAACAAAAATCCTGAGAGGCTTACTGTATTCTCGAAGTATTCTTAAAGGCTATTTGTGTGTACAGACATTTACAACCCAGCCCTCAGGTTTGGTCCCTGGAGACATCTCCCGTCCTCCTCTTGTTCTGCTGAGGCATCAGTTTTATTGTCCAGTCGAATGGCTCCAAGAGGTCGGGGCAAGTACAGGAGGAAGGGAGAAGCACAGAATGCATTTAGAGGAAGGGAGCTGTGGCGTTCCCAGCAGAACAAGGGTGGATAAAATCATGCTCTGGCTAATGCTGCTGGTTTATAGGTGCTGTAGAATGTGGGGAAAAAATGTATACAAGTACACCTCAGAGAAGTACATCAACAGTTAAATATCCCTCCCACAGCCTCTCTGGTTTTTTTTTTTTTCCTTAATTTATATCTAAGTGCTTATAGAGGTTAGAATATGTAAATAGTCTTTAGAGTGGAAACAAAGTAGAGATTTTTAAAGCTGTTTATTCTCTATCCTTTGCCCTGTTCTATTTTGAAGTTTGACGTTAGCATCTTTTGAAAGGGAGCATATGGCATTTCTAATTAAGGCCTCTGATTTTCTGACATATAACTGAATAATACATTTGAAATACTGTTAAGCCTTACAGATGAAAGAATTTTCAGGGCTGAAGCACTGTAGCTTTGTGATATATCTTGCTGGAACACGTGTGCTATGTAACACTGATCTCCTTAAGAACTTCGAGGAATTTGGCATAGAATACCAGTGCAGTGAGAAAGAAGGGGTTTGTTCTTTTGTCTGGTGTTAGTATTCCTTGGCAAGCTTGGGTTTGGATCAGGTAACAGCTAGTGTGCTTTATTCCTGAAAGTGTTCAGGGTAGCTTCATTTTTAAACGTTTTGGACTGGTCGGGGATTTTATTCATTTTTATCAGATTTTGTTTCAGCCTGCAAGATTTGTTTTTGTATACTTTCAGCAGTAGCTCTTGCAGAGACGCACTGTAGTTCTTCAGTCTCTCCAAAGTAATTCAAATCTTTCCTTTCAGAATTTTGTGACAGATTGTCGTCCTTTACCTAGAATGTGTGAAACCTCTCTGAAATTGTGGTTTATGATAAACTTCTGGTGTGAGTCAGGTTTCTTGGGATTCTTAATATGTATCACTATCATTAACATGTATCTCATGTCCCTGAATGGCCAATGTACTCAATCTAGAGGAGGTTTCCTCAAAATTTTTTTTCCCCTGTTTCCATGGGAAGTATAACGACTGCACTTATAATTGATCTCCTTGATCCAGTTAGGCAAATCAGGAGAGGAGAGAATTTAAAAAACTTTATGCATTTAACTGCTTTAACTTAACTTTTTTTAGATATTACGAGGTTTGGGTGATAAGTGAGGAGATCTGCCTTTGCAATATTTTTGGTAACTTTAAAAGGAAAGGAATGTTTGGTCTACAAATGCATTGCTTCCACTGGAATTTAATGGGTTTCTTTGGTTACTGGGAAACTTTTTATAGTGATATCAAATTTTAGTTAAAATGATGAACTTGGAGTTTTTAGATCTTTATATCTCTATCTTTAGATCTACTGAATGTATGCAAAAGATTGGGAAACCTTAAAATCAAGTTTCCTGTAGATTTATGATGAGTGTGGGTGGCGGGTTTTTTTTTTTTGTTTGTTTTTAATTCTTTTCCTGTAGATTTATGATGAGTGTGGGTGGGGGTTTGTTGGTTTGGTTTTGTGTTGGTTTTTTTAAATTATTTTCCTGTAGATTTATGATGACTGTGGGTGGGTTTTTTTTCGTTTGGTTTTTTTGTTTGTTTGTTTTTAATTCTAAGGGGAAGTATTTAAATGCAGGTTGATGTTGTATTTTGAGGCGCATAAAGTTGTACAAACAGGTTCCAAGCTAAAGGGTTTCACTAATCTAATGTTCAATTTGAAGTACAAAGAGATTTCTGATAGGCTTTGCTCAGGGCAGCATTTTTTCTGTTAATTGTCCTTGAAATGCAGTATATGCTGTCTTTGTCCCCACAGTTCATTGTCAAATTCAAGCACTGATGGTATTTTTAGTGATGACTTGTATTTGACAGTTGCTGGGACTATAAATTAGAAATGTGTAATTGAAGTGAGAATGACAAGGATGAAGACTTAAGAGGATAATTGTGCAAGTACAGAGGATCCTCCTCTACCTGAACTACGACTGTTGTGTACATAAAGGTGGAGGTGAAGTGTTTAATGTACCTGAGGAATTAAAGATATTAGGTCAGCAACCAGATGTGACTGAGCTGCGTTGAAGAGAGTATCTACAGGATTTGGGGAGCAGGTGTAGCTTTGGTGTGCCTTTTTTGTTTTATTTTAGCTTCTTGAGACAGCTCGGCTCATAGGAAAGAGCACCCTTGGAGTGCTTGGAGACCCTCCAAGGTCTGAACTCTCCATAGCTTCAGAGCCCTCTGAGGGTGGGTAATGGGGCTGTTGCAGGGTCTCTTTTTAGGTTGTGTTTCGTAGTAAAGATGCTGAGAATTGGAACCCTGACAACGTTTGGTGGTGTGGAAATTGGACTCAGGTTTAATTTTTAGCAGTATTTTATTCAGATAAATCTGGAAAAAGTCCAAATAACTGCAAAACCACGTTCATGTCAGGAGCTGCTCTAAAGAGACTTTTCAGCTTCCTGTGGCTGGCTGCACAGACCCATGAGGCTCTTGGAAACTGGATGGTTATTTGAGCACACTGTCCCAGGCTCACGTTATCCCTTCTGGTTTTGTGTATTAGCCCTTTAATGACATATATCCCTCCGTAAGTGTTTCATTCTTAGTATTTTATGAGGTTTCTTTTCTTTTTGAAGCATCCTTTTCTGTTCCATGCAATTTGACCTTTAATGTCATGGTCTTGTTTTTACTGCTCATCCATGAACTTGTATCATTAAAAAAAAAGTAAATGCATGGCTCTGAGTAGGGTTCTTGAGATCAGAGTACCCCGTGAGAGCAGAATGGAGTAAGGAGTGCAGTGTAATGAAGTAGCATTATCTACTACGTTTTAAAAGAGAGTTCTCTCTATGTGAAGCCTGCAGTGGATGTGACTTTTAGATAATACAGCATTGTGAAATTTCACTAAATGATAGTTCACAGCCTTGAATCTTTCTCACATAATGCTTTTCTAGATCCCAGCCCTTTTTCCTGTAACAGTGCTGTGAATTATTCCCTAGTCTTGTTCTCTTAAACTTTATGGTAACTTTATTAATGCTCTTGTTTTTTCAAGTCTGCTAAACATTCTTTACAGTTTCACTAATATTTTCTATGTCTCTTTGGTTTTAAAACTGGTATGTGAGAAGAATTTGCCGGAGACCTATGTGTATGCATCTCTAATGTCTGTTCTCTTTGGTAAATCTGTGCATGCTTTTGTTTTCTTGTTTTGTCTTTTTTCTTTTTTCTTTTTTTTTCTTTTTTCTTTTTTTTATTATTTTTTTTTTTTTTTGCAGAGAGTGATAATGAACTCTCCAGTGGCACTGGTGATGTGTCAAAGGATTGTCCTGAGAAGATTTTGTATTCCTGGGGAGAATTACTGGGGAGATGGTAATGCTTCATTTCTTAAATTTAGATTTTAAATAGTAACCTTTTCTTTGTTTTATGAGACTGTATGTTCTTAAGCAGGACATTTCAGCTTACACGGTTTAAAAACCAAAATACAAACTAAAATACAAACCACACAGAAGTGTGCTTTTCTAAACTAGTTTAAAAGGGACTGGTGAATCCTCTTTACTTTAACTTGCAGTTATTTGACGAGTCTCTCCCACAGTGTCTGCAAAAGCCTAGTTTTTGTTCAGTGTTTGGGAATAGCCCCTGTGCGCTCACACTGCAGGTGCAAGGCTTCAAACGCAGAACTTTCTGACCACCTGCGTTCCTCGGGGCTGGTTATTGGGCTCTCGGGAAACTCAGTGCCTCTTACTGCTCTTAGAAAAGACAGAGCAGATCCCGTCTGTCCCCTCCAAGCCGTTTGTGCTCCCGGACGTACATGTAATGGATTGGTTTAGAAGCACTCTTTTTTTTTCTTTTTCTTTTTTTTAACGTACTCTATGTAAGCACTTGAAAAGGGATTCTAGAAAGACTGTTATCCTCACTGAAACTGTTTCTGTTGGAGAGTAAAATGAAGAATATTTGTAAGCCTAAAGTATGTTCTCAACGGTGTTATTTCTGTGGTTTAATTAAGTGCTTCAGTAGCAGCACATACTTTGCCAAGAGAGGAAAAAGTCTGTGTATTTGCTACCTCTGAGAGACCTTATACCATTAGTAAATGCCAGAACCACTTATTTGGTTTTTCTTTTGTAAGAAATAGCTCCTGTTGCCTGAGACAAAAATAATCAGAGGCCCTTAATCTGGAATTGGCAAAGGTTCCTTTTCTGAACTCCAAAAAGCAAGCTGAAATACATTTTAAGGATTTATTGGGCAATTCCCCCCTCTACTTGGCTACTGTAAGAACCACAGCCTCTGGCTGCTCACCCCATCCTTCATGGGGATCGCATGCAAAGGTCACTAAATGAGACATCACAAGATTGTATTGAGCGTAGTGGAACCCTTCCCTCCAGAGCCCGTCCCTCCTGCTTGTTTTTAACTATTTTGTCATCCAAGTTTCTAGCCTTAATGAAAGATCTTTTTGGGGAAACACAGATATTTAATGGAATGATTGTACAAATATTCTGGCTGTGGACCCTGGGAATGACTAAGAAAATACTGAGGAAAAGTGTGGAAGTCAGTTGATCCCTATAGGCAAGTGGTTTTTTCCTCCCCTGAAAAGGCTGTAGGCAGGCGTGCTCTGGAGCTGATTAGAACTTTCCAAAGCTTGTTCTAAAAGACATCCCAAGAGAGAGTTTATAAATTGTTTGCAATTTTATATCTGGCGCCCCATGGCCAGTGAGGAATCCCATCTTGAGTCCTTAAAGAACTGTGTGGAAGGTTTGTTTCAATCTGCATTGCATTTACATTGGAAGATGCTAATTTTGTAACTTTTTTGAAATTATTTTCTACATTCATCCGTCAGTCGATTCTTTTAGGTTTAACTCTTGTCCTTGAGAATTCTCTGGCCTCCTGTCTAGCAGGCTGAAGTAAAGAGCTGCCCTCTGCTCATGCTTCATGTAACCAACTGTTTCGCCAAGTTACTCAAGCATACTATTCAATGAGACAAAACATTTAAGGCTTTGGAGTGACCTATTTTGAAGTCTTAACTAATAAACTTAACTCAGAGAATCATTTAGTAGTTAAAACACTTCAGTTAAAATGAGTTAAAAATGGCATGAGAAATGGGAGATCCCAGCCAGCGTGAAGACTAGCAGTAGCAACCATTTTCTCTAGGAGTGTCTCAAGCAGTATTAGCTTTTGAGATAAATTAAAGTGTAGAAAAATATTTGAATTCTTGACTAGTGTTATGTTACGTTTTAAGAACAAAACTTGGAAAAAGTAACAGATGAAAAATATTAACAAATTGAAAACTAAAAGTAGATTGAAATAAAATTCTCTAGTGCATTGAAAACCGCAGCATATGCTAGCGGAATAGCTGTGCACTTGGAAAAAAATTAAATAAAAAATAACATTTCCACTTGGAGAGCTGGTGTGCTGATTTGTCTCTCAGATGAAAAACTTCTTGCACTTTAATTGCTTCTTGTCATTTCATTAAAATGTCACTGTAACCTGACGGACTGACTCAGCAGAAACATTGCTCCAAGAATCTCCTTCAAACATATAAACAGGAATAAGAATAGGATAATTTACCAAAAAGATACAATAAACAGCTGGGAAGCAATTAATATCTTTTAATTTCTTTTACTGCACTCTCAGCATTAAAGTTGTTCTTGCAAGCGGAGCGAGTTTAGCTGAGCTGAAAACATATTTCTGATGTGTGGTTGGTTGGTTTTGTTTTGTTTTGTTTTTTAAAATATAGTAATGGCCAATAGCAGTCTTTGATCAGAAATATTTGTCAAGCTGGAGCATAGTCTGTGCATCGCTGTTCTGTATCCTTGCTCTTTGATGTTTTAAAATTATGTCTTTGAATTTTGCGCAGGAGAATTACAGCACTTTGTAACAAATTAAGGATGTCAGCATCCATGAATGAGCCGTTTTTCCCCACGTGCTGAAGGATAAGACTAGAATAAGACAAGCTTTTCTCTGATGCTTCTTTCTGTTCTAGTCTGGCCAAGCAGGTGTCAGAGTGTCTAGGAATGCAAGATGCCTGGGCATCTACGCAGGAAATAGAAGGAAAAATGCGTATTTGTTCATTACTGTAGAATACAGAGCAAGGATTATTAATGATTAATTATTAATAATAATTGCCAATTTTTATTAAGTAATATTAATATTGATTATTAATGATCAAGGTACATACAGAAACTGAGAAGCTGTCTATTCGAGTTAGAGTTAGGCTTTACTGCATAGACTAAAGTATTACTTTGGTATTAAAGTATACTGCACTTGCTAAAGTATTGCCTCTACCACAAAACTGTCGATATGTGACAAAATATGTGACAAACCCAGTAAAATCTAGTGTAGCGTAGCATGCTTCATTCTCAACTGGGAACATGTTCAGCAGCGAGGATGCTATTACAGCATGGAACGTGCATCTCAGTCCTTGCCATAAGCTGTTTGTATTGTTTTCTTGGTGGCGCTGAAAAACTCATGTGATGTTTCTATGGGAATGTACCTTTTCAGCTCTGCATTTTATTTTCTCTGCTTGCCGAGTCCTCAGAGGCGGCCTTCCCTGGTTCTCATCTGACGCACGTGACCGAACCCCTGCCATAACCAAACTAACCTGGTTTGAAGTGCTATGAATGCTTCATTTTCACACCACTTGAGCTTTAAGCTACTAATGTATTTTATTTATTTATTCCTGAATGTACATCTCATAATTTTGTAACCATTTAACCACTGTCTACTCCTTTTAATATTTCTGTGAATATTGATTTTTTTCTTTCTAGCTTTTTTCCATCACAAGACCATTAGTCTAATGTGACTCGCTGCAAAATGTACTGAAAAAGAGAAAAGGGACTAGTTGGGTTTTAATTTGGTAACTGAATGATAAAGTTTGAAATTACTTGTATTGCACTACACATTTAAAATTTAAAATAACTATTGTGTTTAAAAGAATAAGGGCATTACACAATCACCCTCTCCTTTTTAATTCTCAAGTCATTTGGAAAAACGGGTATATTGTCCTTGGACTATAGGAAAAAGAAATTTTTTTTAGAGCACCTTTTAAATTAAAGCAGTAGTTGCAAACTGTTCACATCTTAATGACCTGTTTCAGAGCGTGAGTACTCTAAACATTTACTTAAAATCGAGGGTCAAATTGCAGGTTATTTAATTTAATCACAGTTTGCTAGCATTTGGCTAAACTGACACTATCGCTCTTCTCCTACCAGTGGAGTTGAAAAACATAACAATGGTCAAAACACCAGAGCAAAGCACTTCCTACCTTAGAAGGCATAAAGAGGCAATTCCCCCAGCCTTCCTGCTGCAGTGCTATGAAAATTGCCGTAATAAGGCAAAGTGAGGTTTAATCTGGATCAGTAAACACTACTATCTCAAAAAGGATTTTTAAACATCTGTGACTGAAAGCTCTGCAATATTGTGCATGTACAGTGAGTTTATCCTAAATGTACGGACTCAGCGACTGGATTATTTTTGAAAAAACCACATCTTTAGTATTCAGTTTCTCTGCATACGGCCTTTTCATAGTTCTGTACACCAACTTCTGTAGGATTAATTATGCGGTGTTGGAAAATAAAGCCATGCATCCTGCAATTGTCTTCCTACATTTCTTGGTGTGTGTACAAACAGACCGTAAAACACCAGTTCAGACTAATAGGCAGATTTCTTTGGAATGGTGGGATTTTATCGAGGTGTGTGTAAGTGTTCCTGCTTTGTTGGCACGAAGTGCGAAACTGGAACTTCAGTCTTCCTGGTGGTACTCTTAGAACTGGCTTATATTTCTTTTACAAAATTTATTGCTCCACACAGCTTAGGTTATTTTTAATTTCCTTTTCTTAAGCTAAGCTAAACGTATATGTTGAACAAATACTGAAATTCAATTGTCTGCACAGATGGCATAGTTTTCTCTTTCAGTCCAAATTGTTCTTCATTAGCCAGTTTGATTCAATTTCTGCAACTGTTTCTTGTTTTAGTTTTCATTAATTTCTCTGCACCTAGAGAATTTGTGTATCAGTACATTTTGTGAGTGGTTCTTACTGTAAATCCGTGCAGAATTTTTGCTTTCCACCTGACAAACGCTGCTTAGCATAACAAATGGAAGAAAAGTTTGCATGGCCGGTTGCTGACTCTACTTTTCAGAATAATGTTGGAAAGTTTCAGACTTTTTATATGTTTTATGTTGATTTCTACTCCTGTAGTTGAAGCATAATCGGCAACTGATTGTCTGTTTCCTAGGCACAATAACCTTGTCACGAGACCCAACGGATTATCTACGCTGGTGAAAAGCGGTGTTCCGGAGGCGCTGAGGGCAGAGGTTTGGCAGTTGCTGGCAGGATGCCATGACAGCCAGGCAATGCTGGATAAATACAGGGTTCTCATCACAATGGTAAGCGATTAGGGTTTTTTTCTTTCTTTCTTATTTTTTCCCCCCTTGGTTAGTCTGAATTCTGAGCAGCGGTTTTATTTGGTGGCAAAGTAGCAAAGGAGTGAAAGAGTTTGACTTGTTTTAAGTGACTGAAATTGTGATTAGGTGGCTTTACCTCCTGCTATGGGTACCTGCTGAATGGCATTAACAATAGAAATTGCTGACCTATATCTGTAGTAACGCTTGACATTTAGCTTTCAGTTCACTTGCTGTGATGATAATAAGCACATCAGCTTGTTGTTCAGGTGTGTGTTGTTTTTTTTCTTTTTTTATAAACCTAAGTTCATTGCTTTGTTTTTTCAACAGTTTCTGTTTTCTGTATGCCTTAATTTTCTGGTTTTTAGTTCAAAAAAACAGAAAAAAAAACCCCAAAAAAACCCCAAACCAAACAAAACCTCAAAAAGTTGGGTATTTCTTGGCTTCTTGTTTATTTTAAAAAAGAATCCTAAAAACATTTTTACCTACCAGGAAACCAGTCTCCTTGCTGTACGGGTGATTTGAGAGGAGAATCCTTTTGGGAATCTCTTCCCATTCTATATCCTAATGTCCTCAGTGCTGTCAGTAAATATTATAAGACGTTGTCTTATAATATGGGTGTTCCAAACTGCTTACAGCTGTCATTGAAAGACTGAGAACCACCGTGTTGTAGCAGCAAAAACTGTGCCGTGTCAGGAGGTGAACTCCCCATTTGGGGTTCTGAAATTCTTCCCACTGGAGGGTAGTTTTGCACGCTGAGGAAAAACAGCAAAAATGTTGCTGTTGCTTCTGTTGTCTCAAAAATGGTTGTAACGGCAGAACAGGATGAAGTTAATGTTACATGTTGCTCATAGATAGTGTTGGATTTGTTGTTTAGGGAGTGAATCATCTGTCCATACAAAAGTTCTGGGGTAGACGTTGTTAGTAAAAGTTTCCTTTGATAATATCATATCTTTTTGATACTTGGCCTCTTAAGTTGACCTACCTGCTCTGTTTGTAAAGTTGAAAAGCGCCCCCGGAGTGAGAGCTGCCCTCATGACTTCTTTTTCCTTTACCAATAAAGGAGGATGTTTTGGTAGTGTAAATTTTTCTTTTTGACGTTGTAGTTGGGCTATATTTTCCTTAGAAACCATTCACAGGACATCTGTCAGCTGTATGTTGCATCAAAACCACCTCCATTATTTTGCTCTTGCTTTCCAAAAGTGGGGAAGATGTTTGTTTCACAGCGGAGGAGGGAGTGGAAAACTTCTAAAATGCAAGCCTTAGCTTGACGCTAGGGCCTCGTGTCTTAAAAATACCTTGCTACGCTTGTCCTTTTCACGATAGAAATATTTGTGTTGTGTATTGTGGAAGATGATATTGCATATGGTATTTAATATGAAATATACTGCTATGGATTAGAAAATTAAATCCTACTCTGAACCGAAGCATTTATTCCAACTCAGGTTTTTTTTCCTGAAGTAAATAACTTCTATTCTGAAATCACAATTTTTTCTATAGTTTGACTGTACATAACTGCTAGTGCTCATGCACACATTGCTTGAAAGGATTCATGAAAAGAAATGAACAGGAGAGAGTCTGCCAAACCAAAGTTAAGGCCCATTTTTAGGAATAGTTAATATTGGGTGGTCCAGGAAAAACTTGTCCTGTAATTTTTTTTTATGAATTATTATCTGATATTTATGTCTGTGAACAGAACTTCTTTCAGTTTCATTTTGGTGTGTTGGTAACGGGAATTAAGCTATTTTAGAGAGAGAAAGTGGGAGGCATGTATTTATTATTCTTTGAATCCTACCAAAATCTTTTTGTTGTAGTGTTATCTTATGTGTGTCAATAATAATATGCACATTAAACTTCAGGGTTATTTGGGTATCAATGATTGTTCACTGTACAAAACAGCAGAACTGATTTCTGTTTTTTCTGTTGTTTGTATGCTACCATCCCAATATACCAGCAACATTTACTTTATTTTTTTCCTTAATTATTTATTCTTCCCATCAAATACATAGCTTTCGTCTTGATTCTTTCACTAGAAAAATCTCTGCACCCAGGGATTTGTAAGAAAATAAGTTTATATAGGTGCAGTTGTTTGAGTTTTTGTGTCCAGTGGCCAAAACAAGCAGGCTGAACTGCGTAACTCTATAGCAACACGCCATGGAGTACTATGGGGGAGTGTTAGCCAGTACTTACCGGTGAGGTTTCTTGAATGAGGCTTGGCTTTAAAAGCATCTTTGGTATCTTTGATTACTTCAGTTCTCATAATCAAAGAAATTTTTTCCGAAAGAAAATTTCAGAGGGCTAACTTGAGGAACAAATCTTGAAAACTGTCATTTTACTATCATAGCTGAAAAGATTAACCCGATCGCTGGAATTGTTAGTATTGAATATATGATACCTCATATAGGACTACCTACTAGGGGGGAGCAGACAGAAATTTGGTGAAAACTGGGACTTTACTACAGTGTTGTTGGTTAACTCCTGGTGAAACTGTGCTCGCTAGTAGAGGATGAGAACTGTATTGTTGGCACACCAAAAACGTGTTCCTTGTGACGAACTGAATGACAGTGCACTCTCAACACTTACATTTACTTTACAGACCATGATGCAGGCACATTTGTTGTTCTACTCCAGTTGGGTGCAGTGTGGAGAAACAGTATGTTAGACAGGCCAAGTATCATACATGTCGCAGAACAGATCGGGTACACGTGTTGTGCTGTATAGATCCATCTGTATGCAGAGCTCTGAAACCTATTGCAGGATTTTTCAGTTGGAGAAGTGGTTTGTTCAATGTGTTCTGTCGGAGAGGGTAATTTGGGGCTTGTTTTAGTGTTTCAGTTCAGCACAGAAAGCAAAATATCTTATTTAGAAAAGTCAATGCAGTGCGTATTTTCTCCAAAAGGCATGTCCTCTAGCCCTCTGCGCTGGAGGCCAGCAGCCTGTCAAGAATGATCTAGTGAACTCTGCGTCCTTTCCCAGATCAGGGATTCACAGGCCGATACGTTTCCCATCTCTAGTGAGCTCAGGGTTCCAGGAGGGAAGAGAGAGAGCAATACTTCTGCTGTCACAGATACTTTCTTACTGACAAGCACTGTCTTGCTGTACCTCACCTCTCCTGCTGAGTTCCAGCTTACTGATTGCCACGAGCCTCTCAGAAATCTTGACTGGAGCACAATAGTAGGTCTTGCATACAATTTTAGGGAGTAGGAGTTGTGATTTGGCAGCTGCTTCATTTTTGACAGCTATGTAAATCTGTACTGTATGACAATCAAAATCTGCCTTTCTGGCGCATGTGCCATCAGCTTTTGACCCTGCTGCACGTGGCACAGTAAAGAAAGGGGAGAATAAAAGATAGCAGCAGAGATAAATACATATTTTTTAATATATTTTTTTTAAGGAAAACACAAACGCAAATCCAAGTGAGAAAAATCTGCTTGTGTGATGATAACGAAGGGGTAATACTGGTACGTGTATATAGAGCTTTTGTAAAAGCGTGTCAGACCCATTTGTTAAAAGAAGAGAGGTAGAAAACCATGCATAAGCCAGGGTCACTTCATTGATAGAGGTTTTTCTCCTGCCTGCTTGACATTATTTCATGTTCAGCTTCACTGGTTGTTCTGGAGAGACTCAGATGAATTTTTGCCATGAGGAGATATATTTTAAGCTCGGGTAAAGTGACGGGTGGCAAGCCGCAGTTCACCCCGTTTCCAGTGGAGGTGACTGGTAATTGTGTTCAGCAATGGCTGTGCCCCCCTTGCCCCGCGCCGCTGCCCTGGCTCCACGCCATCCTGTCAGAAGCGGTGTCAGGCACTGGCCGTGTGTCAGTCATCGGAAATCTCCCGTCGCTCCACGGTGGTCATAAAGCAACTCACTGTAAAACACTTGTTGCATCTGAACTGGGACAGATGTTTTATTCATTACATCTTATGCTGCCTGTTATTAACCTTCTGCTTTTGTGTTTTAGATGGTTTCATTCTTGTGTGTGTTCTCGCTGCTGAAATTGTAGGGCAAGACTTCTTTCCATCCTTTTCTGTGTTACGGACTAGGTGCCTGTTTTGTCGTGCTGTTACTGATTCCTCCTGAAATTACCTGCACTCAAGTCCTTTTTCCGAAGTTTCCAAAGTAAGACCCATCAGGGTTGTATGTAGTTGCATAAGTAAAATAATGAAAGCAGAAAAAGAAGGCAGTCACTCACATTCTGTAGTCAGAAAACTTTTGGATGGGCCATTTTAAGGTAGGATTTATGATTGTTAAATGTATCACTTCTGCATAAAAGATTTTCCGTTTGCAATCTGACTTCCATTAAGAAATGAGTTGAATGTGTAAAGTTCATCTAACAGCGTATATAGACTACTTTTAAATGCTTCTGATACTCTGGTTTAAGAAAACAAAACTTGTTTTAAATTTATTATATTTTTAACGTAAGATCAGAAAAAGAAACCTGGTTTCAGGTAAAGTAGATACTGGTAGTATTCTGTTACTCAAAACCAATGAAAGTTTGCATATGAATGTGAACGCCCATTTCTGAAACGGCTGGTGACTTTGAGTTGAAGGTCTTAAAGACAGACTAAATGGCTGTCTTTCCAAATGACTTACATGAGAACCAAAAATAAGATTATTTGTTTATTGTCATAATTTCCTTTGGCAACGTAAGCATGCGCCCAGAACAGTTAGGGATAATAACTAATTAAAGGGTCAGGCTTTGGAAGAGTTGGCCAAAGAATAGCTTTGTCTGCTGACTGTGTGATGGTAGTTTGCGTCTGGGCCAATAACATTTCAAGCCACTCTACAGAAGAGTGAAAATCCTAAGGATTCTCCCAAAGTCTGAAACAAATATGAGACGTGTTGAATGGGAATTAACCATTGCCAAATCATGAAAATAACTTGTCTCAGTAATATAATAATTTGAAATTGGCACTAATCGCACCGAGGTATAATTCTCATGCAGTAAGGACCAGTTGTACCAAAGTACATTCCGTTGCTGCAGAAGACAGAGCAAATGTATTGGGTTTTAGGCTGAGTGAAACCTAATCAATTTACAGCTAATAGATGTAGTTTATCTGTTCTGCTTGAACCACTGTTATTATTTCTGATTCCTACAAGACACATACTCTACATTATAAAGCAAAAAGGAAAAAAAAAAATCAAAGTTTTCAGATTTCTGGATACCTCTCAGGTTAAGCAGCTTTACAGGCCCATATACTGCCTTAAACTTCAGCGCTTGTTTGTTGAAAAGAACAGTAAATGATGGCAAATAGCAGCAGTCTGCATATGCTGGTGGAATTAGACGTTACACATTAATTTTCTTGTACCTCCCAAGCCCCATGGTGTTGAGCTGCCTTGGCCAGGAGCCGTCCTGTGTGATGTGGAGGACAAGGGATGCTGGCTGTACAGTCCTCCCTACATCTCTTGGGTTTCTCTTGGTTAGTGACAACAAACTGGGGTTTTTGACAAGTTTTTGGTACTCTTTATGAGCCAAACAATTCTCATGGTGAGGTCTTTTCCCTCAGAAGCTTGCTGGCCTGTCCCCAGTCTTAGACGGTGTTGCTGCCTTGTGTCCCTGCTCCCTCCCTGCGGGTGGGTTTGTGGCTCCCAGCCTGGCTCCCCCCTGGCAGAGGTGAGGGGCTGTAGCTTCACTGCGGGTCTCCCACCGCCTCCGCATCTACAGTAT